>NC_056741.1:1233422761-1233602761 GCF_019279795.1 Protopterus annectens
CCCATTATTGAGTAAAACGCCCTATTTGGTATGTACCTCATAAGACATCTACAGCAACTGGAAAGACTGCAGAAGTACCTCACAAAGAGGATTACTGGCCGCAAACAGATGTCCTATGCAGACCGTCTCAAAAATCTCCAGCTTTACTCCATCGCATATCGCCTGCGCAGGGGCTATGTCTGCCTAAGATACACAGCTATGTCATACCCGGAGCTGTTTGACGTGCTCCACTTAAAGAAATCCCAATCCCTCCGAGCTACACGCTCTAGGGACCTAAACCTTGTCACCACAATAAACCGAACATGCTGAAGGGATAGATTCCTGTCCCAGAGACTTCCCATGCTCTGGAACAAACTACCTGTCTATATCAAACAAAGTTCCTCATTAGCACTCTTCAAGAAAAATCTTGATGATTGAATGGGAAATAGCAAATTCACCCCGGGGATCACTTCTGTGGTTCTGCTCAACAGTGCCACAGGAAAATAATTGGGTGGTGAAAGCCAGGGTACCTTCTTGACTAGGCTTATATAGGCCTTGGGGCCAATAGCACAAATGCTCCCTATGAACCATATATATATATTTATATATTTATATATTTATATATATATATATATATTTATATATATATATATATATATATATATATATATTTATATATATATATATATATATATATGTGTGTGGGTATGTGTGTATACATATATATATATATATATATATATATATATATATATATATATAGATATATATATATATATATAATTCATAGTATGTGCATATATGTGTGTGTGTGTGTGTATATATGTATGTATGTATGTATATATATATATATATATATATATATATATATATATATATATATATATATACATACATATACATATATATAATGTGTGTGTGTGTGTGTATAGAGAGAGATATGAAGTGGATGACATTAGAGATTAAGGAACATGTGCATGGCTTTCAGCAAATCCTAAGAAAATTCTAAGAATGTTATTAAATTGGAAAGTATGACACAGGAATGGCAGTAGGGAAAGCAGAGACCCAAACTGAAAAAATGACAGCCAAATCAGTCAAGGTGGCTGAAACACTTTTTTTATGGATTTATGAAGGAACAAAGGTAGGGACAATAAATTTTAAGTAAACGGGATGGAGGTAGGTTAAAAAGGTCTGTAAGAGCAAGGATACTAAATAAGTACTTGTCAATACTTACAAATGAAAAGATGAATGATTTACCAAATCATCCTGTGGAAGAGTCTACAGTAAGAGTTGATACTGGTTCACTTGCAGTTAAGAGTGTGTCATAAAGGCCCTCCTAAAAGGAAGAAGTGCAGAGTATTAGTGTCTTTTGATATTTACTAGGTGTCTCTAAGAAGTAGGGAGAACTAGTAATACCGTGATGTTAACATTTTTGTCAGTTCTTTGGAGGAATGTAATATTCCTGAAAGTTAAAGGTCAGAAACTTGAACTGTTGGCCTGACAATCTGGGATTTTGTTTTAGGAGAAGAGGGAGGATTTGTTGCTAAAGAAAATAATCTGAGTATCTGGAAGGAAGTAGAACACTTGAGCCAAGGTGTCATGAATTTGCAACAGTTGAGTTATGTCTGACGCACACAAGAATGCTCTGACTGGGTAACCATGATAGTAAATTAAAAAAAAAGACTGCGTAGCTGTTGTGCATTCGGACTTTAGCAAGGTATTTTATATGGTGCCATTGAATAAATTATGTAACCAGTTAGAAAAAACTTTGAGTGAATCCTGTGTTAAATACTGTTTACACAAACATGACAGAAGGTAATGGGAAGGTAAGGGTGTTGAGATGAACTGATAATAAACAGGGTACCACAGGTGTAATTACTGGCCTTATTCTCCATTTTCTTTAATGAATGATATTGCAAAAGATCAAGAAGGAAGGTTTTGTGGTTTTACTGTTACTTTGTGCAGAAGGTGCAAAAAGGGTTAGAATGGACTTGGGTTTGAAACTCATGATAGCATAGATTCATTGTGTTTGGATAGCAGGAATGTTTGTGGAATACCTTGATGCATAGGAGGAAGAAGAGAATCAGGGTTAGAAAATAAGGCGTTGTTAACCATTGTGTGTTCTTTTGGCAGGACTGTACCATAAAGTTTTTTGTGCATTTTTTGGGGGGCATGTCTGTTCTGAGTTTTCTTGGGTGTAGGGCACTCAGGTGTCTGACCACTTTGCCAGTTGTTGGACAAGGGGAAAGTTTATATAGGTTCATTCTCTCCTTTGCTGTGCTGATTTCATTGTGCTTTCTCACTGATTCCATGTGTCAAAAGTTTGTGGGTTGAGGTGCATAATCCTTTAGCTCTAACGAGAGACTTAACTCGTCTGTCATGACTGTTACCAGCGTGGTTAAGGTAAACTGCTAATTCCTCCTCCTGGCCTAGTTTCTGATGCAGACCTGTTGATACATAAGCATTTTTTTGATAGTGACCTTAAATTATGTTTAAGCTGGCAGGAAGCCTTTTACTTGGCATGCTTAAAACTCAAGGTGGCAACTCTCCTTAGTTTGGAGTGGTGCCCCATACTTGCTTGGTCATTTTAGATGGCAGGCATGTGTATAACTTTGGTTTATGACACATTCTGGGTGCTTGTCACATCTGTCTGTTCACTATGACCTTATAGAGAGCAGAATTTTGTCCCAGCACTAGGTGCTCAAGCATTTTTTTTTTTTTTTAAAGAATGCTGTATCTGTGCCCTAATCTCTTTGAGGCTTAAACTTAGTGGTTGACAGGCAGTTCTGATTTGCCATTTGAGCCTTCTTGTTCATTGATACTGACAATGAAGCTGTAGTCTTCAGAAACTTGTTCCTTGTAATCATCACTTCTACTTTTTAGGATCTCTAAGCTTTAGTCCTTCACATGTAGGGAACTGTGTCTTGCTTTTAATAAGGAGAGAGCGTCACTTGTAATAACCCATACATTTTTCTGAAGGTGGGTTTTAAGTTTCACCTGAGACATTAATCTTCCTCCCCCCCCCCCCCAGGGCAGAAGTAATGGGAGAGAGGGACTCTCACTCTAGGAATATAAACTGGCAGTTGAGGTAGCATCTGTATCGGGGGCAGGAGATTGGGAAAATTAACTGCTTTCCATTTAGTATCAAGGAAGTTAGTATGTGCTTTCTTAACTGTATATTCCAGGGTATGACCATACACCAGTGTATGGTTTGTGTGTTGTCTGGTTTATATTATCAGTTGTGTCTAATCAGTTACTGTGTGCCTGCGTTTCCTCGTCTCTTTGCTTTATATTAGGAGCCTTTGATGGAATTGTTAGAGAGGTGAAACTGTCCTTATTTGTGGATGGACCTACTGGTTTACTTCGCAGATACAGCCAGGGTCATGAAGAATCTTTTTAATCTGAGTATTTTAATAATTTATAAGATCAATATAATGGTAGCTGCTGTCGACTACAAGCAATTTCATGATTTACAGATCCGTAATTTTGTTAGTCGACAGGTGTTCTCTAATATAGAAGTTAACTTCCTCTGGTCCTTTTTGAGTGCTTATTGATTTGGGGTGGATGAAATAGTTTGCTACAGCAGCTGGTGAGGACCAGAATATAGGTCCTTTAGCTTGGTTATCAGACAGGTGGAGGTGATATGCTTCTTTTGGATCATTTGAAGGACAGAGGGAAAAATCAGGTAAAGGTGATTTTTAGCTGTATTTTTTTCCAGTGGTTGCCAAGGTTAAGATGCTTAAATGGACAGAACTACCTAGCTTTGAATGGCATTACAGTAATTCAGAAAAGAAATGTGACGGGAAGATGCAATTTATAAAAGACTTGTTAGTAAGATTAGCATCATCTAATTTTCTCCAAGAAAAAAACTTGGTTATAGCATTAAAAGAGGTAGAATAATTTTCCTAAGCTACACTTCTATCGAGAGAATTTGCAGATTGCTGATAATACAAAATGTGTGTAATTAAGTGGTTATTTTTATAACGCTACCAGGTTGTGGTTAACATTAATGGGTGTCTCAAGTGATTGCTGTGGATTAGAGGAGCTGCTCAGTAAAGTTACTTCTGTGGTGCCAGCAGAATGACGTTTGTTAGTTGCCTGTCTGAATGTTTTGTGGACCTTGTGTGTTTGCTGTTTTAATTACTTTTTAGTTTTGGTTTTGCCATTTCTTTGGCTTCTGTGTTCCTTTAACTAAATGCACTTTTGATCTTGAGGCTTTGCAGTTTGATCTCTGCCTTCCCTTTTGTTAATCTGTTTATTTGAACAGCCTTACCTCTACAGCTTTGCTGTTTTTGATATTTTGTAGATCCAGTTGCCTTTTGGTGCATCTTCTCATATATGCTTATTGGTTTGCTACATTTGCCTTTTACCTAGCCCTGCAGCTCTGTGACGTCACAATACACGGCGATCCCAATAGACAGTTTTCGGAGTTTCAAAACTTTGGACATATGGTCTTCAAGAGTTTTTAAACTTTGGCAGTGTGATAGGGAACCCTGCAGAATACATTCCATTGTTTTAGCCTCACAGATGTCCAGAACCTCTTCATTCCCATCAGTAATTCTTCATATCAGCTCACTTTACTTTTTCTTGTGGTGTGACTGCCTACAAACTTCACTGTCATTTTGAATTCATATTTTGTGCATAGTCCTGCGTTTTAAGGCACTCAGGTTCGGTTATATCTGCCTCGTAGCACTCCTCTTCTGTTCTGTCTCACGCACTGTACCTCTGCCATCTTCTCTTGCCAAATCCCATTCAAGTGTAGGGGAACTTCAGTGTCTTTGCTACATTTTCTCTGCATGTGTGAAATACCATGTCAAATCTCCCCTGAAAATGGGCCAAATGCTGTGTTAATGAGTAGGTAAATTTGCTTCTAGACATATGGCATATGATTTGTAATAAGCCCAAGTTTGAACATTCTATCGGATGTTGTCAATTTTTATTCTGTCCTCAACTGATGGGTTTGGATCTGATCCCTCAGATCTGAGTCAGCTGTTGCTAAAGCTCATGGCAACCAAAAACTCTCGAGCTTCTCCCTTACCTATACTGCACCAACCCCAATTACCTCCGATATCGTTTGCCACTTCAAGAAAAAGACTTTGGTCTTCCATCTCTTTTAAGCGTTTGTCAGATATGTTTCATATTTTTTTCAATTCCTTGCATCAAAAAACCTTTATTACTATCCCTTGCCTTTGTCTATAAATTTTGTTTCTTGCAATTTCTTAATTTTTTTTCTGTCTATAGTACAGTTTTTTTCTGTACTTCTCAGATGCTGTGTTTTTCTTTTTTCCGTCTGCGACAGTGTCTTAGCACTTTTTTTTATACCATTAGTGGTATATCGCATCTCTCTTTTATTCCATTATTTAAAAAAAAAAAAAAAACACTTCTGTCGTATTTTATTGTTAAGTCTTTTTCTTTGGTGATGGCAGATAAACCGGCAGGCTTTAAAATCTGTATGAAGTGTGGGTACAAGCTGCCAATTTCTGATGCCCACACACTGTGTCTATTGTTTAGGTCCTGTCCAGTTAAAAGAGGATTGCTCAATATGTCATGGCTTTAACCCTTGTGCATTAGTATAATGAAAAAACAAACTTATTGTCAAAGGTCATCTTTGTTATTCTTTTGGTGAGGCTATATCAAAGATTCTTCCTCCTCTAAAACAAGAAGTACAAAAGTTAAACAAATCCTGCTCTCCAAAGCTGTCTTACTCCTCCTCAGTTTCAGACTCCTCGAGAAAGCAGTCTCATAAGGACACTGTCAACACCGGAGCCTAAAAATTCTAAAATTCTATATCATGTTAAGAAGACATTATCAGATCTGACGACTCCTAAGTCAGATCCAGTGGAGTCAAAGCTCTCCTGTTCCAACTTTGATCAAATGTAATCCGCCAAATTGCCACTTGGAACAAAGTTCTCTCCATTACTGGATCTGGTTCCTGACAGGGTACCTTCTCCATTCTTAGACCTAGGTCTCCATCCATATACACCACTTGCTCTTTGGAAGACTTGAAGAAGTAGTTGTGGAGAGACTGGTGAAAAAGATTCTTTTGGTGTAGAGCCAGATTTGTGGTCCTACCCCTCTGGGTCAGGAGATCAGAATATATGCTACTCCCCCATTACATATTCCTCCTCTGACTTCTGTGGCTTCAGAGTTTTTGGATCCAAATTCAAATAAAATATAGGCGAACCACCACAGAAAAGCAAATGGTAGAAACTAACAGTAAAACTTTAATGCAACAAACAGTCAGTTCCTCAGGTACCAGGCAAGCGCTTTTGGATTAAAGTCTTCTTCAGATCATAAGAAGGCTTTAAGCTGAAAGCACTTGTCTGGTACCTGAGGAACTGACTGTTTGTTGCATTAAAGTTTTACTGTTCGTTTCTACCGTTTGCTTTTCTGTGGTTGTTCGCCAGGCATTTACTTTATTT
This sequence comes from Protopterus annectens, assembly GCF_019279795.1. Classification (NCBI taxonomy): domain Eukaryota; kingdom Metazoa; phylum Chordata; order Ceratodontiformes; family Protopteridae; genus Protopterus; species Protopterus annectens. The sequence continues at coordinate 1,233,429,163 of NC_056741.1, forward strand.
TGGGCTTCCTTTGGTGGTGTGTACCTGTTGCTTTTGTTCAAGTTTTTGGATCCAAGCCCTCTGGATCCGTCTGGCTTGGAGCCGAGGATAACTTTAGCCCAATGATCCAAGATTATCCCTGAGGGATCCTGTTCCATCGGATCCGGAGAGCTCCCAGAGCCGTAGTCTACCTATCTGGTCTGAGGTGTTGCATTTGACTCTGAAGCTTTTGGAGCCATTTCTGCACCTTGGAACCTCGGCACTGGATAGCTTCACTCTGGATTCCCCCTCCGAGGTTTTGCCATTGGAGCAGGGGAGGCCTACGATTCAGAAGCTTGTCTTCTTGGATCCAGTGGCCTCTCTCTCAGAGCCACTCTGCCTTCGAGGCTACGAAGAGAATATTTTCTGACTTTAAAGTTCAGATGGATCCTTCCCCCTCAGATCCTAAGTACTCTGCCATGATATCTCAGCACTCAGTGCTTCATCATCTCCTTACACTGGGACAGCCAGTACCAAAACCCCAGGCTCCCGCCCAGGGGATATTAATCTCCTCTTCTGATACCTCGGCAGAGCACCCCACTTCGGAGGTCCCTAAGAAGAGGGTGTGTAAGAGGAAACACTTAAACTCCCTGGAGTAGTCCTTCACTGAAGAGACAGATCTTGATGAAGGCGAAGGGTCCCCACAATCACCTCCTGAAGATATCTCCTTTGGAGACATCCTAGAAATCCTTAAGCAGAGAGGTGATTGAGCATTCAACAACCCTACATCTGAGAAATCTGTTCTCCTGCAGGCTTTTTGTACTGGACTGAGGACTGAATCTTGGGAGATTCCATCCACTGATGAGCTCAATTACTTGGTCTTACGGAGGGCATGGAAGGACCCTGACACCATAGAGTCCATTCCTAGCAGACCAGATAGGATAATGGCACCACCAGCACCAGCCGATACAGTTTTGGGGGAAAGGAGTTCCTCTTGATGCCATGGTCGTTGCGGTGGCCACCAATAAGGAACTAGCTGAGGAAAGTTCCACTGTCCATCCCTCCCAACAGGGAGTCTAGGGTGGTGGAGAGATTTCGGAAGCATGTCTATGCTTCAATGACCTTCACTTTGAGATTATTTGGCACACTTTTTAGTAGGCTACAGAGGGTTTTGATCAAGGTGTTGTCACATACCTTCTCTGGTGCTGTTTCTGATGAAGTCCAGACATCTGTTACTTCTCTGCTGACGGCCCTACAGTCCATATCCAATTCATCCATGAGGTTGATTTCACATGTAGTGGAAGGAACCTCAAGGACAGTGGGTTGTACCTGTGTGAGTCTCTGAAGCCTTTCTAGTATTCTTCTGTTAATGCTTCTTTTCATGGAACATCTTTATTCGGCCCCAAAGTAAAAGGCACAGTCCAGGTGTGAAAAAGATATAAAGACTCTGTCTGCTGTAGGTGTGCATTTTTTGACTCCGCTGATTCCTGGAAAAGGTTCTTTGAGAAGTGGCCGAAAAATGTGGTTCTAGAAGTCTCTGGGTCCATTTCAAGAGACACATGGAGGAGCTCCTCCTTGAGGCCAGAGGAGGGAACTTTAATGGATGAAGACACCCCCATCACAGAGGTGGCCCTCAGAACTACAGTTCCAGAGAATCTTTCTTTGACATATCCTACCAGTACTCCTGAAAAGGAGGCCTAATTGCTCCCCTCTGGAGGTGGTCAGAAGATGGTTATCCCTGCACCAGAGAGCCTGGCTAGATATAACAAAAGATACGTGGGTGCAGAGGATTATTTCCAGAGGCTATATTTTACCCTTTTCCCTTTCTCACGCAATCCCAAGGAAAATCCCCAGTGTTCACCCAGTCAGAGGGAACAAGCAGAAATTCAAATACAAAAGCTGCTAGAAAGAGATAGCCAAGAGGTCCCGCCAGACCAGATAGAATCCGGAACTTACACAAGGTTCTTTTTGGTGCTAAAGAAAACTGGGGACTGGAGAGCAATCCTGAATCCTAAATAAGACCGTTCAAAGAACTAATTTTCAGATGGGCGCAGCTCATTTCTGGGCAAGGAAGACTGGATGTGCTCTACAGACCTTCAGGACATGGATAAAGATGAACAGATGATCCAGAAGGTACTTGCATTTCCAGCTGTCAGACAGTCATTATCAATTCAGAGTACTGCCCTTTGGACTTGCCACTGCCCCCAGGGTGTTTATCAAGTGGATGACCGGAGTAGCAGCTCACTTGAGACTGCAAGGATTCAGAGTGTTTCCATATCTGGAGGACTAGCTCATTACCTCTGACCAGCCATCAACTGATATGTGCAAGAGACCAAGTTTTCCAAACTTGTCTGTTCTGGGGGTAACCATAAACTACATCAAATCTCATCTGCAACCAACTCAAAGTTTAGAGCTTATAGGAGCAATTCTCTTCACAAAAATGCCATTACTTCCCTTCCAGTACTGAGAGTTCAGACCATAAGATTCCAAGTCAAAAAGATAATCTGCAGCACCTCAGTTTCAGTCTGACTGGTCCTTCAGGCTCTGGGATCAATGGCAGCAGTAGTAATGGTAGTACCACTTGCCAGGTTTTATATGAGAATTCTTCAGTGGATGTTGGCTGCTCAGTGGGCGTTTCTTTATCAGCTTATGTTTTACAAGATAAGAGGCATTCACATCTGTAAGAGAGAGCTAAAATGGTGGATTCATTCAGACCAGGTTCTAAAAGATCATGTGTTCATTCCCCCTCAGCCCAAAGCCATAGTGACCACGGATGCTTCCCAGCTAGGGTGAGAGGGGCATTATCTGAGGAAGGCAGTCCAAGGCACCTGGTTCCCTGAGGAGGCCTATTTGCTTTTGAATGCCCTTGAGATGAGAGCAGTACTGTTAGCGTTGCAGGCATTTCAGAATGCTCTCTCTTTGGTGACAACTGCAGTACAGTTGGACAACATGTCAGTCATCTGGTACATCAGCAAACAGAGAGGAACCAAATCCTACCCTTTGTCTTGAGAAGCTCTTAGGGTGTGGCAGTGGGCGATCTCTTCCAACTGCTTTCTTTTAGCAATGCACATTCTGGGGGAGTCCAACATGATAGCAGACAAATTGAGCAGGTGCATTTTTTTACCTCATGAGTGGTTCCTCAACAGAAAGATTGTGAACATAATCTTCCAACAGTGGAACCATTCTTGCTGCAATCTATTCACTTGACACACGAACAAATAATGCAGCAGCTACTTTGCCCTAATCCCTGAGGGATGTACTTCACAATTGGTCCCTCTGTCTTTTTTATGCATATCCTCACACTCTGTTCATTCCCAAATTTCTTCAGAAATCTGCAGGGTTGAAGAGCAAGGTCCTCCTCACTGCCGTTATTGGCCTTGACAAATTTTGTTTTCTCTTCCTATTGGCCTCACTTGATTCAACCACCTTGGTTTCTAGATTCATCTCCTGACCTGCTGTCTCATCCAACAGGCATGATACATTCCAGACATAGTCAATCTCAGGCTGGCTGCCGGGTTTCTCCAGTTCCATTAATAGCCAGACAACCTGTGCTCATTTTTCCTGTCAGTCACATTATTTTGCCCTCCCATAAACCTTCTGCCAGAAAATCTTACTCAAGCAAATGGAAGAGATTTGTTTTTGGGCTCAGAACCGTAATATTGATCCTTTCTCAGCCCCATTCATAATATCTTGGAATTTCTAGTGTGCCTTTTTGAAGAAGGAGCTAGTTCTTCTACTGTTAAAGTACAATTAGCAGTGATTTCCAATTTTCATGTTGGAATAAGTGTTTCTTTTATAGCGCCCCATAAGTTGAACAACGTTTTTTTGAAAGGCACTTTAACTTTTAAAGCCACCCTTTAAAGATTCTACCCCCTGCCTCCCTTAGGACCTAAACCTTGTGCTGCAGTCTCTTACACAATCTCCCTTTGAACCCTCAACTACATGCAAACTCAAATTACTTTCATTGAAGACAATTTTCTTAGTGGCCGTTACCTTGACCAGAAGAATTTCTGAAATCCAAGCATTGTGGTCAAAACCTCCGTACTTGATTTTTCATAAAGACAGATTTAATTTACCTGTCACTTCTTTCAAAGGTGGTGTCAGAATCCAATATAAATAAATGTGTTAATTTGCCAGCATTCTTTCCCAAACTTTCTAACAAAGGAGAATGCATATTACATATATTGGATGTTGAACAAAACAACAATAACTCTTAGAATAGCAAGCGTAGATCCCCTGGACTCGAGCCGTGAATCAGAAGCAAACTCGCCTGTTGCTTTTTGTCACACAAATTTATTCGATAACTGCCAGCACCACAAAGTACATCTAGTAAGAATGGTTGAGCGCTTTCATCTGCATTCACCAGATTTCTTCAGAACCATTTACCTTAACATGTCACTTCCTTTATATACACAAATTTTTGGCCAAAAGTTAATTACATAATTGGTTAAAAACAAAATTGTTAATTAAAACAAAATCACTCAATTGACATTTGTTGTGAATAAAAATGCAATAAAAGTCACAAAAATATGTATATTAACCACTGTCATAAAATGTACTATATACTAGTACTAAAGTGCTTTTATACAGTGCATGATACATTTCATTATTGGGTCCCTTATACTATCTACCCTATGCTAAAATTTTAAATTTATAAATTCATAGTAAATATATATAAATAAGTAAAAATATATACTGTGTGTTAATGTATAAAATATATATAAAATGTACTCGGCTGATGAAATTTCCTTACTCTAACGCCAAAAAGGCTTGATACTTATATAGTCATTTATACCCGGGGGGGATGTGGCATCTAAACATATCTGCCACTTGCTTTCTAACCAAGCTAAATATATTTTCCAATTTCCTCCTCTGTCATTTACCTCTACCTGGTCTATAATAGCAAATTTAAAACTATGTTCACTTCCCTTTTCTATAATGTGTCTACTTAGAGCGTTCTTAGTATCTCCTTTCCTAATACTATACAGGTGCTCGTATATACGAGTTTTGAATTTCCTCTCAGTCTTTCCTATATAGTATATGTCCCATTTCTCACACTCAGCAATATACACAATACTGTGTATTGCAATTACCCTTCTTAGGGTATACTACAGATTTCACAATATTCTTAAGTCTCATCCTACATTTTGTGTTAATATATTTACACTGACTACATGCACCACAACTCGTAGTGCCCTTCCTACTGTTTCCTGTGTAGGCCTTTTTCTTAGTCTCTATTATTCTTTTAAATTCAAACCTGTTTTATATACTATAGAGGGTTTCAGTACCTAGTATGTTTCCAATAGGTACATTACTAGTAATTATGTCCCAATGTTTCTTTAAAATTTCTGTCATGATGTTGGTATAGGGGTTAAACCTGATGATGCATACTCTATTATCTCGGTCTATTTGGACTTTAGTACTCACCATACTGCCTGTACCCAGTAGTGGTACATATTTACTACCCCATTCTTTCTTAACATAAGACGTAATGTTGATCAACATATGTTTAGGGTAACCTCTATCTAAAAATAACTTAAAAAGAATATCTAATTCACTTTGCATAATCTCCTTAGTCGATGACATTCTGGCTATCCTTATGCATTGGCCTTTAACTGGTGAATGCAGATGAAAGCGCTCAACCATTCTTACTAGATGTACTTTGTGGTGCTGGCAGTTATCGAATAAAGTTGTGTGACAAAAAGCAACAGGCGAGTTTGCTTCTGATTCACGGCTCGAGTCCAGGGGATCTACGCTTGCTATTCTAAGAGTTATTGTTGTTTTGTTCCACTTTGGTTACTAGTTGCGAAATGGCAGAGGTGGATTGTCTTGGGACTCCATTGAGTCGTGAAGAGTACTCTACACTACGGTCGGAAGTGACGTCATTACAAGGAGACGTCAACAGGCTCCTTGAACTTGTGCAGAAGCTCACCGAAGCTGTAACAGCTGGAGTGGAACCAGCAAAAACTATTCAAAGTATTCAAGCCAACGCGGAGACATCGCAAGTGGAAGCGGTGTTGGTGGAGGTTACCAGCGAAGCTAGTGATATCCCTAATGGACAAGGTGAAGGGACTAAAATACACGATTTGGATATAGGAGATGAAAACAGGGACATATCAATTGAAGCTGATTTTACGTTTGATTTCAGCTTATTTCACACTAACAGTGAGAATATGAGAATGGGGGCACGCCCTAAAGAGCAGCGTGCTCCAGTACGGACATATTCAGCTATTGCCAAGAAGGCAAATAGCAAAACAAAGGTACTGTAAACTTAGATAAGATATCTAGTCCTAAACCGAAGGTATTCAGAAAAGGGACCATCAGGAACGTGTGTTAAATGTATCTAAAGTACTAAATGAATTTTTAGCTGATGAAGATAATTTTGGGGGGAGAAATACAAGTGAATACAGGCAAAAAGTATATGAATGTGAGGAAAATGTTACTAATTATGTGAAATCCAGAATTTATTTATTGGGTAAAAAACTAATACAACTTAAAAGTGTAAAAGTGGACAATGCATATCTTGAAAAATGTATTCAATTACAAGTGGTACCAAAAGGTTTGAGGTTTTTCAAACTACCACTGGGTTTAAAATATTCTTCAAAAATTGAGCAATTGTTTAACAAAATGTTCGATGATTTTGGCTTTTCGTACATGAAAGCACTTTTGAAATGTAATGAAGAAAAAAATTAATGCCCTTCTACAGGAAGTAGAATGTTTAAATTAATCTATTATAAAAGATGTGGATTTTGTTGAATGGTATGATTTATATTCCAAACAGTTTACTAATGCAAAAAGTAAAGTGCATAATGTTTACAATAGAAAAATGAATAAAATAGAGCGAGATATGGAAATGTATAGGACAGGAAGAGCGTACATCTGGCCTAAGTATACAGATGAAAGGGAAGGGGTATTTGAAGTAGTAGAAACAAAAGGAAGAAGAAGAAAGTATAGGTTGAACGAAGAAGAAAATTTTCAAGGGGGGGATTTTACCCGGCACCAAAAAGATGGCAAAGGGGATACAGTCAATAGAGAATACAGATGGAATGATTGACGGAGAAGGTGGTGGAAAAAGTGTACAGAAGTATGCACCCCCCACCCCTGTAGATAACAGAATTAATGAGAAGGCATCTACTTTTTGTACCAGTATTAGTATACCTGAGGAAAACCCAGTAAGGCATCCGAACATACATTGCTTTGAAGGGTTTAAAGTATACAACTATACACAAGTTCAGGTTACTACGGAAATTACTACATTGTTTAGCAAGGGGATGAAATTCATACCCACAGTTAAATTTGATATTTTTGATGCCATAAAAGAGGTGAAATTATTCTGTAGAAGACTTAATCTTGCTATACAGTTCAATCAAGGCCAGAATAAGGGAAAAGGAAACACTAATTGTAACAAGTTAACTAAGAAAAGCACGTACATTCCTGTATCTAACGCACAGATAGCTTTATACGAGAAAATGGTTTGTAAAGATTTACACATTTTACACAGGAATATAAAGAATAACAAGTTAGACACAGCTAATAAGGACAATTTACTAACTGAAGAAAGGAAATGTTTAGAGAATCTCATTATGAATGATGAGATAAGAATAATGAAGCCAGATAAAGGTGGTGGGATTGTGATTTTTGAAAATAAAGAATATCTAAGAGAAATACAGAAGATCCTAAATGAATCTGGTAACTACGAACAAGTGTCGTTGAACCAAATAATTACAGGATATAGAAGGATAGATTTTGCTGTAGAGGAGTATTTATTAGATAGAAGAATAACCAATGAAGTATATGAATTTTTCAAAAATGATTTTCCGTTATTATCAAAAATTATAGGAATACCTAAATTACATAAAAATCTGGAACATCCACCTTTTAGACCTATTATATCTGGCTACAAATCGAAAACATTTAAGTTAGGGGTAGCCATTGACCACTGGATGAAACATATATATACTAAAGTTAACCACATAGTAAAAGATTCATGGGATTTTTTGAGCAAACTAACGGATGAAGTTTGGCAGGAGAATTTGATTTTCCTCACAGTTGATGTGAAAGATTTATTTTCCAGTATACCGGCAGACATTGGTCTTGAATATTTTTGTAATAGTATGACCAAGTATTCAGGTTGTAGTTGGGACAGGATCAATCTCATCATGGATATGATGGGGCTGGTCCTAGACCACAACTACATCTTCCACTCAGGTCAACACTATAAACAAACTCGTGGTGTTGCAATGGGGGCTTCTTGTGCCCCCATCTTTGCTAATTTGGTTATGCTCGAGTGGGAGAACAAGTACATCTTCCCAAGTGAATATTACCAATACATCGGACTATACACTAGGTTCCTGGACGACATGTTTATTTTATGGAAAGGTCCAGAAGAGAAGATACAAGAGTTCTTAGAGTACCTTAATAACACCACGGAATTCCTCAAATTTACCTACCAGTATGACAAAGTGGGAATAGCATATCTGGACACTTGGATTAGTACTACAGGACAAGGGTTTGAGACTAGAATATACAGAAAACCCACGTTTTCAAATGACTACATACATTATAGCAGTTGTCATCCTGGCCACATCTTTCGTAATGTAGTTAAAGGCCAATGCATAAGGATAGCCAGAATGTCATCGACTAAGGAGATTATGCAAAGTGAATTAGATATTCTTTTTAAGTTATTTTTAGATAGAGGTTACCCTAAACATATGTTGATCAACATTACGTCTTATGTTAAGAAAGAATGGGGTAGTAAATATGTACCACTACTGGGTACAGGCAGTATGGTGAGTACTAAAGTCCAAATAGACCGAGATAATAGAGTATGCATCATCAGGTTTAACCCCTATACCAACATCATGACAGAAATTTTAAAGAAACATTGGGACATAATTACTAGTAATGTACCTATTGGAAACATACTAGGTACGAAACCCTCTATAGTATATAAAACAGGTTTGAATTTAAAAAGAATAATAGAGACTAAGAAAAAGGCCTACACAGGAAACAGTAGGAAGGGCACTACGAGTTGTGGTGCATGTAGTCAGTGTAAATATATTAACACAAAATGTAGGATGAGACTTAAGAATATTGTGAAATCTGTAGTATACCCTAAGAAGGGTAATTGCAATACACAACGTATTGTGTATATTGCTGAGTGTGAGAAATGCGTATACTATATAGGAAAGACTGAGAGGAAATTCAAAACTCGTATATATGAGCACCTGTATAGTATTAGGAAAGGAGATACTAAGAACGCTCTAAGTAGACACATTATAGAAAAGGGAAGTGAACATAGTTTTAAATTTGCTATTATAGACCAGGTAGAGGTAAATGACAGAGGAGGAAATTGGAAAATATATTTAGCTTGGTTAGAAAGCAAGTGGCAGATATGTTTAGATGCCACATCCCCCCCGGGTATAAATGACTATATAAGTATCAAGCCTTTTTTGGCGTTAGAGTAAGGAAATTTCATCAGCCGAGTACATTTTATATATATTTTATACATTAACACACAGTATATATTTTTACTTATTTATATATATTCACTATGAATTTATAAATTTAAAATTTTAGCATAGGGTAGATAGTATAAGGGACCCAATAATGAAATGTATCATGCACTGTATAAAAGCACTTTAGTACTAGTATATAGTACATTTTATGACAGTGGTTAATATACATATTTTTGTGACTTTTTATTGCATTTTTATTCACAACAAATGTCAATTGAGTGATTTTGTTTTTAATTAACAATTTTGTTTTTAACCAATTATGTAATTAACTTTTTGGCGCCAAAAATTTGTGTATATAAAGGAAGTGACATGTTAAGGTAAATGGTTCTGAAGAAATCTGGTGAATGCAGATGAAAGCGCTCAACCATTCTTACTAGATGTACTTTGTGGTGCTGGCAGTTATCGAATAAAGTTGTGTGACAAAAAGCAACAGGCGAGTTTGCTTCTGATTCACGGCTCGAGTCCAGGGGATCTACGCTTGCTATTCTAAGAGAACATATATTGGATGTTCATAGACCGTTGCTTTTTTACTTGCATAGGACAAAAAACATCAGAAATTCTGATGAGATGTTTGTTTCATATGCGGAGCCAGCATTTGGTAAACCATTTATCAAAGTTACTCTATCTAGATGGATAAAAAATTGCATTTCCCTTGTTTATAACATATTGGGCATTGCTCTGACGAAACCTGTTTGAGCCCACTTCACCAGATCTAAGGCACTTTCTTCAGTTTTTCAATACAGAGTGTCTATGGATAACATTTGTGCAGCAGCTGCTTGGGCTACTCCCCATACCTTTATTACTCATTACAGATTAGATCTGGTCTTCAGAGGAAGGGCATCTTTTGGTTCTGTGGTGCTCAGGAATATCCTTCCTTCAGTCCACTCTGGAAATTAGGTAGCTGGGGACTCTGTCCCATCAGTTGATGACGGAATGAAAATTGACAACATCAGGTAAAGAAGTTTTGTACTCGCCATAATGTTCCATCTGTGTTGTCCATTTTCATTCTTCAACTCCCCTCCCACCAACTCCCATCTTTAAGGCTTCTGGAAGAATGAGTGCTTAGTGGACCTGTATGTCCTTGTTTTCTTATATAAGCTCCAGATATAGCTTCTGCATAATAATTTCCACCTTTTACTTTTTACTAAGGCTGCAAACAAGATCTGAGGTAATTGGGGTTCATGCATTATAGATTAGGGAGAGGTTTGAGAGCTTTTTGTTGTCATGAGCTTTCGCAATGGCTGAGTTGGAGCAGAGGGATCGGATCTGAGCCCATCATTTGAGGAAGAATGAAAATGGACAATACAGATGGAATGTTATGGTTAGTACATAACTTTTTTACAGCCCAGACCTCTGCAGTAGTTTTGCATCTGTAGTGGCATATGGTTGTAGTCATAAGCTGTGACCGTCATTGCCTTCAGAGTGCAGACCTTCTGTAAAAGAACACTGTGTGGTTTTGCTTATTGAAGTAAATGACCATTCCACACATTTTTTCACTATGTTCTAGCCTTGGTTCTTCAACACACAGAAATGTGATATTTTTGTGATTGACTCTCTTAATTGTGATCATACAATTTCTGACAGCTGAAACTCAGAAGAGCATTTTGCAGGGGATCCTTATCCCCACTACACCCCTAACACTTGGGGGGGGGGCATTGTCTCTTAAACCCCTTGATACTCAGTGTTTGAAAGATTGCTGCAGCTTAACCTGAAAGCCCTTAAGATTTGCTTCTTAAACCCAAGTGATTTCTCTCTCTCGTGGATTTTGCTACTATCAAGTGATTTTTGTGTCAGATTCCATTTAAATATGCAGAGTGCGTGCTTTAGTTTATGAAAACTATAATACTGAATTTTGTTGTTAATTTTAATTAAAAAAAAAAACTAGACAGGAGAATTTAAAATTTTATTAGCTTTTGCCGACCATTCAGTTAAGTAAATGTTCTTCTGTCTCTGGTTCTGTTCCCTCTGGTAAAGTGTTAGAAAAATCAAAAATGGATGCACAAGCAAAAGATACTCCCTGTCTAGTCATTCTTATAAGTAATTGTTTAGATCTTGGCATCTTCTTGGGTGGGCGTCTGGTACAGTAATCCTTGCCCCACAGTCTTTTTATCCCTTGCTGCTGCCGACCATCAGTGCTCCTACAATCATTCATCAAACTTTGTCACCCAACATGAAAACATCAGCCACTAGTGGGTTTCTTAATTTAATCCTAACCCCACCTCTAGTGGATGGTTTACATACTTGCAGGTGAGAGGGCCTGCAGTATCTTTTCCTGTGGGTGTACACATTCCATCATGTTCCTTATGACTACTGAGAGAAAATGGTGTGACAGGGTCTAGTGTACATCCCCACCTATGTGCTGTATGCCATGCCCATTTCTGTGCAATGTCCGACACCATTTCAGTGAGTTGAACGGTCTCTCTCTGCAGGGTGAACAAGTCAGCCTTGACCATTTATTTTTCCTTTTCCTGTCTGGCTGCTCCAGTACATATGCCACTAGCAGAGCTTGGATTCTCTGGTTCGTAGTCAGGGCTTCATCCTTTGTGTCAGGGAGCTTGGCAGCTATGAGAATTTTTGTTCTCCGTGAAACTGTTCTCTCACCAGCTGCTGGGGGTTAGATTTGTTCTCTAATGCAATAAGGTGAGATCCATTTCCCTTCATCTGTGTTTCACTCAAATTTTTAAGTCCCAAGTTGGTTAGGAATAAACAGTTTGGGGAGGTGTACTCACTCGCCATCACAGAATCCAAGGTGTCTTCCAAGGATAAAGGCTTGCAAGTTTTAGGAAGAAAATCCATCTTCCCTGTAGATGGGTGATATCTCATGTTTGGGTTAGGCCTTTTGTACTCGAGTGAGGCTTTTGAAGATGCAAAAGCTTTTGGAGTTTTATTCCTTTCCCTGTTCTGGTGATTTTTTTTTAAGTTGATATGGTTGAGACATAGATGCCAGTGTAGACACCCATGTTCATCCCATCTTTATCTGCCCCACAGTCCCTGGAGGAGTGGACATCTAGTGATTTGTCAGTCACCCATGCATTTGGTGAATTTCCCCTTTTTATCAGTATCGAAAAGAGAGCTGGGAAATATTTTTGACTTGGTGCAAAAAGAATCAATATCTTTTAAAACTAAACCAAATCATTCTACAGCAGACACTTTGCCATAAAAAGAGAGAAAAATTGCATCCTTTTCCTCCTCCACATTCAAATAAAGATGATGAAGTTGCTTTGGGTTATTAGGAAAAATGTCTTCACTTTGCGGCCATATCAAAGGTACACTAATTGAGAAAATATTTTCTTAGAGTTCCTTCTTGTAGATGTTCCCTTGGGGAGATCAGTAAATTAAATAAACACTTTTGAATGATCAACATAATTCCATAAAAGAAAACCAAATTCATTATTCAGGTCTTAGAGATAGAACAGTTAAAAAAATCACTTGATATTCCATCCTTTTTTCTTTTCAAGGAGTATGTGATAAAAATCTGTCTGGAACCAAGCAAATAGCTCCTAAATAAGGGACATTTAATTTTTTTTATTTTTTATTTATTTATTTATTTACCCACCCCCTTGGGTATGTACTGCTTACATAAGAGTCTGCTTGTAGACCCAGGGACTAATGAATGGGAATCCCAAAAAGAGTCCACGCTCGCTCTTGTCAGAAGATAGCGAGTAGGAGGCCAGACAGGTGGTGGTGGTGTGTCTTTCAGCTTTTCCCGGTTAGGGGTCGCCACAGCGGAACTCTGGTCCGCTAATAATTGGCAGTTGATTTTTATGTGCTGAGTTGCCAGCCCTAACGCACAACCTTCAACGAAGGTACGCCCATTCACGCATATCTCCACGCAGAAGACGCTCTAGCTGAGAGTCGAACCGGTCAGCGTCTTACTGTGTGGCAACAACGCTACCGCAGCACCACTACCGCGTATGGGGGAAAATATATACACTCGTCCTCTTAAAAAAAAAAAAAAAAAAAAATTACTTGTTATAAGCGCTGCATATGTTTCATTAAGGGACAGCATTTCTAAACTAAAACAACTTCAGGGCAACAACTTAAGCTGCACTCATTTGATGTTATGCATGACTTTGTTCCATCCAAAAAAAATTTCAAGCTAAAACAAAGTACTATGTAAAACGTCAAGCAGATACTCTTCCGTTTCCCAAAATACTGAAGAAGTTATCCCCAAAAGATTGTCATTCTGTAGGAGTAAAAAAAAAAAAAGTCAGATCAAGAAAAAATGCTTCCAGAAGAAGTCTACTAGTAGAGTAACGCAACATGGCCTGTCTCAGCAGTACAGATCCTTCTTGATATCTTGCTACATCATCTGTTTGTTCAGTCTCCACTCTCTTGGGTGTAATGCTTTTGTTCCAGGCAACCCGTTTGTTATTTTGAGTGTTTTTTTTGTGAGAGTCTTACTTCTGGTGACATTGTGTAATTACATCTGTTATATACAGTGTCCGTTTCTCTAAGGATTAATTGGTTTTACGTGAACATGAGATGATTCCTAAATTGTCTTGTGATACCCTTATCTACCAAGCTGCTAGCTGAGAAATTGGGAAAAGTGTACATCCATGTTGTTCAGAAGGTACATATTTTGCATTATCTGCTTCTTACTTGGTTAACCTCCTAAAGCTACCAGTACAAATTTCACGCAAGTTGTAAAACAGATTTTACACCTTGGGCCACATAGACATCTAGCAGCCCCAGTCTAAAACCTTAATTTTGCAGATATTAGGTTTACATTATTTTGCTCTGAGCCTGTTATGTGTAAACTTCCATTTCTGTTCTGGCTGATGCGACTGCAATTAAGTTTTCCAAAAGTTATAAACTTCAAACGTTAAAGAGCATTGTATAGCTTTCCACAAAGACAAGGTCACTAACATTTTCCTTGCTTCATGCTTGGACTTGTCTTTAGAATAAACTTGAAGCAATCCACCCAGTTAGTTGTCTACTTCCTGAACTTGAAAACAAAGGGGAAGGACTTCTGCTTTGCATGCATGTGCTTGGGCTGTTTTTATAATGTAGAGAGGATTAAATCCAGTCAACATTTGTGCTTTTTCATTAAAGGAATTGAGGGGCAGCCAAACGGACTTTGTTCAAAGTGCCTAGCTTAATTGTGTCATTTTGGGTTATGGTTAGGGCTTCTCTACCTTGTCAACAGCCACCACTGCAGCCTTTTTCAAAAATGAATTACCCAAAGCATTAATCAGCCTGCAACCTGGTCATTCACACATTTTCTTGAATAATAAATTTGATGTCCTTTCCCAGGGTAGATTAAGGATATGCATCTGTCATCCTGCAGGTTGTCCTTTAGACGGATCAGCCATTCTTTTATGAAGCCAAGAAAGCTACATAGATATCCTTTTAATTTTGTATGGTTATATGATTTCCTGTAGTACTTATTCTTATGATGTACTTTATGGTTATGTATGGATATTAACGGGTAGATGTGACTAACTGGATCACTATGGCATGATTGCTCTACCTTTCTTCTGCCACATAGTTGTTTGTGTTGAGTTTGGGGTTGGCATAATGGTTAAGGTATTTACCTCACAGGCACAAAGCACAGGGTTTGATTTTCACCTTTGAAAGAAATTGGCTAGGCTTAAAATGCTTAATGAGGGCAGTTAGCCAAATACTATACCTATATGAATGTTTAGAATTAGTGTTTTTTTGACTTTACATAATTCTAGTTTGTTTTGAAAGATGCCGTTCTGTGATATAAATTGCTTGCAACCATTTAGCTGTAGTTCTGTAATCCAAAAAACACGGCTGGACACTGCTAAGTCTTCCAAATCTTCCAAATTTATTAAAACAGCAGAATACAGAATGTAAGATGAGCGCTTTCGGGTAACAACCCTTCTTCAGATAAAACATCTCACTCCATTGAAAATTTTTAAAAAACTCTTTAACCAATGAGAAACTAGTAAAAAACCCGCCTATTCATAAGGGTGGGTTTCATAGGAACTACATCATCGAGTCCTGGGCTCCTATGTGCCATTAGTTCTATAATCCATTTAGATTCAGCTAACTCTGTTAGCTGCTTAATGTCACCCCTCTATTACCCAATTTCACATTGACAATAGCCCTAAATCTAAAACTATGTGCTGGATTCTCATCTA
This sequence comes from Protopterus annectens, assembly GCF_019279795.1. Classification (NCBI taxonomy): domain Eukaryota; kingdom Metazoa; phylum Chordata; order Ceratodontiformes; family Protopteridae; genus Protopterus; species Protopterus annectens. The sequence continues at coordinate 1,233,444,749 of NC_056741.1, forward strand.
AATGTCTAAACAAGGCGTTGTGTGTGTCTCTGTTCCTAATAGATGAGAGGTGCTGTAATATCCTCACCTTGAGCATGCAATTAGTCTTGCCCACGTAATAACTTGGACAAGACACACACTCCGCCAAATAGACAAGGTCAGTTGTTCTACATGTGGCCCTCACCTTCAAATTGAACACCATGCCTGTTACTGGATGTTTATATGTTGTTGCCTTGTTAATGTAACTGCATGCTTTACAAATCCCACAGGGTACAGTCCCCACAGCTTCTATAGCATTTCTCCTAGTGGTGTTTGTCTTTTCTCTACATAATAGGTCCTTGAAGTTCCTATTTCTCTTGTATCTAAATGGAGGACAATCACCTACTATATCCCTTAGATTAACATCACTAGTCAGAATGTTCCAGTTCCTGTGGATAATGTCACAGACATCTTTAACATTACTGCCATAAGTCAACATTAAACCTAAATCCCCCTGTGTGGTCATGTCACGTACATTATGATTTTGTTGATCCCTTGCCCTACTCAACCATGGTTTATACCTGTTCTTCCTGAGACCTTTACTGTTATCCACTACCTTATCAACTAATTGCCCATCATAATCCCTTGCTCGAAAACAGTCCCTGAGTTTAATCACTTCTTCTTCAAACCTTGTGTCCTCCTTACTAATCCTGGAAGCTCTACTGACCTGTCCCTGTATGATATTAGGGAAGGTATAGCGAGGGTGCATGCCGTCAAAAGACAATAAAGTGTTTTTCCAGCAATCCTTCCTATACAAACATGACGAGAATCCCTCCTCTGTCTGTAAAACCCTCACATCCAAAGAATCTGTTTCAGTATATGAGCTATTAACTGTGAACCTCAAAAAAGTGGTCGTGAAGTGTAGGTAGGACACACAAGTTTCCAATAGGCTACTGTCCCCACTCCACAAAATAAAAATATCATCTACAAAACGCACATACATTTTTATGTAATGCATCCATCTCTCATTCCTTAAAACAGTATTCCTCTCCCAATAGGACAGAACAAGATTAGCATAAGTGTTAGCACAGGGGGTGCCCATGGCTATCTCCTGTGCTTGCCTATATGCCTGCTGCACACCCATAAAGACATTGTTGTCCAAAACAAGTGTCAGCATGTTCTTAATAAGTTCTATCCTTACTGGAGTCACATCCATATCTTGCAAAAGCTCTCCAATTGCATATAAGCCATAGTCATTGCTGATTAGAAAGTCACCATTAAAAATCTATCCAAAGTCTGAGCCCGACCAACCTCCCCTAGGATTTTCAGAAAATGACCTGTGTCTGATAAAACATTATTCAACTTTGCAATATAAGGTTTAAGCACAGTTTCCAACCAGATGGAAATGTTTTCAGTGACCCAACCCCTGCCAGACACAATGGGTCTGAGAGGTGGGTCTAATGTGGAGTTGTGTATTTTAGGCAAAGCCTTAAAAATTGGTGTAACAGGTTTCTCTATCCACAGAAACTGAAACAACTCATTATCTATCTGCATGTTTTTCAATCGAAACTGTAAACGATTATGTACCCTATCAACGACCTGTTTCACACCTAGTGGATTAATCAAAATATAAGTACTGTTGTCAGATAACAAATCTCCCAGTCTGTTATTGTACCAAGCGGTGTCAAGCACCACTACTGCTCCCCCCTTGTCCGCCATCTTAATCGTTAAATTAAATCAAGAAAAAAATGCTTCCAGAAGAAGTCTACTAGTAGAGTAACACAACATGGCCTGTCTCAGCAGTACAGATCCTTCTTGATATCTTGCTACATCATCTGTTTGTTCAGTCTCCACTCTCTTGGGTGTAATGCTTTTGTTCCAGGCAACCCGTTTGTTATTTTGAGTGTTTTTTTGTGAGAGTCTTACTTCTGGTGACATTGTGTAATTACATCTGTTATATACAGTGTCTGTTTCTCTAAGGATTAATTGGTTTTACGTGAACATGAGATGATTCCTAAATTGTCTTGTGATACCCTTATCTACCAAGCTGCTAGCTGAGAAATTGGGAAAAGTGTACATCCATGTTGTTCGTAAAGGTACATATTTTGCATTATCTGCTTCTTACTTGGTTAACCTCCTAAAGCTACCAGTACAAATTTCACGCAAGTTGTAAAACGGATTTTACACCTTGGGCCACATAGACATCTAGCAGCCCCAGTCTAAAACCTTAATTTTGCAGATATTAGGTTTACATTATTTTGCTCTGAGCCTGTTATGTGTAAACTTCCATGTCTGTTCTGGCTGATGCGACTGCAATTAAGTTTTCCAAAAGTTATGAACTTCAAACGTTAAAGAGCATTGTATAGCTTTCCACAAAGACAAGGTCGCTAACATTTTCCTTGTTTCATGCTTGGACTTGTCTTTAGAACAAACTTGAAGCAATCCACCCAGTTAGTTGTCTACTTCCTGAACTTGAAAACAAAGGGGAAGGACTTCTGCTTTGCATGCATGTGCTTGGGCTGTTTTTATAACGTAGAGAGGATTAAATCCAGTCAACATTTGTGCTTTTTCATTAAAGGAATTGAGGGGCAGCCAAACAGACTTTGTTCAAGGTGCCTAGCTTAATTGTGTCATTTTGGGTTATGGTTACCTTGTCAACAGCCACCACTGCAGCCTTTTTCAAAAATGAATTGCCCATAGCATTAATCAGCCTGCAACCTGGTGATTCACACATTTTCTTGAATAATAAATTTGATGTCCTTTCCCAGGGTAGATTAAGGATATGCATCTGTCATCCTGCAGGTTGTCCTTTAGACGGATCAGCCATTCTTTTATGAAGCCAAGAAAGCTACATAGATATTCTTTTAATTTCGTATGGTTATATGATTTCCTGTAGTACTTATTCTTATGATGTACTTTATGGTTATGTATGGATATTAACGGGTAGATGTGACTAACTGGATCACTATGGCATGATTGCTCTACCTTTCTTCTGCCACATAGTTGTTTGTGTTGAGTTTGGGGTTGGCATAATGGTCAAGGTATTTACCTCACAGGCACAAAGCACAGGGTTTGATTTTCACCTTTGAAAGAAATTGGCTAGGCTTAAAATGCTTAATGAGGGCAGTTAGCCAAATACTATACCTATATGAATGTTTAGAATTAGTGTTTTTTTGACTTTACATAATTCTAGTTTGTTTTGAAAGATGCCGTTCTGTGATATAAATTGCTTGCAACCATTTAGCTTTAGTTCTGTGATAGTTTAATATTGCTTTTTGATCTGTTTTCAGGAGGTGTAATGATGTATTTGAAAAATTATTTGTATTAACTTGCATATTTCTTAATTTCAAATGTTGAAGTAATGCTTCTGTAGCCTGCGATAAGAGCATTTGTTGGTTCCGTAACTCTGACTGCCTGTTCATAATAGCTTAGAAATTTATTTTCATATATCCATGTAAGGCTCTTTTAGTGTGCTGCAAGTTGGTACAATGTTTGTCTGCCTATTGTCATGCATTTGCCACAGAATTTATCAGCCTGCACTCCCAGAAACTCCTCGTTATTAGTAAGTTCTGAGTGGAAGTCTAATATCTGCCGCCAGCATATTGTAGATCATATGAATATATTAATATATCTGTCTTCAAATTATTGTACATCACATAAATATATTAATGTGTATATTTTCTACAGTGATGATCATGTTGTCCACATATGTACTGTTAAGCGGAGTACTGTCATAGAACTCCCCGGGCCTCTGCAGAAAATTGTCTTTGTTCCAAGTCGGACTTTCCCAGTTAACGGATGTAAAATAAATAAATAAATACATTTGGTAGGTATTGAAGTTATTGCTTGGGCTGAACAGTTCTTGTCAGCATTCATCACCCTGCACTTAATTCTGACTGTTTGTTAGCTCTTATCTGTTTGCATTTGTTGTGATATTCCAGGTTGTCCCTTTGATGTCTGCCTTCCATATTGCTAGTTGATTAAGTATGTTGTAGTTGTATCACTGAATGACTTTGGCTGTGTACAAGCTGTCTTAGCAGATTTTAATTCTCCCTTTCTTCCTTCTCTTTCCACAGAAAACAGGCTTATTCCTACAGAGATCAGGCGGGAAGCACTTGAGTTACAGAAGCTAGTTGAATTTGATGATGAAGGTGCAGAAGGTAAGTATTATTTTTGAGATTATTTACTCAACGGTACAGAAAGATTAACATTTCCTCAGTGATATTTGCCTTAGTTTGCATTTTCTAGGGCTTTCTGAATTGTTTAGTTATGGGCTTTCTCATTAGTATGCAATATCAGTATGTAGGTAAGTTGATCCAGCACACCAAATACTTGCAATAAATAGAACTTTTATGTAAGAATGTGTTTTCACAGCTCATCAAAAAAAAGGTAGTTGTAGCCATGATGCCAGTCTTACTTTCATTAATGCTATCCTAACTCTCCACTCAGATTGAGAAAATAGTGGTGAAAGCAACAGCTTCCTGTCCCCCCCCCCCCCGGATCCATATTCACTTTCCCCCGGATTCACTAATCTTCCCTGCAAGACTAGCTTAGTCCTGCACGGAAGTGCCTATTTAGGAGCACAGCGCGCCATGCATATTAACGAAGGCTTGCTGCCCGTGCCCCTAGGTATACACGGAGCGTGTCTTAGAGCAGAGCTCTCAGAATAAACACGCCCCTGCAATGTAGGGCAGCAGAAAGTGTAAGAAATGTGCAAGACCGCCCATAGGTGTCCGCATATCCCCACCAACAGTCCCCATGTGTACAACAGCAACAGTACATTAAAATGAAATGAAGAAACCCGTGTATTTATTTTGTTTAAAAATCCGAGTACAGCTAACCGTAGATGCGCTGGTGTGCCCATCACTTAACTATGGTGAAAGCAGCTGAAGAGGATAGCAAGGAAGATATATGCAAATGAAGCAGCACAGCAATAGTCTAGTGGGCAGAGCATTCACCTAACGAGCAGACATACCCGGTTCGAGTCCCACTGCAGCACAGTCTATTTTACATGGCAAAGCATGTTATAACCAATAGCTTTGTTGCAAAACCCACTAAATAACACACATTTATGAACTGGAGTACTGCAGGAAATGCACACGTGAAGTATCAGTGTCATAATGAATAAGGCACTAATAAGCAGGTTTAAGCACAAATAAGCAGTAGTCAGCGTGTTTACATGCATATGTGTGTGGGTAAGCACTGCCTACACAGATTAAGCAGTGTAGAAGCTAACTGAGTATAAGAAACTGTAACCGGAAGGCAGCAGTGCTTACTGCCGTGCAAACATGGGCACACCCGCTTGCAATTGCTGTAAAGTGTCTTAACCTCTCCGTATCCAACGGCCTGTTTTCTGCCCAGCAACAAAATAAGCAGCCTCTGCAAGGCTTGAACCCAAGAGCCTGTACACCACAGTCACAGTAGTTAACCACTAAGCCATCCTAGCAGTATATACGATTTGAGGTTTCAACAAACAAATCATCACCGTAGGAAAATCAAACTGAACATGTGAAAGGAACCTATGTACAGTGTGGTGATGTATAACCTGTTACATAACATAAATATGTGAACTGGAGTACTGCAGTAAGGCCAGTAAGATGTGAGGTGTAATTGTAATGAAGTGTTGAAGTCCCCAGGACCCCATACAGTATACTTGCACATGAATCACAGATACCAGACACAGATATAACATGTAACAAATAATAAATCAATGCCAAAAAGAAAATATAATGCTAATTAAATATTAAGCAATGCTAAGCATTGCACAGCTCAGCTTATTTGGTGTAAGCAATGTGTAGGCTGGCTAACTCAATCTGCCCAGTGGTATACCCCTGTAAGCAATGCCAACATTAGGTAAGCAGGTGTGCCCATAGCTTAGCCTTTTCAAAACAGTCCAGTCACGAGAAAGTGCGGGAAATCGGGCGTATGTAAAGCCCACAGGCACGAATACTTCCCATAACTGGTTTCAGCTCCCTACTGTAGACAGAATGGCTGGAGTTGTTGAAGCACCCAGGAGTCCAGATGCATGGTATGGCTCCTGGTAAAACTCCATGAGGAGAGACTACTGCAGGGCCAGTACCAGGGCTCTCAGTATAAAGTGGAGGCCTGGGACAATCTTGCCCGTGACCTCACCAGCACCACTGGTATCCCCCGGACTGGTGAGCAAGTCAGGCATCACCATGCTGACCTGAAGCGGCAGAGGGGGGATCTCTTGGTACAGTGGATCCAAGAATCAAGGCAGATGACCAATGCCCCAGCACTGAGTAAGTACCCATTCTACTACATAAATAATGATTGCCTAGCTTGTGTATACTATGAATAGGTAATAGCTAAATATCACTGTATTTCTCTGACAGCTGCAGAAGAGCAAGCTGTGAACCAGCAAGCCCATGCTGCTAGGCTGCAAAGGCTGCGTTGTGATGCAGGGTAGGTTCATAGGTAGGTACTAAGCTGCCCAAAGGCATTTATAAGCCTAGCCGGAATGTGTTGTCTTTCGCCGCCCCCTTAGATTAGTTCCCTGTGCCTCTGTCCAGCACAGCCATTGAAGTGATCCCTGGGGTAAACTTCCTGTTTCCCATCCACTCGTCAAGGTTTCTCTTGAAGAGGGTTAGCGAGGAGCTCTGCCTGATGTAGATTGGAATCTTATTCACAGCATGGGAAGTCTCTGGGACAGGAATCTATCCCTCCAGCATGTCCTATTTATTGTTGTGGTGAGGTTTAGATCCCTGGAGCATGTGGCTCGAGGGGATATGGTTTTCTTTAGGTGGAGCATGTCCATCAATTCTGGGTTGGACATGGCCTTGTATGTCAGGCAGAGATCATCTCTGAATAGGCAGTATGCAACCACATACAGCTGGGAGTTTCTTCAGTCAAGCTGCGTAGGGCATCTGCTTGAGGTCAGTGATCCTCTTGGTGAGGTACTTCTGTGGTCTTTCCAGTTGTTGCAGGTGTCTTGTAAGGTACATCCCAAATGGGGGCATTGTACACTATGATGGGTTTGATGAGTGATGCATAGAGGGGCCACTGACCTCTTTCAATCTGGATGCAAACCCTTTTGTGATTAGGTGGGCCACATAGAATGATTTTCTAACCACTTTGGCAATGTGATTATCAAAGGAGAGGTTACTATCTACTTGGGTCCCCAGATCCCTTATTACGTCTTCCGTATTTAGGGAGCTACCACCTATGTCATAGTTTGTGGGTACTTAGTTTTTTTCCAAAGGGGATGACTATGCACTTTTTGGCATTTAGCTTGTGGCCATGGTTTTGGCACCAGGTATCTGTCTCTGTGAGACCCTTTTGGAGGATGTCTGTGTCAGCCAGAGATTCAATTATAGCCACTAGTTTGCAGTCGTCTGCAAACTTGGTCAGCCATAGTCCTCCTGTGCCTGCCTGTACCTCTGAGAAGAATATTCCGAACAGGAGGGGTCCTAGGACTGAGTCTTGGGGAACGCCACTTGTAACCGGTTTAGAGTCAGACCTAGCTCCCGCAACTCTTTCCATGTGGGTTCTGTCCATGAGCCTGTTGGCAACCCATCACATGACGTAGGGGTTTATGTTCAGGCTGGTGAGCTTGTCTATAATACCTGAGTGGGGAATGGTGTTGAAGGCCTTTGCGAGGTCTAGGTAGACTGCGTGTACCACATTTCCCTCATCTATAGCCTTGGTAACTGCCTCAAAGGAGTCCACCAGGTTTAGGGGGCATGATCTGCCCTTAACAAAGCTGAACTGGGTCCGGTCCAGTGTTTGGAGATTCCCAATGTCTCTATTAATGAGATCCATGATGATGCCCTCCATAGCAGATCAAGCTTGTCAGGCTTATAGGACGATAGATCCCGGGGTCCATTGTGGCTTCACCTTTGTGGTGTGGAATAACAGTTGCTGTGTGCCACTCTGTGGGCACATAGCCTGTGGAGAGGCTGAGTTTAAACAGTGTGTTTAGGTGAGGGGTTAGTTCATCTTTGAGCTTGTGTAGGACGCAGCCTGGGACACATGCTGTGTTTTTGGCTTTGGAGAGGGCTGTTTTAACCTGAGTGTCTGTGATTTCAGGAGCACTACATTCTTCTGGTATAGTTATGGGCCCTTTTGGCGGTGAGAAGGGGGGGTGAAGTTTGCACTGAACCTGTCTGCCAGGATGTTGGCTATATATCAGTTGGCTCAGTGTATTTTGTGCTATTCTGTACTAACTCAGAGCAGATCTGAGAATTGCCACTTATATTCTTGACATAGGTAAAGAATGTCTTGTGGTTATCTTTGGAGTCCATGGCAATTTTTCTTTCCAGGCTAGCCTTGGATGTTTTTATGAGGGAACGTAGTTTATTTTTGATACTGATCAAGGATGTCTTCCCTTGTACTAGTTTCCTCCTCCTATTGTATAGCTTGTTTATGGCAGGGGTCCACCAGACTGGTTTCCTTTTCTTGAAGGAGTGAGTCTTGGTTTTGTTTGGGATAGCACAATCCATGCATTCTTGTAGAGGTACCTGTAGAGTGCATTATTAAAGGATTTTGCAGCTTGGACAGCGTTATCCTTTAGCATGGGGGATTTGAAACTTCCCACCTCGGTCTTAAGTAATGTGAAGTTTGCTTTTGAAAAGTTTTTCATAGCGGTTTCTTTGACCGGGGGTGGTGGCGAAATGTGGATATCCAGAGTGATTAGTTTATGGTCAGATCTAACCAATGAGGGGTTGACATCTGGTGTGGAACACTGGTCGCCCATGTTAGTGATGACCAGGTCCAATATGTTGTCACCTCTGGTGGGGGGGTGTTGACCAGTTGATCCAGGGTGTTTGAGTTTATAAATTCTAGGAAATGTTGGACAAGGGAGTTTGTACTTGAGTATTTTTCCCAGTTAATGTTTGGGTAATTGAAATCACCCAATATCAGGGTGTTTGGTAGGACTTTTATGTTTCCAGGAATGCGGAGTGGGGGTCCTGGGACATGGTGGGTGAACTGTAGCAAGCTATAATTTAAATAGCAGTTTTGCCCATTGTTAGTTGCACGTGGATGATCTCTGAAGCATCGTGCTGTGCCACTAAACTGGAGGTGTGGGTATCCTTGATAAATATGGATACTCCCCCTTTTGTATTTCAATCCGGGTTTTGTGGCCGAAATGTATGGTATGATTTATAGCCTGGTAGTGCTGGGGTGCTCTCTGTAGCCTTTAATCAGGTTTCAGTTACCGTACATATGTCTATTTTCTCCGTACTGAGGAGTGCCTCGAGTGCATGCATTTTGAGGTTTAGACTTCTGGCATTGAGTAGCATTACCCTCAGTTTTTGTTAGTTGTGCTATTTATGGTGGTGGGTTTGTCTTTTGAGCCTTGCCTAAAAAAGGCACTATGGGGGTGGCAAGAGCCTTGGCCAGTATTCAAAAGCCTAAGGGTGACAGGTGCAAGCAGTTTCTAGCAAAGCAGCGTGGCTTGTCGAGCATGTCATCCCAGGCAGACAGACACTGGATCCCCTTTGACACCAGAAGCTTAGCCAAGTGTTGAAAGTGATCATTTTTTCTCTGTACCATGGTATCATTCTTGGTGAGGGCAGGATGCTACTCAGGGTCAGGGTCATACCAGCCTGGGCTACGTGATCAGAGAGCTCCTCCATGTCTCTTTTCATGTAGTCCAGGGAGGTACGGCACAGGTCATTCACACCAACATGGACAATGACAGAGTCATATTTGTACTTGTTCTGGAGTGACCTGAGTGCTTGTGTTATGTGGCAGATCCTCGCACCTGCCAGGCAGCTAACAGTAACCTTCTCCTTGTTCAGCCTACTGAGTGGGACTTCTGTGTGCCTGACTATAGAGTCAGCTATTACTAGTGTGTTGGGTATGTTATTTTGCCTTAAGAGCTGTGATTGCATGGTACACTGGTTTTGTGAAGTATGTGTTTCATGGTTTGTGTTGGGGGGGTGGAGGTTGCTTGGATGTCTGCTTTGGACTTCTCTGTTGCTTTTGCAGATTTTTATTTAGAGCCTCTGAGTATGTTTTCGCGTATTTGTCTGTTTTTTGCTGGTGCTGGTCTCATAGGTCTATGTGAGACTGGTGGTGTGATGCAAGTAATTCCCTTCGCCCCTTGACTGCCTGGTCCAGTCTTGGGTTGAGAGAGCTTAGCCTCCAGTTTGGCTGTATAATTGCATCTCTTGCATGTATTAGTGTTTGGTGGAAGGAGGAGAGGGTTGTCTGTATACATGAGGCAATTGTAACATTGCCTCAAAATGCCCAGATTCACCAGTTGGACCGGAATGTACACCTGAAACTGCCCTTTGGACATGCCTGGATAGGTACAGTGAACTGTTTTACTGACTGGCTGGTAAGGTCGAATAGAGAGCCTTGTCCTTCTTTACAGTATTGGGGGAGGGGGTCTAGTGCTAAGGTTTATTAGTGCTTGCTATGAGTTTTGAGCAAGTGCCGGGATGAGAAGTGAATGGTTTGAGTGCTTAAGTTAAAAGTTTGTTTAGTTCCAAGGGAAAAATTAAAGAGTAGACTTTGTGGAGCCGGTAATAGTTATACCCTAGCTAACCCGCACTGCCCGGCACACAAAACCGCGCAAATGCGGGTTTTATAGCAGGTAGTAGTAATCCTGCATGTATTGTCATAACAAATAAATATAACAGTTATAGAAAGTGTTGTACCAGTATAAAAATGTGTTGTGTATGGGATGTACTGAATAAACTAGACGATATGGCAGGAAGACTGTCATATAGGTAGTGTGGAAATAAAAGTGTAATATCTTGTGAATAAAAGTATAACCCCTGGAGTGCTTGTGTACATTCTGCTTTCATATGTTGCAGTGTTGCATTCTATAAATAGTACTGTTGTATTAAGCAGTGTTACCCACATTGTTGAACGCAGATAAAATGTGTAGGAAGTTCAGTATAACAAATGTTGGAAGTCCCAAGAAGTCAGTCATATTGTACAGCTGAGGGAGACCTAGACAGAAAACACTGGAATGCTTCACACCAATTCCCCTGCTAGCACAGTGTACTGTGATGTCAACTGTAATATTTTTACCACACACAGCAGGGGTTTGAATCTCAGTAGTGGTAGTACGTTATATGCATAATCATACCCCACAACTGTACAGAGTTTGAGAGAATGTTCAGATAGAAAGCTGTATGCATAATTAGACCCAACAACTGTACAGAATTTGCTAGAATGTTCAAATAGTAAGCTGTAAGCATAATCATAGCCATCAGCTGTACAGACTGTGGCAGAATGTTCAGGTAGTAAGCAGTATGCATAGACATACCCCTCAACTGTTCTGATCTGTCCAGCAACTGTAACTAGAAGTTAGCAGTGCTTATCTTCACGCAAACCCGCTTACAACTGCTTTAAAGTGCCTTAATCATTCTGTATCCAATGGTCTGTGTTCCGCCCAGCAACAAAATAAGCAGCCAGTGCAAGGCTCGAACCCAGGACCATGCACACCATGCACAAAGTGAGTTACCACTAAGCCTTGCCAGATGTACATAAATCTGATGTTTTCAGAAAATAACATCCAGCCCAGTCATGCAACAGTGCAGAGAATGTATACCAACATCTGGATGTATGTGTGTGTAAATATATTAATATCTAATCTAAACGGATACAACATATCTATATATATGTGTGTGTGTGTGTGTGTGTGTGTGTGTGTGTGTGTGTATATATATATATATATATATATATATATATATATATGCAGAAATATATACATATATATAAATATATATGAACGCATATATACATGCAAATGCTGACATCTACAAATGTATATGTCAACATCTATATGACCACATATACACAGCAAGTTACATATATAGATCTCCGTAGGTATATACGGACGTAGTTATAAATATGTAAGCAAATATATATACCTATATAGGTATATATATGGCCATACATCTGTAGATAGCAATGGTAGATTAACAGAAACATGCATGTCCACATGCACTGTTAATGGGGTTGATAGGCCCCAAACAATATACATCTTCTACGAATTGCCATACCCCACCCACAGCTAAACACGTCCTCCCTGCAATACACTATCGAGTTTATTTTATTTGTTTTATTTAAATAGTAAATTAAATTAGTTTCCTTTTATTTTTTATGTTTTCTATATTTCATTCCCCTCCCCCCATGCACTAGGCTGGCCAACCAGTACAGGCCCATCCAACAAAGCCTTTCCTCGACCCATATATTCTTTACCCACAGTTCAGCCTCCCCTGCTGCACACATGCAGCCACCATCCCTTCTCTGGTAACCGGCCCGTAGCTACCATACCACCACACTTTGCCCACCCTCCACTCTTCCTCCCCTCGGGACTCATCTTGTACATTGTCCCGACCCAAGTATCTTCGGTCTTCCACACGGTGTAGTCCATGCACATATGAACACAACCATGCTTACCTGTGTAGACATGGTGTTACTGCAAAGAATGTTACCCAGTTTTTGGGTTGTCCCGCATGGGATGAATGTTTTCCTGGTAGTAACAAGACTTCACGTGTGACTTTGTTTACACCAGCGGTTTTATTTGTAGGTAATGCAAAGCATACGTGGTACACTAGGTTGCCCGGTATGCACACGAAACCTAATAGGAACGTCTAATTCAGGTATACGGGAAACACACGACCCTGGTATACACACGGCACTACAGGTTCCCCTCCAGATAACTAAATTATTGTCTATTGAAGATGCACTGCTTTAAAGTGCCTTAATCACTGTATCCGATGGCCCACGTTCTGCCCAGCAACAAAATAAAGAGCGTCTGCAAGGCTCGAACCCATGACCCTGCACACACCATACACAGTGATTCACCACTAAGCTGTGACAGATATGTTTCAGAAAACATCAGATTTATGTACATCATCCAGCCCAGTCATACAAGAGTAGAAAGAATGTATACCAACATCTAGATGTATGTGTGTGTGTGCAAATATATTAATATCTAAACAGATACGACATATCTATATATGTATATTTAGAAATGTATACATATATATATATATATATATATATATATGTATATATAAATATGTGTGTGTGTATATGTGTATATATATATATATATATATATATATATATATATATATATATATAACATATATACATGCAATTGCCCACAATGTCACATATATATGTCTACACCTATATGTCTGCATATACACAGCAAGGTACATATATGTACGCAGGTATACCTATACGGACATAGTCATATATATGTAAGCTGATATATATATCTATATAGGTATATGTGGCCATACATCTGTAGATAGCAATGGTAGATTAACAAAAACAAATATGTCCACATGCAGTGTTAATGGGGTTGAGAGGCCCCAAACAATATAAGTCTTGTATGAATAGGCGTACTCCCCCGCACAGCCAAAGACGTCCACCCTGCAGTACACTACCAAGTGTTGCGGATCCCATAACCAGGACCTGACATGACATGGGCACAAGATGTTAACAGTACTACATCCCACCTGTATGATGTCAGGCTGGTGTTGGTGACATATGCAGTACAGTCTGGCTCCCATAGGACTTGTAAAATGTGGAAGCTATTAGCATCCCCAGGATACATATATACAGACACACACATATGCAGATACATATACATATATATATATATATATATATATATATATATCGTGACTACAGACACACGCAGAGATATGTACAGTGAGATACATGTGTAGAAGGTGCAGAAAATATGGAACCGCCACTATGCGTACAGTTCACACCTGAACAACTGGACACTGTATGGGCCACCCATACAAATGACAATCATCCCTGCAACATATACCCACAAAGAGGTCATAGAAAGAAACACACACAGGTTTGCAGAAATGGAACACCTTTATTTGTGTACTTTTACAGTTCTATGTACTGTTGCTACTGTAATTGGGATTGTCTTCACAGACATGGTGTATGTGGGAGGTCACATCTGCTTTCCACATGTGTCTCATTGCCTACTGACAGACATCCTAAGGATATCATAGTAAACTACCGCTGCTAGCATGTACTGCCCCTGTCGACTGCAGCAGAGATATTGGCAAATATGTGTGGACATTCTGACAGACACTATACAGTCCAGAGGTATACACATAACCCTGTAGTGCAAAACATGTGTGCCATGCTTGGCAGTATGGATGTTAACAGCCATGTAGATGGGTATAACACATTACGACTAGTATACATATGCCACCATAGGTTATGCATTCACACACCCGTCTGGCCTGACACATCACTGCTGGTACAGGGGTGCCATGGCCACATACTACCCACTAGATATTGACATGCATCTGTGCAGCATCCCACTGCTCTGGCTGACATACATGACTGTTAAGGGAGGCCAGGGAGCAGTACATCTGGCAAGTATCTGCACATCAAATGACAAAAGTTGACCAAAAAACAGAGTCTCCAACACGTAGGAAAAGTAAAAACACAGGTTTATTATGTTGCTAGTAAAGCAACCAAACAGTGGAATACACAAGTAATGGTTAAGTGCTTTTCGTCTTAATTTAACAGACTTCTTCAGACCTTAAGAGATAAACACAAGTACCAACTTAAATACAGACCACATGGTAGTTTCAAAAAATGTTTACCAATGGTATTGAACTAATAATTAAGTCTGAAACATGACGTCAGCAACAAATCTAATCACAAACTAGGCAACAGTAAAAAAGGTTGTGGAAGACAAATACATTGACAGCTGTAGTGCACATACAGCATGTAAAGGCACATGGTCTCGCTGCTTTCTAATAAAGAAAAAATAACTCTTGTAACATATAACAAATTTTACAATAAGATTGAAGTGAATGTACATGAATAAATTATGTGTACCTTGTTGTGAGTAGCCTAGATACTCCTAATAAGGTGTTCAAACAGCACACAACACTCGGGTGGTTGTTGAAACCATAAAATTAAGTTGAAAGACTGCAGTTTCAACATTAAACAGTTGTAATCGAATAAACGTGATACTTTCACGAATAACCCAAAGGAGTAAAGCAAGCCAGGGCTTAAAGTAAAACCTATATTTCCAGGTTTAAACAAATATAAAACAAATACTTTACATACTTTAACTATGCTACAAGTAGAGCTATTTGAACACAGAGCCTGACTAAAGACATATTTAGCGCATTAAGCTTTTTAATTTTAAAATACAGGCAATGGAAGTGCCTTCATTTAAACCTGGGGGATTATAGGAGTTAAGTCGCAATTGCCACATCAAATCCTGTCTTTCCAAAATCAAGTGGCAAGGACCCCTTTTTAAGTTAACTGTAACCTGGCATATCACTCTGAATTGAAAGTGGTATTTTGGATGTTCAGCACAGTGCCTAGCCAAGGCATTACAGGGTGACGAGCACACACATTGACACACTTGCCAGGGCCAAGGATACAGCTAATCACTAGTGAGATTGCCACAACTAATACAGAGGTTATATGGGCAGAGGGAATGGAGAGGTGTCTGAGATCAGACAGCATGCTTCAGTATGCCACTGGGGGTTGTAGTGAGTGTGTATGTGATCATACAACACACACAAAGGGTGCCAGTACTGACATGCATGGATGCATTTCTGCACGGGTATGTGGTGGTCGACTGTGCCAGACGGCTATAGAAGGCTAGGTGATGGGTATACCTTGGAATCAGGCCACATGACAATGGTATGCATTGTGGCGCAGGCCTGTGGTTTCTGCATTTGCCCACACAGGTGGGTATTGTATCCGTCATCCAGTCACCTGGGTGGCTGTTGTGTGTGGCCAATGCTGTGTATCGCTTGCCATGTGTGTGTTCCCTAGTCCATGACATGGACGGTGTCTGGGATGTGCACACGTCCCACATGCATGTACAGTGACAAGTGGAACTGTACCTGGGGTGCCGGGCCCATGTTGTGTACACATATCATCATCAGACTTGGCCACCTGTGGCAGGAGCTGGGAATGGACAGCAGGTTAACCCTGCACCTACATTGATAGCATGTTAATGACATTCCCTGGTGTCAGTGGCATCTGTCCATACAGGGCATGTTTTCAGGCATGGTATGTCCTTTGTGGGTCACGTGATGGCACCGAAGGTGTTGCAGGTGTCCAGTGGGGAACATGGAAGGTGCACTGTCTGCATGTATGTGCCTATTGGACAGATGGACAGGGTGCCATGCTCTCTGTAGGCCACTGCAATCACTCCATAATTACTATCAGTCACCAATATGCAGTGTACTTACACACACACATTGGCTATTGCCTCAGCGTGTGTGTGTGTGTGTGTGTGTGTGTGTGTGTGTGTGTGTGTGTGTGAGACATGGGTTGAGAGTGTGCTCTGGGTAATACTGGGGTTGCCTGGACATGATGTCACATGTATGGGTATGGATTTGCGGCCAAGCCGCTCGGCTATTTCACATCTGTTATCCCTGTGCAGTGGACATTGTGATATAGGGTCACCATAAAAGACATTTGCAAAACCCATCACACACTCACACCCACACCCACACAGGATACAAGTTACAAACACACACACACACACACACGCACACACTTACCATGTCTGGGAGTAGAACAGCTACCTACCTAATTTATCACACTACAGCAGTACGCAGTTACAGGACATGCTAGAGAGATTACTGGGCTACAGCTTCCCAGAGGTGTGTTTCAAGGTGGACGACATTAGCCGCCTTGCCAAAGATGAGCATTTGAATTGTAGGGAGTGTGACTGTCCTAAAAAGCATTGCTCTCTACACAGACACACACACAAATACACACAGTTGCCATGTCTGGGAATTGAACTCCTACCTAACTATTTTATCACACTACAGCAGAACGCAGTTATGGGACACGCCACGGAGATTACTGGGATACAACTCTACCAAAGGTATATTTCACAGTAGCTTGTCATAGTGGGGTATGGGGAGGGCAGTGTGTGGGCATGGGCCATAACCTATTCATCTAGAGGCTGACACGCCACATGCAGGCACAACCTGGGTCATATTCCACAGGTACGTGTATACAGCTGCTAGATGACTATTTCCTTGAACAGTCATGTTGCACAGCTGGCACGTGCACCACATGCTCTGTAATGCTGACATATACCGGTGGCTAGTATCTGCAGTGTGTGACATCAGACCCTCATGTGGTTGTGGCCCTTTGGTTGTGTGCTGGGTGGGAGAGCCCTGGATGGCTCCTTGTCAGTCACCCTCTTCCACACATCTATGTTTGTCTACCTTTGGCTTATTGTAGTGTGTTGTCCTTATAGCCACTGTGTGTGCAAAGCATGTGTGGTACATACTGAGGAGTGTCTGCACTAACATCTGCGGCTGCCAGATATGTCTGGTCCACTGGTGTTTGCAGACATGGCCTTCATTTGTTTGTGTGTGAGCATGCCCAGCATGACCTTTTCAGTATGTTGTTGACTATTGCCTTCATTACTATGTGTGTGGACCTGCCCAGTATGGTCGTCTTTACTGAATGTGTGGATTGAGTCCAGGTAGTTTGTACTGCAGTGCTGACCTTTGTGTTGTACATGTACAGGTTGCATGCTGTCTCTGCAGGGTATCCGTTGGTCATTTGGCATGGACTGTTACTACATTTCTGCATAGAATGGGGAGGCACACCTGACTATCTCTACATGGGATTTTGGAGGGGGTGCATACCTGACTGTTCCTATATTTCTACGTAGGATGGGGGGTAGCACACCTGACTATTTCTACACAGGATTGGGGGGAGCAAACCTGATTGTGACTACATTTCTATGTCAGATGGGGGGGGGCACACCTGACACCTGTATACATTTGCTAGGACTGTACTGGTATGTCGAGTACTCCATGTCATTCTTTAGTCTTACCTGTCGTGCTGGCTTGAGGCATACCAGCGTACTACAACTCTTAGCTTTTAATTACCTACATATTAATTTCTGGCTTTCTACCCTTCAGAACTGATATCCCACTGCCTGACCTGCTGTAGTCTGTCTGTGTAGGCTTGGGGGGGGGGGGTTACCCAAAGTCCTCATTCAGAGGCCATAGCACAGCCTTTGTTTGTGTTTGTCTACACCTGTCCTGCTGGCTGTGACTATTGTTGGGTGTGTGACCCCCTCCAGACTGTCATGTGCGAGTCACTTACCTTGTGGGTGTCCCAGTATTGAGGGTGGTGCTGCAGGGCTGCCTATGCGGATGCACATAGTACACTCCCTACACATGATTAGGCACAGGTATTGTAATGTTTGGCATCCCTTTTACTGTATGTGAGAGTCTGAAAGAGGTTTTATTCCCTGGTTCCCCCTGTGTCAGTGTATGTGCTATGCGTTGCCTCTTTGCCAAGGTCGGGACATAATGGGCACGCCTCCTTCTGCCTACTGGGCAGGCTCAGTTTGTACCTCCTTCGAGTTAGTCTGTGCCTGTGCAGGCATTGGCAATGATGGGAGGCTGTGTGGCCCTGCCCCGTGCTGTTCCTGCTGCAGCTGTTTCTGCAGGATCATATTGTGTAGCATGGCACATACAAGGACAATTTGGGTACATGTAGCTGGTGAGTGCTGCAAGGCTCTACTGGATGTGTTCAGGCACCGGAACCGTGACTTCAGCATCCCAAACACATGCTCTACTATAATTCTGGTCTATGTGTGTGCCTCATTATGGAGTTCTTGTTCGGGTGTGTGTACATTTCTGATGGGAGTGACTAGCCACGGCTCCAGTGCGTATCCAGCACCCCCCACTAGGTGACCATGAGGGATGTCCCCAGTGGCAAATCTCTGGTACAGCTGCGTCAGATGCCAGATGTGGAAATCGTGATAGCTTCCAGGGCAGCCAGCACACACATTCATTATGCCCTGGGCATTGCAAATGACCTGGCAGTTGATGGAGAGGAAGCCCTTGTGGTTGACGTCGACCCTACCCCGCTCGCCGGGTGGTGCTTTGATGCGTATGTGCGTGCAGTCTCTTGCACCCACTACCTCAGGGTATTCTGCTATTTGGTGAAACAGTTGCATATTGCTGGCCAATGCCTCACGGGTGTTGGGGAAATTTATGTGCTCACCGACATGTGCTGACATGGCATCTAGGAACTGGTGGAGCACCCTGGATGCTGATGCCTGTGAAATCTCCATCATATCCCCAGTTGGCCTTTGGAAGGTACCTGTAGCTAGTATTCTTAGGCCTACACATACCTTGGTATCCACTGAGATGGGTTCCCCTCTGTTAGTTGTGTGTGTCGGGCATGTCTGGCATAGCTCAACAATTTGCTTTAGGAGGTCCCTGTCCACCCTATAGCACTCCACTATCTCCAGCTCATGTAGCCCCTGGTAGGTTACCCTGGGTCTGTGTACACTTCTCCATCTCCGCACTGTGGGTTGGTCGACAACATTCACATCCTCACCAGCCTCAGCTTCTTCCACAAGTTGTATGATAGCTATTGCAGCGCATATCATTTTGCTGTTGTGAGGTTGAAAAGTTCCCCGCTTCTTTATACCGGTGGTGTAGAGTGTGAGAAAAACCAGAGGGGAAAGTGTTTGCTTAGTTTATATTAGTGTTCTGGGCTGGGCTGGTCTGCTGTCTGTGTGATTGGCTGATTCTGATACATTTCACCTGCCGGCTAAGCTAGTTCTCCTTGATTACCTTCATACTGCTGTTTTCCCTTCCCATTGCCTTCCTGTTTAAGCCAGTGTGCACCCTGCAAACAGAGTGCTCAATTGTGCACACTGCTGCTATTTCCTGGTTTAACCTTTTTTTTTCTTCCTGTAAAACCCGGTGCGCGGCGCACACCTGCTTACTATTTGTAAAGAGTGCTAAGCAGGTTTAGACACACCCCTTGGCTGTACTAAGCTAGGAGCAATCCCGAGCCACAGGGCTCCAGTCCACTTACAGTATGCCTGAGACACATCCCTATGATGTCAGCTAACTCCTAGGCTTGCACCAAGCTATTCCTACTGTTACACTGTTGGGACCTGACTAGCATGCTGGGGAAAACTGTGAATGTTAAGTTGTCAATCTCGCCTTCATTCTTGCTTGATGGGTTCGGAGCCGATCCTCGGCTCCGACTCGGCACTTGCTAAGCTCGAGAGTCACTTTTACCAGCTCGAGGCAGCCCCATATCCCATGATGCAAGGCGGTAAGTACCCAGATCTCGTTTGCCGCTTCGCTGATGAGGTCCTCCTTTTACCAGCTCCTGGTAAGTGAATTGTTACTTTACTATTTTTAGCCCCTTTTTACAAAAAACCTTAAAATTATTAGTTTTAACTTAGTTTTAAACTCTTTCTGACAGAAAATTTCCCTGTCTCCTCATAACTTTTAGTCAGACTTTCACCCATCCCATCCCCCCCCTGTTAGGGTGTGTGTGTGTGTCTGTTATTGATACCTTTTGGTAAATTTAATTTAATTTCTTGGACTGGTGTTGTGTGTGTGTGTTTATCACCATGTCTAAGGAAAGGGTCTCAGGCTTTAAGAAGTGTCACTCGTGCTGTCAGAAGATGTCTCTGACAGACGGTCACACTTCTTGCCTTTACTGTCTGGGGCCTCTTCACCTGCAGGACTCCTGTGCTATATGTCATTCCTTTAGCCAGAGAGTCCTGCAGGAAAGAAGAAATAAATTGATTTTGAGGGGCCTTCTTAAGCCGGAGGGCTCTCCGGCTAAGTCGGCCCCATCTAAGACTTCTAAGTCTTGCAAGGCCCAGGCTTCTGTGTCCAAGCCTGTGGCCTCGGCTCCGACTCATTCAGAGTCGAGATCAGCTCCGGCTGGAGCCGATTCTGGTTTACCTAAACCTTCGGCACCGGTGGCTATCGATCGGTTCCGACCACCATGTGGCCCAGGCATCGGTGTCGGCTCCGATCGGCTCCGACACCCTTACATTTATGGCTGTATCGGCTCCGGCTGGAGCCGATGCATCGAAGCTACCTGTCGGTGCCGATAAGTTGTCGGCTCCGACAGTTTCAGTGGTGTCATCGGCTCCGATGGTTCCTTCGAGGAAGAGGTCTAGGTCCCCTTCCTTGGAGCCGATACTTTCGGCTCCGGCTTCGCCTCTCCTCTCGGAGCGAAGCCATCGGAGCCGATCTTCAAGGTCATCCAGGCTTTCTGACCATGATTTGGAGAGAGTGGTCAGTAGATTACTAAAGTCACAGGCACTGGCCCAAATGCTACATAGTCCGTCTCAGCAGACGACTATTAGTCCACACCCTATTGCAGTTCCTCCTTCGACTCTACCTCAGAGTTTGGAGTTGGAGCCTTCGGGAATAGTTTCTGTAATGGCTGAGGGACAGATACCCCTTTCTGCTCCTTCAGCCTCTACTCTTATCTCCTCTTCGAGACCTTCCTTAGAGGGATTCGGTGGCCGGGCTTCCCTGGTCTCCTCCGAGGGGGTGAGTGGCATCGGACCCTTGTCCGAGCCCGCTCTTCCCCTTGGAGCCTCGGCCTTGGTGAGCTCGGCTCCGACATCTGCCTCGGAGCCCTCTTTTTCGGTGGATCCTGGAGTTCCTAGTTTTTCGGAGCGGGTTCTCTCGGACCTTCCTGGGAGGGGGGCCTTCGAGGTGATGAAGAGTGTGCTGGCCACTGGTCTCAGCCAGCAGTTTGTTCCCTTAGCTCCTCCCTCTATGGTGCCTGTTGACATCTCTGCCACTTCTCTTGCTCCAGGACCCAGAGATCCTCCGCCTCAGGTTTCCCCACTGGGAATATCCCCCTCTTCCGAGGATTCTCCTGATTTGTCGGGGGATCCTCCGCGGAAGAGGACATGTAAGAGGAAACACGTAGACTCCCCCCGAGTCTATCACTTCAGATACTGACTTAGATGAGTCAGAGGGATCCCCAAGATCCCCCTCTGAGGATGTCTCCTTCTCAGACATCCTAGAACTCCTTAGACAGAGGGGAAACTGGCCCACCAATAATCCCTCTGAGGATGAGTCAGTATACCTAGAGGTGTTTGGATCTCGGCCCTCCACCTCCTGGGTGTCTCCGCCTTTCGAACCCTTATGCAGGTGATTGCTCGAAAGGCGTGGGCTGCTCCTGACTCTGTAGAGCCTGTCTCTAGGAGGCCTTCCAAATTTATTACTGCCCCGTCGGACAAGCAATTCCTTACAAAAGGTGTCCCCGCTGATGCAATGGTGGTGGCGGCTGCCACCAAGAAGGAACTTGCAGATCCTTCCGTACCTGTCCATCCTCCTAATAAGGACTCTAGGACCATGGACAGATATGGTAAGCGGATGTTTTCTTCAGCGACCTTTGCTATGCGTTCGCTGAACTACCTTTGTCATTTCACCAGACTCCAAAGGGATATCCTTAAGGAGCTAGGTGAAGTTGTGCAGGATCCTACAGCTGCTGGGGCTCAGGAAAAAATTGCTTCGCAGCTAGGAACCCTTAACTCCATTGCAAACTCCTCCATGCGGCTGATATCATATGCTGCTGATGGAGCGAGTAGGCCGCAGGTACAGGTGTGGCTCTTAGACGCCAAGCCTGGATGCGGCTATGTAATTTTGCAGATCCCTTTAAGGCGTCCTTCACAAACTCTCCCTTTGATGGGTCAGCTTTGTTTGGCCCTCAAGTGAAGGAAACGTTGACTAGGTGTGAGCAGGACGGCAAAACTCTTTCTGCCGTAGGAGTCCGTTTTCCACCCCTTCTAGACCTTACCCCAAAGGACAGAAGGGTGGCAAAATGTGGTTCCGCAAATCCCAAGGAGTCACGCCCGGATTCACGTGGTCAGTTTACCCCTAGAGGCAGAGGGGTAACAACAGACGCTCTAGAAGCAGAGGGGTCCACAAAACCAGGGAAACAGAGAGTCTCTCTCTGACAAGCCCTTTCAGCATCCCTGAGATGTTGCCCGGCTGTCCCTCCTTGGAGGCAGTCGGGGGAAGACTATCGCTGTACCCAGAAGCCTGGCGTTCTCTCACTCAAGACAGATGGGTACAGTCGATCATATCCGAGGGTTACAAAATTCCTTTCGAGGAAAGTCCTTTCTATCCCTCAAATTCCCTTCCAGATGTACCACCCGGTCTAAGGGAAATTGCAGAGTTAGAAGTCTCAAAACTACTGCAAAAAAGAGCCATTCAGCCAGTTACAACAGACCATTCAGAGCCGGAATCTACTCAAGGTTCTTTTTGGTCCCCAAAAGACGGGAGACTGGAGACCAATATTGGATCTCAGCAGACTCAACAAGTCTGTGAGGAAGACAAGATTCCGAATGGTCACTCTTCAGTCGATTCTGCCCTTCTTGCAGAAGGACAACTGGATGTGCTCAATAGATCTTCAGGATGCGTACTATCACATAAAATTTCACAGACGCTCCAGGAGATTTCTCCGCTTTCGGCTGGGGTCCAGTCATTTCCAGTTCAGAGCCCTGCCCTTTGGTCTCACCACAGCCCCCAGAGTGTTCACCAAATGCATGGCAGTGGTCACGGCTCACCTGAGACGTCAAGGATTCCAGGTGTTTCCGTATCTCGACGACTGGCTCCTGTCAGCCACCACCAGGCATCAGCTTGTTCAAGCCAGGGATTACACAATAAATCTTTGTTCTCATTTGGGCATCTCGATCAACTTGAAAAGTCATCCTTATTGCCCTGCCAGTCTATTACTTTCATAGGCTAAACGTAAACACTGTTCTGATGTCAGCTACCCTTACAGACCAAAGAGTTTCAGACATTCAAAGTCATGTCAGGATCATTCTAGCCAACAAGAAAGTACAGGCCAGAATGGTTCTAAAGGTATTAGGTCTCATGGCTGCGGCCATTACTCTTCTTCCCTGGCTCGCTTCTACATGCGCCTTCTTCAGTGGATGTTGTTCACTCAGTGGTCTTACCAACAACTTCCAGTCGTCACCAAATTCTGGTGACACAGATTTGCAAAATCATCTTGCTTGGTGGATCACTTCTCCCCAGATTCACCAAGGCAGACACTTTGTACCCCCATCCCTGGTAGCCACTGTCACCACGGATGCCTCCCTGATCGGGTGGGGGGGGCATTATCAGGGCAGGATGGTTCATGGGACGTGGCAACCGTTCGAGTACCACCTGCACATAAATGTCCTAGAGATGAGAGCAGTGCTTTTAACGTTGCAAGCCCTCAACGACTCTCTTCCTGTAGGGACAATTGCAGTCCACACAGACAACATGTCTGTAGTTTGGTATATCAACAAACAGGGCGGAACCAAGTCCTACCCCTTGTGTCGAGAAGCACTCAGACTGTGGCAATGGGCGATCTCCTCTCATCGGTTTCTGGTAGCAACGCACATCCCTGGGAAAACCAACATTTTAGCGGACAGATTGAGCAGAGCTATTCTCATGCCTCACGAGTGGTCTCTCAAGCAATCTATAGTGGAGGAGATTTTTTCTGGAATGGGGTCGCCCATGTTGCGATCTTTTTGCTACTCCCCAAAACAGCAAATGCCCAGACTTCTTCTCTCTTCCCTCTGTCAGGCCATCCCCCCAGTGACGCTCTGACCCAGGATTGGCCCCAGGGACTTCTTTATGCCTTTCCTCCTTTTCCTCTGATCCCTCAAGTTATCCAGAAAGCTACCGTTTTGAGAGCCAAAATGATTCTCATTGCTCCTTATTGGCCTCGACAAATTTGGTTTCCGTTCCTCCATCGTCACCTTTTGGTGCAGCCGTGGCATCTGGACCCAGTGCCAGATCTTCTGGTTCACCAATCCGGTCATCTGCACCGGTCTATCCCTTCTCTCAACCTCTCAGCATGGTTGCTCCACTTCCTTCCTTAGCCAGGCTTCCTTTGATCTCTAACCCTGTTAGAGACATCATAGTAGCTTCTTTAAAATCCTCTACCAGGAGGATTTATACAAGCAAATGGAAACGTTTCTCTTATTGGGCTAAAGCCAAGAATATTGATCCCTTCACTGCCCCAGTTCAGGCAGTTTTGGACTTCTTAGCGGAGATTTTTCATGCAGGCTCCTCTTCTTCCACAGTTAGAGTTCAATTGGCTGCTATCTCGAACTTTCATGTCGGGATCGCAGATCACAATATTATGTCCCATAGGCTTTGTAGAGCCTTCTTGAAAGGAATTTTCCTGCTAAAGCCTCCAATTAGGAATCCTCCTCCTCAATGGGATCTAAATTTAGTGCTGACATCCTTGATTCTTCCCCCCTTCGAGCCAGCTGTTTCTTGCTCCCTAAAATTTCTTTCTTGGAAAACATTATTCCTAGTAGCTATTACATCGGCCAGGAGGGTGTCTGAACTTCATGCTCTATCGGTTCGACCCCCCTATTTGGTCTTTCACAAGGACAGAGTATCATTGAGAACTAATCCGACCTTTTTGCCTAAGGTCGCCTCAAAGATTAATTTGAATCAATCCATTGATCTCCCTGTATTTTTTCCAAACTATTCAAACAGATCGGAACAAAAACTACATTATCTTGATGTCCACCGCCAACTCAGATATTATTTGGACAGAACTAAACAATTTAGGAAATCCGATCAACTCTTTGTTTCCTATATGGATAACAAGAAAGGCCTTCCTGTCTCTAAAGTGACTTTATCTAGATGGCTTTCTTCTGTCATCTCTGAAATTTATCTGCTCAGGGGAAAACAGCTGTGCTCAAAACCTAAAGCACATTCAACTAGGAGCTTAGCTACTTCTACAGCCTTTCAAGCTAGACTTCCTTTAGACACTATTTGTGCAGCGGCCACTTGGGCCACTCCTCATAGTTTTGTTTCCCATTACAAATTGGACTTGGCCTCCAGGGACAGAGCCAGTTTTGGCTCTACAGTCCTCAAGAGTCTGTTCCATTGAGCCACCCAGGATAGAGGTGCTAGGGACGCGGTCCCATCAAGCAAGAATGAAGGCGAGATTGACAACTTAACATTAAGAAGTTATGTACCTACCATAACGTTCCATGTTAGTTGTCTTCTCTCGCCTTCTTTCTTGCGACCCTCCCTCCTTCCCCCAGGCCTGGACAGACCTTTCTACAAGGAATTATTATGCTGAAGACCATTCAGAGCTGGTCCTTCTTTCATCCTGTAGGCTTTCTTTTCTTTCTTTCTTCCTTTGGGAAGTTTTTATGCTTGGTGCTATTGCCCTTTGTCATCAAACGAGATCTGGGTACTTACTGCCTTGCATCATGGGATATGGGGCTGCCTCGAGCTGGTAAAAGTGACTCTCGAGCTTAGCAAGTGCCGAGTCGGAGCCGAGGATCGGCTCCGAACCCATCAAGCAAGAAAGAAGGCGAGAGAAGACAACTAACATGGAACGTTATGGTAGGTACATAACTTCTTATTCACTATCATTCCCCTCATTTGCATAGGATTGCCTGCTAATGCATAGTTACATGTCTCACACTGAGCTTCCCCCTTAGCAACCACTACTCACTGGCCATGTTGTCTTCTGCCTGCCATTGACTTGCTTGGCAGAATAGAGATTTTAGTTAGACTGTTTATTTTAGGTTTATTTTATTATTTTCTCCCCGATCCCATTTGCATGCCGCTGCCCTATGCTTAAATAGCCGAGATTAGCTGTACAAAATTAAAAGTTGATTTGTATTTTTTTTTTATGTTTGCAATGTCAATGGCCTTATACTTGGACTTTGGCATGCTTACTACATGATATGCAGCCTTTATTTGAAGCTGTCATAGCTCCGTTTTGGATTTTGCAGACGTACTCTGTCATTAACCGAGTACATTTCTGCAGTTAGCACTAGCCTTGCATGGGCTGTTGCAAGCTTCCTGGATTGCAAAATCACCTCATTTGCATGGATTTCACCTGCAAATGGGGTGATTTGCATACTGGGCTTAGTCCGTGCAAGATTAGTGCAGGAGCGCTCGTGCATGCCCCTGCAGGCTGTTCCTGGATCACACGGCAGACATATTGCCTGCTTGGGCTCCTGCACAGATCATGCACTCCGTGCAAGCATTTGAGAATCCCGGGCTTTGTTTTTGAAGGCAACTTGTTTTGCATTGTTTCCTTTAGGAATATGCTACATAATGTGCTTCTCTGTGGCAGTATCAAGATTGTTAACATGCTGGGATGTCCTATCTCCAGATTGTGCTTCAGTAGAAATTCAGAAACCATTTGGAATACAGTGGAGATTAACATTGATTTTAACTTGTACATTTAGGCTGGAGTAATTTGTAATGCAGCTTTTCATCATAAGAGGGAGAGGAGTTTTTCTTCCTTTCTTAACATTGTACTGTGAAGCCACAGCCATTAATGACAGTTTTGTCACTGGGGAATTGTACCTGTGTAGCTTACAAACTTGTTATTGTATTGTAGATTAAACTGTTCAGGAAAATTAAGCAGTAAATCTGTTGTGTGATTGTGTGCTGGAGTAGGAGGCAGCCAAATACTGTTTCCCTTCTCGGGCTTCTCTGGATTTGTTAAATTGGAGCTATTGAACTACATTCATTTATGCCTGGCCATGTGTCGGCCTGTGTTTTAATTTGCCATTATAGCTCTTTTTGTTCTAAAAATAACCCCCAAGGTCTTTTATCTTCTATTTCTACATGATCTATTGCTATAAAAGAAAATTGATGAAACTTAAGGCATTAAATAGAAATAAAATAATAGATTGAGATAGATTCATGTATAGTTATTTATATTCATTTTAATATGTGAAGATTTATATTCAAATTTAAACATTAATTTTATTCTAGTTTTTTAATTATTTAATATTTATTAAAATTTAATTCCATTATGAGGCTGATATACTTAAGTTATTGTTGTATATTATATATAAATATTTATTGTTATATTATTGATAGACAAAATTTACCATCTACTTCAAAATTCATTTAGAAAATTTGTAATATAATTTTATAATTTCTTATAATATTTTTATAATGATTTTAATATTAGGTTTATATGGTATTTTTTTAGAAAACACATTTTAACACATTCGTTTATATATATTTAAGAATTGATATAATATACTATAATAGTATATATAAAGAATGTTTTATGTAAACATCAGTTGTGTTTACAGTATGTAACAATTTAATGTGTATTGCTGCAATTTGGCTGTTTAGATTAATCTTGTTTCATTATTTTTAGCTTTATCGCACACACACACACACACATATATATATATATATATATATATATATATATATATATATATATATATATATATATATAGGCATGTGCAAAATTTAGTAATGTCATGTGTTTCCAGTTTTAGGAAGAATGTTTAGTATAAAAGGAAATGATGTTATCAGGTACGTTGTCTGAGGAAGTTTAATACCTATTAAATGAAAGCACTTACATTTGTGGATTTATCGTGGAATATAAGAATCTCTTTTATTGTTTTAATATATTTTTATGGTAAATTAAATTTTCTCCAGTTTGGTGGCTTTTCACTTGGCGTTCATATTTATAAGTTTAAAAAATAAGTTTTTGCCAGACAAGGCAATCTTTCTCTTACTGTGCATATATGAGGATGCCTGAGTTCCGTGTACTGACAAAGGCAATGTACTAGCATGTAAGAACGAGATATCTAGGATGCCACTTTTTTTTTTCACAACAATTTTATTGATTTTAATACATTCAAAATTGTAAACAATCGCATAAAATCATAGTAAAAACTGTAACCTGAAAACTTTAACATATATAAATTACATTATATAAATTACGTGTTTGATATAAACCAAACTAACAGAAATAAACCAATTAAAGTATTTACATAGACATCCATTAATATATTTACAATGTGTTATTGATATCTGATTATAATGCATATTGTCATTATGAAAGAAACTAATGTAATTTGTTATAGAGATTCGTTCTTCAACACGTTTTGCAAATTAACCCACAGTTGAAGATTGTATGTTTTTTTGGTTGTCCTTGAGCTAGGATGCCACTTTTGAGTGTGATTTATACCCAAGTTTGTTATTAGAATTCAATTAATATTTTATTAAGGACTACTTTAAGAGAATTGACACTGCATATTTTTTATACTTGGTAAATGCAGTTTCACAAGACATTCGCTGATAAGTCTGGCTTTATACATGGATTCCACTAGGGAGGGGTTGTGTAACTTCAAATAGTCTATTTAGTACTGATCAGTGTGCAGAATTATTTTGTACAAAGTTACTATTACACCAACAATAAAACCTAAATGTATCACTAGGCAAGGCAGCATTTCTGTTACTTTGAGTAGGTTGGGTCTAAACTTTAAATACTGACAAAATAAATGTACTGCTGTGCAAATTTGTATAAATGCATACTGCCATTCTTGAGAGTCAAATGTTTTCCTTTAGTGTGCTTTGTATCCCAGCTGTCTTTTCAGAATTACTTTTTTTTATATATATAATATGAACTGTTTTTAAAAGAACTGAGATGCTGTTCACACAAGTAGCAAGTGCAGTGTTTCAGAGGATTTTTAGTTTTACATTATTTCATTATAGCCATTTTCAGTTGATCTAGTTTCACCCTGCATTTTGAGAAGAAATGAAATATGTAAAGCATTTATGTACTTGGGTATCATTACACTGGGGGCCGGATTCCAAAAGACATGCTTTCAGTGTAAACTTCAGTGTAAGGGCTGTCTATACAGCAGGCTTACACTGGAGTAAGTCACTTACACCTAGAGCAAGTTTTATTGAGTCTGGCCCTAGAAGTCATCATTGTAGTCATCATCAACCCCCATCATTGTAGTCATCATCAACCCCTTTTTCCCCATTTTTTATATGGGGTCGGGGTGTTGCATCAACTTTCGCCATCTCTCTATTCATTGCCTTTTTCATACCTTCTGCAGTCATGCCTGACAGTTACAGCTCTTCCCTCACTCGCAACTTTATTTATCCATCCATCCTCCTCTTTGCTGGATGCCCCTGATTTATTTTAATTTCTTCCTTACTGTCACAAAGCTTCATCACCAGATTATCTTCTGCTTTCCTACACGTGCCCAACCACTGTAACCTGTTCTCTTTAACCTTTGATGCAATTGGAGCTACTCATGTCAACTTCTGTCTCACAGTATGCATCCTAAACGTTTTTCATCAGTGTTCTAGAATGATTGATTGTGCAGCTGTATTTCAGCCATATATTTGGTTGACTAGATAAAGGTTAATTGATGTTGGGCCACCTTCTGTACCTGAAATGAAGGTATTTGACTCCAACTTTGGCTTGCTAATCCTTTGTTCAACTTCTCTGTGGTTACTGAATAACCATATAAAGAGTTCTTGTATCCCTTTGAGAGAATGATATGGCCAGAATTTGGATTGCTTACTTCCACTTGGTTGTCTTCTTCCTTGTAGCTTTTTTCCTGTATTATCTTCTATCTAGAATCTGCATGACTTTATTGATCTTCCTTCCATTACAGCTGCTAACCTTGAAATATTAAAAAAAAAAAAAAAAAAAAAAAAAAAAGATAGTCTCCACAAAAAAGCCACACGCACATGCTTTTGTGATAATGGTTAAATAGGAAAACCTCATAAGCCAATATTTATTAGTAAATTTATTTTTGATATCTGTATATGAATGGAATTGCATGCATTTATTGTATAACTTAATTAGGTATTACTTCATCTTGTGGTATTTCTGTATTCATCATTTCATTCCCATGTATAGTATACCTCCTGTTCCACTACTGTTTTGTGTACTGCATGCCATACGTACTGCCTCTGTATGGTTTTGTTTAGACTTTGTAGTCCTGCTTTTGTTTATCTGTGCTTGCTGTGTGTACTCTGGTCATGGTTGAAAAGGGTCAACACATCAGCCCACCTACCCAGTAAACAAATAGCAAGTAATAAATGTGTAACAATTCTTTTGAGATGAAAAATGGTCCTTGTTTTTAACATTTCATATTGTCCTCATAGTACTTCTCAAAGTGTTACAGTTGTCTTCCTATTATGAAACATTAGTGTTGTAGATGTAGCAGCTTGTCCTGTTGAGGGTGGAAGAAAATATGGGCAGATGGTATAGAGTGAAATATGTGATGTTATGTAGTCCAATCTCGCCTACATTCTTATCTGTGGTTCGGAGCCGAATGTCTGCTCCGACTCGGCCAAACTTTTCTAGCTCGAAGTCTTTCTATTGGCTGGGCTAAGATGGTATCCCATGCTGCATTGCTCTCTATCCCCAGATTTCGTTTGCCGCTCGTGTAGCTCGGACATGGTCTCGCTCTTGGCTGTGGCTAAGTACCCTTTTTTCTTCCTATCAGAGAAATTTGTTGCAAACAAAAAGCTATTTTAATAGCTATTGTATATTCTTGTCTTGTAAATAAATTGTGTTTTGGATCGTTTTTTTTGTGGTATCCCACTAGCTGTTTCCAACGGGCTAGGCCCATTTCAGTTAGAGGACCTAGTCTGTCCTTGCTTCCTTTGTGTTTTTTAAGTTTACCGGGACTAAGTACCGTTTAAATTAGAGGTATTAGTCCTTTCTCCCTTGTGTTTGTCTGAGGATCGTTTAACTTGGAGATCTTGTGGTAGTTGTGTGTTGTAGTTTTTTTCCTGCCTTGTGACTGTTTGACCGTTGGTCCTTTTATTCAGGGTTTGATTTTCTTGGTGCTTTATTAGCTGTTGGTTAATTATGTCCAAAGATCCTAAGGAGCACAAGCCCTCGGGCTTCAAGAAGTGCTATAGGTGCAGTTACAAAATGTCCATTACCGATGGACACTCCTGTGTATATTGTCTGGGAGCGATTCCTCTCCAGGAGTCGTGCAGCTTCTGTCATGCTTTTAGTCCGAGAGTTCTTTAGGAAAGGAAGAATAAATTGATTTTGAAGGGACTTCTGAAACCCTCCTTCGAGGAGGGTCTGGAGAGTGCTTCCAGCTCTAAGGTTAAAACTTTTAAATCAAAAAAGAGATCTCCGGCTCCATCAGTCTCCTCGGAGCCAACAGAGAAAATAGCAAAGTCTGCTTTGACATCCTCAGCTCCATTGTCTTCGGGGCCGCAGGAAGTGTCAGTTGTCATGGAACCTGCTTCGGCTCCAGTTTTCTTGGTACCTGTTGGGAGCCGATCGCCTCGTGTTAGGCCATTATCCCCTCCTCGCAGGTCTCGATCTCCTTCTCTATCCTCTAAATCCTCCAGGACTTTATTAGATGTGGATGTCAATAGAGTGGTGCAGAGACTCCTTCAGTCACCGGTTCTGGCAAAATTGTTCTCAGCTCCGACCCAGTCGCCAGCAGAGCCAGTCCCTCAACCTGCTTTGATACTTCCTCCGCCGAGCACACCTTAGCTTTCTGAGCAGGAGTGCTCGGCTCCGCGTGATGTCCCCCCTCCTGACTTATCTGTGCCGATGTCGGCTCCGAACCCGTCGGCGCCATCCACGGGGTTCAGGATTCTTCGGTCGGACCCGAGGGAGAGGCTTCAGGACACCTCTCGGCTCCTAGTCTCCCTCTCGGTGCTTCGGTGCGGGGAAGTTCGACTCCTGTCGTGGCTTCGGAGGCTGGTTGTTCTTCGTATTCAGTGGGACCAGCCTTCGAGGCCATGCAGAGCGCGCTGGCCAGGTCGTCAGCGGCATCATGCGGGTCGGTCATTCTGTCCCCTACTACACCGGTGCAGGTCTCTGATCACCTTCTCTCTCTAGACAGCGGAGCCCAAAGGGTACAAGGTACCCCCATGAGTGGTCCCCACATTTCTGAGGGCCCCTCAGAGTTTTTGCCTGAGGAGCCACCCAGAAAGAAGACGTGCAGGAGGAAGCACATAGATTCCCAGGATGAGTCTCTCACAGCAGACATCGACCTTGAGGAATCTGAGGGTTCCCCCAAGTCATCCCGAGGATGTTTCTTTCTCTGACATCCTAGACACTTTGAAGCAAAGAGGTGACTGGCTATCCAAAGCCCCCTCCGAGGAGGAGTCTTTCTTCCTGAAGGCCTTTGGTGCTCAGCCCTCCGCCTCCTGGGTGTCTCCACCCTTCGAGCTTCTGGATTTGGTTTGTCGAAGGGTGTGGGAAACCCCTGACTTTGTGGAACCAGTCCCCAGGAGACCCAATAAATTTTTGTCTGCTCCTCCTGATAAGAAATTTCTGTCCAAGGGAGTCCCTGTGGATGTTATGGTGGTGGCAGCTGCCACTCAGAAGGAATTAGCCAAGACTTCTTCCACCGTCCATCCTCCTAACAAGGAGTCTAGGACTATGGACCGGTACGGGAAGCATACCTTTTCATCAGCGACTTTTACCTTACGGTCATTCAATTATTTATCACACTTTACATGGCTCCAGAGAGATCTCCTCAAGGAGCTTGGAGATACTCTCACGGGTAATGTGTCTGAGGCGGTGGCTCAGACGGTCAACGCTCAGTTGTCTACCCTCAATTCCAATGCAAACTCCTCCATTAAGCTAATCCCCTACGCAGCCGAAGGAGAGAGTAGGGCAGCAAGTTCAGGAATTGCTCTTAGGAGGCAGGCCTGGATGCGCCTTTGAAATTTCGAGGAGGCCTTCAAGTCTTCATTCACCGATGCCTCTTTTGATGGTTCCTCTTTGTTCAGAACCATGGTGAAAGACACTCTCACCAGGTGCGAGCAGGAGGGAAAAACTCTGTCTGCCGTAGGAGTCCATTTTTCCCTTCCCTCTAGGCCTTATCCCAAGGCCCAGATGAGGTGGCAAAATGTGGTTTAAGAAATCACAGAGGTTTTTTCCCAGTGCACAAGGTGAGCCCCCCTCCAGAGGCAGGGGAGGGGGGTGGTTATTCAGGGAGACGCCGCCCTATGGGCAGAGGAGGCCCCCGCAGCTTGGGAGTCCGCAATTCCTTTCGTGGTTCTCCCTACCGCCACTCCTGATGGGAGGCCCGGCTGTGCGTTTCCGGAGCCAGTCGGGGGTCAAATCTCATTATACCCGGAGGCCTGGCAAGACATCACCCAGGACCAATGGGTTCTACGAATAATTTCCGGAGGATATGTCATTCCCTTCTCATCAAATCCCCCTTCAATCAAGAAAATCCTGGATGTCCCTCCCAGTCAAAGGGATTACGGATCTTCAGAAGTTTCAAAGCTGCTAGAAAAAGGAGCCATCCAACATGTTCCCTCAGACCAGATCGGATTAGGGACTTACTCCAGATCTTTTTTGGTGCCGAAAAGGGCATGGGACCTGAGACCCATATTGGATCTCAGTCAATTGAACACCCATGTGCACAAGTCCAAGTTCAGAATGGTCACATTACAGTCTATTCTCCCATTGTTAGGAAAAGAAGTGTGGATGTGCTCCATTGACCTCAAGGATGCTTACTACCACATAAAGATGGACAGGGCATCCAGAAGTCACCTACGCTTCCGGCTGGGAGCCAGTCATTTTCAGTTTCGAGCCCTGCCCTTTGGTCTCACCACAGCCCCCAGGGTGTTTACCAAATGCATGGCAGTGGTGACTGCTCACCTGAGATGTCAGGGATTCCAAGTGCTTCCATATCTGGATGACTGGCTCCTTACTGCCACCACCAGGCATCTACTACTTCAGACCAGGGATGCTACTATCAACCTATGTCAACAGTTGGGCATCACATTGAACTGGGAAAAATCTGCCTTGTTGCCCTCACAGCGTGTCACTTTTATAGGTGCCGAACTAGACACCATCCTCATATGGACATTTCTACCACAGGAAAGAATCCTACAACAACAAGTTCATGCCTTGCTCCCTCTGAGAAGGGCGAAGGCAAGATGGGTCCTCCAACAGTTGGGGACAATGGCTACTACGATTGTTAGTCCCTCTGGCAAGGTTACATATGAGGCTCCTTCAGTGGCTACTCTTTGCCCAGTGGTCTCTTCAACGTCTTCCATTTTCTCATCCTATTCTCCTCACAGACAGGTGCAAACAGGATCTCCGTTGGTGGCTTTGCACCGAAAACCTGAATGTGGGAAAGCCCTTCGTTCCTGCGCCCCCAGTTGCCACGGTGACCATGGATGCCTTCCAGATGTGGTGGGGGGGCTTTATCTAGGCAGGACAGTCCAAGGCACATGGCAAGAGCACGAGACGCATCTGCATATCAATGTCCTGGAGATGAGAGCTGTGCTACTAGCGTTGCAAGCACTCCAGATTTTTCTTCCTCTCGGGACTATTGCAATCCACTCAGACAATATGTCAGTGGTGTGGTATCTGAAGAATCAGGGAGGAACCAAGTCATATCCCTTTTGCAGAGAGGCCATGCGAGTGTGGCAGTGGGCAGTGTCTTCCCAACGTTTTCTGGTGGCAACGCACATTCCGGGGAAGTCCAATGTGATCGCAGACAGGCTAAGGAGAGCTATTCTGATGCCTTACGAGTGGTCCCTGAACTGTTGCGGAACAGATCTTCCGCAGGTGGGGTCAGCCTTTGCTGCGACCTTTTTGCCAGCCCCCTCAATGCCAAATGCAGCAGCTACTTCACGTTGATCCCCCCCCCCCCGGGGGGAGTCACCCAGGGACACTCTAGTCCACGATTGGCCCTCCGGTCTACTATATGCCTTCCCTCTGGTCCCCTTGCTGTCAAAGGTTATTCAGAAAGCGCAGTCCTTGGGAAGCAGAATGATTCTGATTGCCCCACACTGGCCTCGTCATATTTGGTTCCCCTTTCTCCATCCCTACCTTATGGATGCTCCTTGGATTCTGGACCCACAACCAGACTTACTGACACACATGTCAGGGCAGCTCCATCCCTCTGTTCGGACCCTCCGGTTGACAGCCTGGCTACTCCACTTCCGTCATTAGTTAGGCTGCATCAGTTTTCGCCAGAGGTGGTTCATATTTTATCTTCCTCTCTTAAGCCCTTTACCAGGAAGATTTATTACAGCAAATGGAAGAGGTTTTCAATCTGGGCACATGCCAAAAAGATTGACCCTTACACAGCTCCAATTTCATCTGTATTGGAGTTCTTGTCTATGCTTTTTAACCAGGGTTCAGCGGCCGCAACCATTAAAGTCCAATTGGCGGTGATCTCTATCTTTCATGTCGCAGACGAGCCTAGCCTGATGGCACATAGACTCTGTAAGGCTTTCTTGAAGGGCATGTTGTTGCTACGCCCTCTGGTATCGGAACCTGTTATGCCTTGGGACTTAAACTTTGTTCTACAGGGTCTTACTTCACCCCCCTTTGAGCCTGCAGCCACTTGCTATTTAAAATTCTTAACTTGGAAGATTGTCTTTTTAGTAGCCATCACATCAGCCAGACGCGTTTCGGAGTTTCAAGCTTTATCAATCAAAACCCCCTTATTTGATTTTTCATAAAGACCGGGTTTTTCTCAGACCGAACCCCTCTTTTCTTCCCAAAGTGGCGTCAGTCAGTAACCTTAACCAATCTATTGAATTGCCAGTGTTTTTCCCCAGTTCTCAAATGAGGCATAATTCAAATTTCATCAATTGGATGTGCATAGACAATTACATTTTTATTTGCACAGAACGAAAGACCTCAGAAAATCTGAGAAGTTGTTTGTTTCCATTTCGGAAAACAGAATTGAGTCTCCTGTCTCCAAAGTCACGTTGTCCAGGTGGATTTCCAGTTGTATTTCTTTCATTTATTCCTCAGGGGGTAGAGATTTACCGTTCCGAGTGAAGGCTCACTCTACTCGGTCTGTATCTACATCTACAGCTTTTCAGGCAAGATTGTCTATGGATGATATTTGTGCTGCAGCTACTTGGGCATCTCCTCACACCTTTGTTACTCATTACAAGTTGGATGTGGTGTCTAGGGGCAGGTCTTCCTTTGGTTCCACAGTGCTCAGGAGTATTTTCCACTGAGCCTCCCAGGATTTAGGTGCTAGGGATGCTGTCCCAAGGGTAAGAATTTAGGCAAGATTGGACTACATAGCATCAAGAAGTTATGTACTCACCATAACGTTCGATGTATGTAGTCCATCTCGCCTCACATTTTTACTTACCCCCCCCTTCCCCCGTCCGGGAGGATCTGGAGGTTAGGTCTGGTTTCAGAGCTCCCTTCATTCTTGGTTTGTTCTTCCTTTCTTGAGGTGTTGTTATGCCTGGAGAATGAGTGCTGGTGCTCGCAGCAAACTAGATCTGGGGATAGAGAGCAGTGCAGCATGGGATACCATCTTAACCCAGCCAATAGAAAGACTTCGAGCTAGCAAAGTTTGGCCAAGTTGGAGCCGACATTTGGCTCCGAACCACAGGTAAGAATGTGAGGTGAGATGAACTACATGCATCAAACGTTATGGGGAGTACATAACTTCTTGTTTACTTCACTTTTCTTGTGTACACTGAACGTTCATTTCCCCATTCCCCACTGGCTGAAGTTCTGCCTGTAGAGTGTTTCTCATTATTGCTAGGTTGTCATTCTCTGATAAATTCACAGAAGTAGCATAACTTTCCTTAATACCGTCCTGTTATATTTTCCCAAACCTTGAATGTGGAATGGTACTGTCACAGCTTGTTTTATAGTCGAGTCTCAGTAGTTTGAAATGTTATTTTAGTCTGGATAACATGCACCCCCTTTCTCTTTAGTCATATTACTCTTGTTTCTAGGGGTGCAGAGCCATGTGGATGATGAATATAAATGGGCTGGAGTTGAGGATCCCAAGATCATGATCACTACTTCAAGAGACCCTAGTTCCAGGCTGAAGATGTTTGCCAAGGTGAGAACTAATTTAGGTTGGATGTTTGAACTATGTCTCTTCTTTTATTTTTTTTCAGGATATTTTTTTTTTGTTGTTGCGTGGTAGCTTCACTTCACAAAGTAGGATGGACAGTAGTATCTAGTTTTTGAGATGCGCATATTCTTGTTAACTTTAGTTAAGTGTAGCATGGAGCTGAAGCAAGTGTTTTGTCATAACTTTTGAGATGCTTGATGGGGTTAAAAAGAGAGCAGTATTAATAGATTGTATTTCATACATATAATGTATAAGAAGTGAATAGCTGCAGCAAATCTGTTAAATGAAAAGCAAGCTTCAAGCATATTGCTTCTAACAACTTTGAAAATAACTAATTTAACTGAGGCAGGTAGTATCTGACAAATGTTAATTAATACTTCTAGGATGGTGGTTGTGGTTTAAGGATACTGGAAAGGAATTAAATAGTCACAAGTACTGAATATATTGCATTAAATGACAAAGGCCAGTAATAGGTTTAAAAAACTAACAAGATTCTTAGCACTTTGGTAAAACCTTCTAGAGCAGTGGTGCACAGCCTTTTTGTGGGGAGGGCCACTACATGAATTCTTAATTCATCTACGGGCCACCTCAAAACATAATGTTGTTACGAGTTAACAATAAGTATAGGTGACTGGCATTTTAACTTGAGACACCAGTCATGAAATTGCCTGTCCTCTACATCAACTTTGCATTTAACTTTATTCTGGCTTGCAGTCATGACTTATTACAAACTCTTGCAGAAAGTTACTACTGTTTATGACTGTAAGTTGTAAACAAGAAAGAATGGTTACTTCCGTGGCTAAAATTAGAAGTTTATGCAATTTCAGTCAATTAGGTAAGTAAGCACGTGCTGGAAAGTTTGCATGACTGGAGTAAAACATAGTATTTTTTCACTTTTTTTTTTAATTTTTGGGTTACTCTGGGGGCTGGATGACATTGCGTGGAGGGCCAGATTTGGCCCCCGGGCTGGGCGTTGTGCACCACTGTAATAGACGGTATGAGGGAAGGCTTGCTCCAGTTCTTGTTGTTTTTCGAGTTTACTTTTGTCTGAAATAAATACAGTGAGGTTTTAAGTTATTAATGGCCTTTGCAGTAATGGTGGTGAGTTCAAAAAGATTAGGTAGCATGTTTGTTTCACATCTTAGTCTATGAGAAAAGATCTTCACAAAAACAATTTATACATGTACAGAAATACAGCAAAACATACTGACACAAACTCTAGTAAAATGGACTGTGGCAAGAAACCATAAGGAGTGGCCTCAAAAATGTCAGCTGCTTTTTAAGTACAAAATGCAAACTAAATATTTGGCAGATACACTTGGATGAAGCAAACGTCAAGATTCATTCTTTGGCTCCGATTAATGTTTGCTTACCTGCTTAACCTATTTCAGAATCAGTCTCAACATTCATTGGGTACAATGCAATGAAACTTATTCTGTGTGGGTGCCAGCCCCTGTTAAGAGTAGACATGCTCGCACACACCTTTGAATAGTTTAGAGGGCTGCAAATTCATCAGTAGCACATAAGCATGATGTTCTTCATGTTTCACTGTTGCAGTCATTACATTTGGGTAATCTGCTGGCAGGTTGCCCTCAGTCGGCCTGATTAACAAAGTCTTGGGTCCTGCGTCGGATGCTGTCCCTTCTTCCATGACGTCAGGTCGTCAGTGGTGTAAAACATGCAGCCGACGCCATTACATCGGTCTTTCTTGCCGCGCGGTGCTCAAAGCAGAAGCAGTTCACAAGTGCCGGTCGCCCGACTCCTGAAATTTTCGTTTTCGAGTTTCAGAACCGAAGTCTTCAACTAAAAAGCTAAGTACCCCATTGGGGAAACTTTTTCTTGCTCCTTACCGATGTCAGTAAAAGTTAATAATTGCATTACTTTTGGGAAGAAGGTCACACTGAAAAAACAATCAGAAAAAAACTAAATGAAAAACTCCAGCCAAGCTAGAACTTCCAATGAGTGACCTCCCAAACCTCCTGTAACAGAGGCAAGTGGGTTATATGCAAATGACCCTTATGAACATCAGGTGTTTCAGCTATATGGCGATTCTGATTGCCCATGACTTTTACATTTGAAGCCATTTTAATGGACAATATCAGGCCAATAAAGCCAAACCCCACTAGCTATGGATATGCATATTTCAGCCTTATGACCTCATCAGCATAGCATAAGCCGAGTGTTTGACTAAGCATAAGAAACACAGGGTTGTTATAGCCAGCTGATGTCCATTATCATTAGGGTGACTGCAAAATATCCCAAATAAATTAAAAACAGACTGCAAAATATCCCAAATAAATTAAAAACATGTGCCTCTGTTACAGGAGGTTTTGGAGGTCACTCATTGGAAGTTCTAGTCTGGCTGGAGTTTTCATTTAGATTTTTCTGATTGTTTTTTCAGTGTGACCTTCTAACTCTTTGTTTTTAATTTGTTATTTGGGATATTTTGCAGTCACCCTAATGATAATGGACATCAACCAAACTCTGCACCCTCAGCTCCAAACTTTGAATCTTGCAGCTTGGCTAATCGCTTAAATTCCCCCTTAGCATCCCTCAGCAGACCTGTGATGGATGTCATTTTGGAGGTGTGAAGACCTAGTACTAGAAAATCTTATGCTGACAAATGGAAAAGATTCTGTGCCTGGAATCAATTTCAAGGGATGAGCACAGCAGTGCCCAATTTACCTTAGATTTTGCAATACTTAACTGATATGCTTCACAAGGGCCTGTCTTTTTCTTCCATAAAAATCCATGCTTCAGCCATTTCAGCTCATTACAGCACAGAACCCTCCCTCTTCTCTCATCCTCTGCTAAAGCAGCATCTCAGAGGGGCCAAAAACTTGAGGCCACCCGGGAGAGCTCCAGCCCCTGCCTGG
This sequence comes from Protopterus annectens, assembly GCF_019279795.1. Classification (NCBI taxonomy): domain Eukaryota; kingdom Metazoa; phylum Chordata; order Ceratodontiformes; family Protopteridae; genus Protopterus; species Protopterus annectens. The sequence continues at coordinate 1,233,484,964 of NC_056741.1, forward strand.
GACCTTAACTTTGTATTGGAAAAACTCACTCTACCTCCTTTCGAGCCAGCTGCTACTGCAGACTTAAAATTTATTTCCTGGAAAACAGCTTTCCTTTTAGCAATCACTTCGGCTAGAAGGATTTCTGAATTACAGGTCCTTATTGGCAGTGGAGCCTTTCATCATCTTCCATGCGGACAGGGTGTCACTCAGGACCAATCCATCCTTCATGCCCAAGGTGGTATCCAGTGTGGCTCTTAATCAGTCAATTTATTTGCCAACTTTCTTTCCCAATCCACAGAACAAGGGGGAGCGGATTCTGCATTCATTGGATGTACACAGACAACTTAGATTTTACTTGGACAAGACTAAATCTCGAAGAAAATCTGAACAACTGCTGGTAGCATTTGCTGCAGGGGTAGAGGGAAAGGCTGTTTCAAAGCAAACCATTTCCAAATGGATAAGCCATTGTATTCATTTCTGCTACAAGCACCATGGAAAACCTATCCCCCAGGGGATCAGATCCCACTCCACCAGGGCTGCATCTACATCTGCAGCCTTTCTCAGAGGTGTTCATACCAGGGATATTCTAGAAGCTGCTACCTGGAGTTCAGTTCATACTTTCACCAAGCGTTATCATTTACCAGTCTTTTCTAAATCCAGAGCTGGCTTTGCCACTGATGTTTTGCAGGGCCTTATAGCCGGTCCTAATGCTGTATAAATCCATCCTTCCAACTATAGCTTTGGGAATCTATCCAAATGTAATGACTGCAACAGTGAAATACGAAGAACATAGTACAGTTGTGTACACTTACCATAAATGTAGATGTTAGAGTGTATTCACTGTTGCAGTCCTGGTTACCCTCCCTCCATCCCCCTGTTTTTTTTTTCTTACTATGCCTCTCCTTTCTTTACTACACTTAAAAGCCTTTTTGGTGTATTTTCTTTCGTTTGGAGGTATATTGTGTTTTAAATTATTTATATATTTTGCTCCTCATTTGGGGGGCACCTGACATCTAGGGCAAGAAAAACTGATGTAATGGCATCGGCTGCATGTTTTATACCCCTAACGACCTGACGTCATGGAAGAAGGGACATCATCCGACGCAGGACCCAAGACTTTGTTAATCAGGCCGACTGAGGGCAATTTGCCAGCAGATTACCCAAATGTAATGACTACAGCAGTGAATACACTCGAACATCTACATTTATGGGAAGTGTACACAACTGTACTTTTTTGGGATTTGAAATGTAACTGAAGCATACAAGGAGAAAAAAAAGTGCAGGCAACTTTATACAGAAGACACCACAGCCAAGAATTGGAATACCCAATCACTGTGGGGGGCAGCAGAGTTAACCTCCATGTTGTACAGGCTGCAAATTGTGTACGTTTAAAGTATTTCAAGGAAGGTGCAAATCCCTCAGACTTTTGTATGGCATTTCATCAGCAACAGAGGTATTCTTTAAATAAAAAAAAAAAAAAACTGACTAGGTAACTGGGGCTTAGCAAGTGTTATAATTTATGATCAGTCCATTTGGTGTCAATACATAAGAACAGCATGACAAAAGACATAACAGCTGCTAAGATGATTAAGGCAGCATAATTTCAATTCAACCAAAGGTAAATCCACAGTTTCTCTGCCTGACTTTCTAATATTTTTTGGAAAGCTGTGAAACTGCACATTTTTGGTAAGCTTTTGAAGATGATTGAAGTTGTTTCAGGACTGATGCGTAGGAATGATAAAGAGCAAGTATAAGAACACATTTGATATAGTGAAAATGAGTAAGAGTGTGGCACCCTAAATTTGCTTCAAAAAAGTCGAGCTTATTAAAAAATAATTTGTAAGAATGGATTACAGAAAAGAATTATTGCCCGTTTGGTTTTTCATGGTCTTTGTGATGAGACCAATATACTTGTCAGTGATACTTTCTGCTTTTTAGAGAGTATTGGCCTCACTCAGGTGGTTACCACTTCTGTTTTTTTAAATGTAGTTATTTATTGGACTTGGTAATCTAGTTGAATTTGATGACTATTGACTTTGTGATGGAACTAGTCTGTTGGTCTGACCCTCACTTGCTGCACTTCATATTAGGGGTCCCACCTGTTTTGCCACCCAGTATAAAGCTGGTCCAGTGCATAGCCTTTGGAAACATTAATAGTGGCACTTCAATTCCTGTATTGAATCAGTTCTTAGAAGGGGGTTCATGCATCTTATCTAGATTTACTGTTAACTGCCTGTAATGTAGTGTAGTCATGACAGGTGTTTTGGATTATTTTACCCAGTTTGGGTGTGTCCCAGGTCTGCTAGCTGACACAGAATGTCATTTGACCATAAGTCCTTCATGTTATGGACAAAAGATGGATGTTTGAGTAGAGACAATAAGGTACTGGCTTCCTACATGAAAAAAATATTGGGATGCACATTATTCAACGTACCATGCAGGAGTGTCATGTAAAATGGTACCCTTTTTATTAAGTGAGATTTCTGCTATATTATACTAGCTGGATGCACTTTTTAAGTGGTGGGCAATCAGTGCAGCACCTTTTGTTTCTTCACTCAAGATTTTACTCATTATGAAGTGCATGCTTTATAGATAAGATTGCTGAGATGGTCCTTCCCCTTAAGTTCACTCATGGAGTGTTGCGTTGTGCCTGATTTGAGTGGCTTGGACTTTCACTGAACTAAGTATAGATATTTTGATTTTTGGTATGGTCATGAGCATGATTTTATGTATGTAGGCAACATACTGTGTTTTTTATCCTTTTACAACATTGATAATATCTTCTGCCAAATCACTGAGGCTAGTTATTTTCTAAATTATTAATCTTTTGTTGAGGACATATGTTTTCCATTGTTAATAAAATAGGCTGTTTTAACCCCAGTCATCAAAAATTGCTTTAGCTAGACTCGCAGGAAAATTACTAACATACTTCTAACCTTCCTTTTAAAAGTAACGCTATTGATAAGATAGTACATGTAAAACATGTATTTCTACTTAATTTATGGTATTAATTTATATAAGAATAGTTTTAAGTATAGGTTCATTACTGAGATTACCTTTATTTGAGTGGCTAATAACTTGTGCGTGGTGAGAGATCAGGGGGTTATATTTTGTCTTGGTGCTCCTTGATCTTGCAGCAGCACTTGACTGTGTGGACCTTGGGATTATGTTGGAGCTCCTGCAGTCTCATCTTGCACTGACTTGGCACCCTTCTCCGGTGGTTTGCCTCTCTAAATGTACTCACTGTTTTCCAAGGTTAATTCCTCTGACTGTGCCAGATTGTATGACCACTGGTCTTTGTTTTTGTGCCCCTTTAGTCAATTAAGTGCCATCCAGTGAAGGGTGTAGTCAGAGCCATCTTAAAAAAGTAATATATCCAGTATTGTTTACAAAGTAAAGGAGCAGCAACGTTGTAATGCATTCAGCATAGGACAGGTATTAAGTAGCTGCCCTGTTTATGATCTTGTCAGTATACGCACCATAAACTAAAGTTAAATCCAGTAAGACAGAGGTAGTGCTTTTGCATGCTACCATCTGTATGTCCGGTTTTCCTTTCCTTTCCCCTTTTACAGAGTATGGGTTAATACATTGGAGTCTGTCCAGAATATGTCATACAAGTGTGTTTTATCAAGATGGCTTATGCACTTTTCCTTGCTCTTACTAAGTCATGCTGAAGAGGATCTGCAGTTAGTCCACTTAGCCGAACTTTGGTATAAGAATTTAGCGTGTTCAAGCTGTACTTCCCAGAAGATTCTTTATTTTGTTGGTTGAGAGGGTTACTGTTCAAAGGAAAAGAACTACTAACAAAAATATGAATTGTATATTATTTGTAAACATATCTTATAGTAACAGTGACTACTTTTTAATTGGTATATATATTTGAGATCCAGCTTTTTTGTCAGTTATACCAGCTGTACCTGCTTTATTGTAGGAAGGACAGCATCATGCGTAGGTAGTACAGAAAAAAACAAGCTTTTCATAAGAGACTTTTATAATACAGATAACAGTAATAGAATATTGCAGACTTCATAGGGTTACTATAAAATCCATCTGCTGTAAGGCTACTGTATAAAACATTTATGTAATGGTCTTATATGTTGCTTTGTCTTATACCAGCTTATGTCAGCAAAGGTTTTCTTGTATTTTAAATGTGGCAGTTATGCTTTGGGATGAAATTTAAATGGCATCTGATAAAGTGCTTTTTATTTGCAGCATTTATAACACAGGTGCAAGTACATGATTTCATCTCATCATGTGCTTGATTTAGCATACACCTTTATTGTTTGCACTTAAAGCAAAATCAGTTGTTGCGTCTTTCGGCTTTTCCCGGTTAGGGGTCGCCACAGCGGAACTCCGGTCCGCTAATGATTGGTAGTTGATTTTTACGTGCAGAGTTACCAGCCCTGACGCACAACCTTCACCGAAGGTATGCCCATTCACGCATGTCTCCACGCAGAAGATGCTCAAGCTGAGAATCGAACCGGACAGCTGTGAGGCGACAACGCTACTGCAGCACCACCACCAAAATCAGTAACACTGAATATTGCCAGTGATATGTTTCAGCTATTTGTTTCTTAGGTACTTTACTGTTGTACATTTTTGCATGGTTGCCGGAACTGTAGAGTGAGGGGGAGTAAGTGCCCCCCCCCCCCCACACACACACACACACACTTTTTTACAGGACTGTCTTGTCTAGCCCCCATGGGAGAACAAAACCAAAACTCTACGGTGGTGGCGCCTTTAAAGGAGAACATTGGTATTCTGTTCAGAAGTGCTCAACATTTCTGCACTTTATGTCCCCATTTTCTGAGCCTCTTAAAATCAACTAATCATGCAGCATTTTGAAACTGTTAATCCAGATGTTTTACAGGGAAAGTAGTGAGCCTTACTGTACTGTAATGGCTTCACTTTGGAAAACCAAGTCTCGAGCTGTGCAAAAGCTTGCTGTAGTCTCTGAAATGCTGATGTCAGGACTGCAGTAAACTATTTGTACTTGGCTTGATGTTCCCTCCCAAACTGACATCAGCGCTACTCTATTTGCATTCTAAAGAGAAAATGCATTGATACTCCCATTTTGTGATGTCAGTGCTCATTTGTCCTTCCTATGCCTCTCCATGCAGTGTGGAACAATTTTGTATGCTAGTGTTGCCTGCAGTGTGTTTCTCATTGTTGGACGTTCATATACTTGCTTTTGCTCTCCTCTTTGCAAAAAGGTAAACATTACTTTTATTATTAGAGGTCTTGAGGTCTTGCCCTTACATTCATTATTCTGTACGTTTGTACCCAAACAATTCCAGTAAATCCGGTAGTTAACTTTTTGCAACTCTTCTTTGTGGACTGTGGTTGGCCACAGTCAAAACTTAATTGAGCAGGAAATGAGTGAAGCCTTCAGTGTGAGGATTGCAAGTAGCTTATACCCTTACAAAAGTCATTGGTGTATTGTTAAGAGGTTGGTTATTTCTGGAATACAGCAACATTTATTTTACAAACAAGTGAGTGGTTGCCTAAAGAAGACTGCCCCAAATAAAGGGCTAATTACAGTATTTATATTATGTTGGCAGTCCTCTTTAGGCAACCGTTCACCCATTTGGAGTCTTTTGTTTTAGATTTAAACTGCTTTGTGATTTAGTTGTACAGTGTGAATGTAGATCTGGTTTCAGGAAATACATGTACACATACCTGCTGTTAAATCAAGTCAGCTTGTAACATCTGAACACACACCTCTCAACTGTACAGTTTTCACAGAATGACCACATTTATGCCTTGTATTTCTGATCCGTTTTTTATAAAATTGTAGTAGCGTTGTCGCCTCACAGCAAGAGGTTCTCCGGTTCGATTCACGGCTGGTGCGCCGTCTGTGCGAAGTCTGCATGTCCTCCCTGCGGTAGAGTGAATTTAAAGACATGCAGGTAGGTGCGAGCGTGTCTGGGTGTGCTGCCTTTGAAGGTTGGGTGACGGGCTGGCAACTCAACACCGTAAAAATTCACTGCCAATCATTAGCGGACCGGAGTTCTGCTGTGGTGACCATTAACCAGGAAAAGCCAAAAGAAGACTGGCAAATTAGTGTCAAATCATTAAATACTGTAGTTAGAAAATAGTATTATAATGATAATAATAATACAGGAATAGCGAACACTATTAAAACTGTGGAACAAGGATCTGCTTAGGTGTGCAACTTTTTTCACTGTTATCATAGTTTTCCTAACTAGCCTTTGTTGCAGGGCTAGGTGAGGTTATCCTGCTGGCCCTTGTAGGAGCTTGGACTGAAATAAAAAAAATAATGTGCTCCATTATTTTTTGCTTGCTAAGCAGCGCTTTTGCTGTTTTAGCAAGTGTGAAATGAGAGAGAGAGAGAGAAACATTTAAAATAAAAAGTGTGAGTGCACGTGTGTGAGTGTATGCGTGTATGAGAGTGACAGATCGATAGAGACGTTCTCTTACACTTGCTAAGCAGTGCTTTTGCTGTTTAGCGAGTGTTAAAAATGAAACAAAAGGTGTGTGAATGAAAGTGTGCATGAAAGCAGGCGTGTGTGTGTGTGTGTGTGTGTGTGTGTGTGTGTGTGTGTGTGTGTGTGCGTGTGTGCGTGTGTGAGAGAGTGAGTGAGTGTGAGAGAGATCAAAGAATTTCATGTAATAAACATTTGACAAATAACATCAAACCACAAAAATGGATAGTGCACAGTTGGTGATGGCAAGAGCTTTAGATTAAAAGTAATGGGAGGTGTATGGTAAAAACACAGTTGGTCTACTTATTTATGCAGCAAAAGGAACCAGTTTTCTGTTTTAGGACAGGTACATCATTCTTATCAGCAGGTTCCTTGTCTACTTTTATATTTGGGAGTCAGATTACTTATTGTTTCATTCCATGTTAGGGATGCCAACTCCTCATAAATTTTCTGACAGCCATACAAAAAAAATCTAAAAATGTAAACTCACCATAATCTGTATGTAGCATTCGGTGTCTATAAAAAGAATAAAGTTAGACCCGGAGGTCATGGGGCCTGGGGACCAAGGTCAGTGGGGGAAGGTTCATCCTTTCCTAGGACTGTATGGACAGTTCACAGTTTAGTGGTGACAGGAACTTTAAATCAGAAGAACAATTTTAAGAATCATGAGATGTGTGTACACAGCCTGTTTACTCAGGTGGTGTACTCATTTATGTGATGAAACTGTTTTCAACTCTAGTTTGTGGTGCGGGCTGTGGTGTTGTATACCTCTCAACCTCTTACAGGAAGAAATCTGAACAAAGCCATAAATAAACAATGAAATATAAAGTTGTTTGCTAGCAGCAACCTCTTCATTAGTTGCAGATCCCTTTAATGTGGAATTATTTAGATGACTTCTGCAGAGATTTTGCATGTTTACTGATATTAGTGGATTGTGATGACAGAAGTTTGAGTGGCCCTTTTATGGTAGAAATGTTCTGAAATCTGTAGATGTTATGTAGGCCTATCTCGCCTACATTCTTACCCGTGGGTTCGGAGCCGAATATCGGCTCCGACTCAGCCAATTTTACTAGCTCAAAAGTCTCTGATTGGCTGGGCTAAGAGGGTATCACATGGTACCCTGCTTCGTATCCCCAGATCTCGTTTGCCGCTTGTAGAGCTCGGACGTGGTCTCGCTTGGCTGTGGCTAAGTACCACTTTTGACTTATTTCTCTTGAGAAATTGGTTGAGTCATTCAAAGGGGATCCAGTATTTGTCTGCCTGGGAAGACATGATCGACAAACCACGATGCTTTGCCAGAGATGGTCTGCACCTGTCACCCCTGGGATTCAGGTTACTGGCTAAAGTTCTTGCCACCCCATAGTGCCTTTTTTAGGCAAGGTTCAAAGGATAAAACCACCACCGTAATAGATACAAGCATGCAAAATCTGAAGGTAATGCTTCTCAATGCTAGAAGTCTAAACCTCAAAATGCACTCTCTTGAGGCACTCCTAAAAATGGAGAACATCGATATCTGTGCAGTGACTGAGACCTGGTTCAAGGCTCCAGAGAGCACCCCTGCAATACCAGGCTACAATTCTTACCACACTTTTCGGCCACAAAACCAAGACTGAAACACTAAAGGTGGAGGAGTGTCCATATTCACCAAGGATATTCACACCTCCAGGCTAGTTGCCCAACACAATGCATCTGAAATTCTCCAGATGCAACTAACACTAGGTTAGACTGCAATCCAAATTGTAGCTTGCTACAGATCCCCCACTATACTCCCAAGATTCTCACTACACCTTCCTAAACATACTGGAAAATATTAAGATACAACCAAACACCCTAATACTAGGTGATTTCAACTACCCTGCCATTAATTGGGAAAACTACTCGGGTACCAACTCCTTTTCCCAACGTTTCTTGGAATTCATAAATTCCAATGCCCTGTATCAACTAATCCATTGTCCCACCAGGGGCTCCAATATCCTAAACCTGGTCATTACCAACATGGGAGATAGATGCTCCACACCAATGGTCACCCCCCATTGGTCAGGTCTGACCGTAAGCAAATCACCCTTGACATCCAGATCCCACCCCCACCCCTCAGTAAGGAAACCTCCTTAAGAAAACTTCTCCAAAGCCAACTTCATGCTACTGAAGTCAGAAGTGACAAACTTCACAACACCCACGCAGACGGGATCTGGAAGTTCGACTGCAGAAGGCACTGTACGAGCACATCCACTCATGCATGAATCGTGCCATCCCAAATAGAACCAAGATGCTCTTCTCCAAAAAAAGGAAGCCAATCTGGTAGACCCTGCTATAAACAAACTATACAACAGAAGGAAGAAACTGTTGCAGAAAAGAGGAAAATTCCAGGATGCAAAAAACTCCCTCACCAGCCTCAGTAAGAAGCTGAGATCCCTCATAAAATCCTCAAAAGCTAGTTACGAAAATAAAATTGCCAAAGATTCCAAAGACAATCACAAGGCATTCTATAGTTATGTCAAAAATCTAAATGGCAATGCTCAGATCTGCTCTGAGCTACAACAGAATGGTATTAAATATACTGATCCCAAGGATATTGCCAATATCCTGGCAGATCGATTTAGTGCCAACTTCACTCCCCTCTCACCCCCTAAAGGGCCCATCTCAATACCAAAAGATTGCCAAATTCCGATGATCACAGCCACACAGGTAGAAACAGCACTCTCCAAAGTTAAGAATACAGCATCCATGGGACTAGATGACTTCCCAGGCTGTGTACTACATGAACTACAAAATGAACTGGCACACCACCTAAGTGTCATGTTTAATCTTAGCCTCACCTCAGGCTTCATGCCCACTGAGTGGCGCACAGCTATAGTTATCCCGCTCCACAAGGGAGGATCCACCTTGGATCCCGGGAACTACCGTCCTATCAGTCTGACAAGCCTGATCTGCAAGGGCATGGAACGCATTATCATGGAACTTATAAACAAAGACATTGGCAACCTCCAGACACTGGACCCCACCCAGTTTGGGTTTGTGAAGTGCTGATCTTGTCTCGTGAATCTGATTGACTTCTTTGAATTGGTCTCCAGAGTGGTGGACGAGGGTCAGGAGGTCTACACAGCCTATCTGGACCTCGCCAAGGCCTTCGACACCATCCCCCACTCTGGAATCATAGATAAACTTACTAAGCTGGGCATAAATCCCTACGTCACTCGATGGGTTGCCAACTGGCTTACTGACAGAACCCAGACTGTAAAAGTAGCCGACTCCAAATCCAGCTCCAGACAAGTGACAAGTGGAGTACCTCATGGTTCAGTCCTGGGACCACTCTTGTTTGGCATCTACTTCTCTGAAGTACAGGCCAACACTAAGGGACTCTGGCTAACAAAGTTTGCAGATGACTGCAAACTGGGAGCCATTACTGAATCCCCAAATGATATGGATATTCTACAAAAGGGCCTTACAGAAACAGATGCCTGGTGCCAGAGCCATGGGCTCAAGCTTAATGCCAAGAAATGTATAATCATCCCCTTTGGAAAAAAACATGTACCCATGAACTACCACATAGGTGGCAGGACACTAAACATAGAAAGTGTGATGAGAGACTTGGGGACACAAGTGGACAGTGGTCTCACTTTCGATAACCACATCGCCACAACAGTCAGGAAATCCTTCTACGTGGCACACCTCATCACTAAGGGCTTTTCATCCAGAAAAAAGGAGGTCATTGTCCCACTGTACTCATCCGTCATTAGACCCATTATAGAGTATAATGCCCCATTTGGTATGTACCTCACAAGACGTCTGCAACAGCTGGAAAGGCCACAGAAATACCTCACTAAAAGAATCACAGGCCTAAAGCAGATGCCATATGCTGACCATCTAAAAAACTCCAGCTATACTCTGTAGCATATCGTCTACTCAGAGGCGATCTCTGCTTAACATACAAGGCCATGTCAAACCCTGAGCTGTTGGACATGCTCTACTTAAAGAAATCTCAATCCCTCAGAGCCACACGCTCCAGGGATCTAAACCTTATCATCACAATGAACAAAACATGCTGGAGGGATAGGTTCCTGACCCAGAGATTCCCCATACTCTGGAATAGACTGCCCATACATGTCAAGCAGAGCACCTCGTTGGCCCTCTTCAAAAGGAACCTTGATGATTGGATGGGAGATAGGAAATTCACCCCGGGGATCATGTCAGTCGCCCTGCTAGACAGGGGCCCAGAGAAGTAAATACTGTGGGAAAAAATTTCTAGGGAATTGTTATGGCTAGGCTTGCATAGGCCTTAGGGCCGATAGCCTAGTACCAACCTATGAACATATGATTTATACACAAAAGCTATTTTAATAACTACATCTTGCTGCCGTCGCTGTGATTGTGTGTTTCTTGGTGTTTTTGTGGTATCCCTAACTGTTCCTACGGGCTAGGCCCGTTTTAGTTAGAGGACCTAGTCCTCCCTTAGTGAGTTGTTCGTGTGTTTGTTTCCATATTCTTTAAGAACCGTTTTAGTTAGAGGTTCTTTTATTAGTGTCATTTGTTGCTAATTGTTTGTTTAGGGCTTCGCTCAGTCTGTGTAGTACTGTTTGCAGTGAACATTGTGGGCTTTCCCGCCCGTTTGGAAGTTCGTTAATTGTAGTGAACGTTTTGGAAGTTTAACTGTTTCTCTACAGTAGCAGATAATGACTAAGGATCAGAAGGGACATAAGCCTTCTGGCTTTAAAAAGTGTTCAAAATGCGGATATAAAATGTCCATCACAGATGGACACTCGATATGTGTCTACTGCCTTGGAGCCATCCATTTACAGGAGTCGTGTAGCTTTTGCCACGCCTTCAGTCCTCGGGTGCTCCAAGTGAGGAAAAACAAATTGATTTTAAAGGGACTGCTTATGCTGTCTTTTGAGGAAGCTATAGATTTGGCTTCCAGCTCTCAGTCGAAATCTAAAGCCTCCAAGTCCAAGAAAAGGTCTCCGGCTCCATCTGCATCTTCGGAGCATCCAGAGAAGATTACTATACTGGACTCTGCTTCCTCGGCTCCTCGGGGCCGCAGGAGGTATCTGTGTTAAGTGAATCGGTGTCCGCTCCGATCATTCTCGAACCCATTCGTAGCCGGTCCCCTAGTGTGAGGCATGGTTCACCAGATAAGAGATCCCAATCCCCATCCATTTCCTCCAAATCCTCCAGGCTTTCTGATTTGGATGTGAGATAGGGTAGTGCAGAGGCTCCTACAGTCGCCGGGGTTGGCTAAATTGTTTTCGGCTCCGAGCACATCCTTGTCGGAGCCGGTATGTTCTTGCGCCGGCTCCGGGTTTATCGGTGCCGACCTCGGCTCTGACCATGTCGGTCCCGTCCACAGGTTTCGAGACTCTGGTCTCCTCGGTCGGGCCTGAAGGGGATACTTAGGGACATCTTTCGGTTCCGAGTCTCCCACTCGGTGCATTGGCTCGGGGGATCCCGGTCATAGCCTTGGAGGTCGGTCCTCGGACTCGAGGGGGGGTGGGGGGGCTGCCTTCGAGGCCATGCGGAGCGAGCTGGCCAGATCGTCAGCTACATCACTCGGGTCAGTCATTCCATCCCCTACCACTCCGGCGAGAGCTTGTGACACTCACCTATCATTGGACATAGAGTGGCAGGCCCTAAGGACACCCCCACGAGCGGTCCCCCACTTTCTGAAGGTCTCTCAGAGCCAGTGCCTGAGGAACCTCCCAGAAAGAAGTTGTGCAAGAGGAAGCACATAGACTCCCAGGACGAGTCTCTCATTTCCGATACTGACCTTGAGGAATCTGAAGGATCCCCAAAGTCTTCCTCTGATGATGTTTCCTTCTCCGATATCCTGGAGATACTGAAACAAAGAGGAGACTGGCCTTCCAAAGCCCCTTCCGAGGAGCAGTCAGTATTCCTTAAGGCTTTTGGCGCTCAACCCTCCCCCTCCTGGGTGTCTCCACCCTTCGATGAACTTCTTGACCTTATTTGTCGAAGGGTATGGGAAAAACCTGATTCTGTGGAGCCCGTACCCTGGCGCCCCAACAAATTTCTCTCTGCCCCTCAGGGAAAGGTTTCTGTCAAAGGGAGTCCCTGTAGATGCTATGGTGGTGGCGGCAGCCACCCAGAAGGAAGTTGCAGAGTCTTTCTCATCGGTCCATCCTCCTAACAAGGAGTCTAGGACTATGGACTGGTACGGGAAGCATACCCTATCCTCAGCCACCTTCACTTTACGGTCGCTGAATTACTTGTCTCATTTCACTCGGCTCCAGAGAGATCTCCTTAAAGAACTGGGAGATACTCTTGCGGGTAACATACCTGAGGCGGTAGCTCAGACAGTTAACGCATAGGTTTCTACCCTCAACTCCATCGCAAACTCGTCCATGCGACTCATATCGTATGCGGCCGAGGGAGCGAGTAGGGCGGCCAGCTCAGAGGTAGCCCTTAGAAGGCAAGCCTGGCTGTGCCTGTGTCACTTCGCAGAGGCCTTCGTCTTCCTTCACTGATGCCCCTTTTGATGGTTCCTCCTTGTTTGGGACCAAAGTGAAAGACACCCTCATCAGGTGCGAGCAAGAAGGAAAGACCCTGTCTGCCGTAGGGGTCCGTTTTTCCCTTCCGTCTAGGCCTTATCCCAAGGCCCAGCGGGGGGGGGATGTGGTTCAAGAAATCACACAGTTTTTTTCCTGCCGCACAAGGTGAAACCCCCCCCTCCAGAGGCAGGGGAGGGGGGAGTTATTCAGGGAGTCGTCGTCCCAGAGGCAGAGGGGGCCCCCGCAATTCCGGAGACCGCAACTCCTTCCTCAGCTCCCCATACTCTCATTCCTGAGGGTGTGCCCGACTGTGCTTATCCGGAGCCAGTCAGGGGTCACATTTCCTAGTATCCGGACGCCTGGGAAAGCATCACCCAGGACCGATGGGTATTAAGGATACTGCGGTGGTGGTGCTGCGGTAGAGTTGTCGCCTCACAGGTAGACGTTGCCCGTTTGATTTTCAGTTAGAGCGTCTTCTCTGTGGCGACATGCGTGAATGGGCGTTCCTTCGTTGAAGGTTGTGCATTAGGCCCGGCAAGCCAGCACGTAAAAATCTACTGCCAATCATTAGCAGACCGGAGTTCCGCTGTGGCGACCCCTAACCAGGAAAAGCCGAAAGACACAAACAAACCTCATTCCATTCTCTTCAGTACCCCCTCCAATAAGAAAAATCCCGGACGTTCCACCCAGTCAAAGGAATCAAGCAGCCTCAGAGATATCTCAGCTGCTAGAGAAAGGAGCCATCCAACCAGTCCCCTCAGACCAAATCGGATTAGGGACTTACTCAAGATTCTTTTTGGTGCCGAAAAGACTAGGAGACCTGAGACCCATACTAGATCTCAGTCAACTCAACAATTACATACACAAGTCCAAATTCCTTATGGTCACTCTACAATCCATTCTCCCATTGTTGGGAGAGGAAGAATGGATGTGCTCCATCGACCTCAAGGATGCTTACTACCATGTCAAAATGGACAGGACATCCAGCTGTCACCTACGCTTCCGGCTGGGAGCAAGTCACTTCCAGTTTCGAGCCCTGCCCTTTGGTCTCACCGCAGCCCCCAGGGTGTTCATCAAGTGTATGACAGTGGTGACGGCTCACTTGAGACGTCAAGGATTCCAGGTGTTTCCGTACCTGGATGACTGGCTCCTCACCGCTCCCACCAGGCATCAACTAATTCAGACCAGGGACGCTACCATTAGTCTATGTCACCAACTAGGCTTCACAATAAACTGGAAAAAAATCTGCCTTACTGCCCTTACAGCGTGTCACCTTTATAGGAGCAGAGTTGGACACCATTCAAATGCGAGCATTCTTACCACAGGAAAGGATTACAGGGTTACAACAACAATTTCTCATGCTGATGCCCCTGAAACATGCGAAGGCAAGACTGATTCTACAACTCTTAGGTACCATGGCGGCGACTATCATGTTGGTTCCTCTAGCGAGATTACACGAGACTTCTTCAATGGCTCCTCTTTGTCCAGTGGTCTCTCCAAAGACTTCCGCTATCCCATCCAGTCTTAATGACAGACCGATGCAAACAGGACCTCCATTGGTGGCTGTGCACCAACAACTTGATCGAGGGAAAGCCCTTTGTTCCACCCATCCCTGTTGCCACGGTGACCACGGACGCTTCCCAGATGGGCTGGGGGGGCATTATCTCAGCAGGATGGTCCAGGGCACGTGGCAGGAACACTAGATACATTTGCACATAAATGTACTGGAGATGAGAGCAGTGCTTCTTGCGTTGCAGGCACTTCAGGAAGTTCTTCCTCTAGGGACTATTGCGTTACACTCAGACAACATGTCAGTAGTGTGGTATCTCAACAAGCAAGGGGGAACACGATCTTACCCACTATGCAGAGAGGCCATGCGCGTGTGGCATTGGGCAATAGCTTCCCAATGGTTTCTGGTGGCAACGCACATTCCGGGGAAGACCAATGTAATAGCGGACAAGCTAAGCAAGGCAATCCTTATGCCCTACGAGTGGTCGCTGAATCGCCTGGTTGCAGAGCAAATCTTCAGTAGATGGGGTCAACCTTGCTGCGACCTTTTTGCCAACCCTCTCAATGCGAAATGCAGCAACTACTTCTCGCTGATCCCCCCACCGGGGGAATTACCCAGGGATGCTCTGGCTTACAATTGGCCCTCCGGTCTGCTTTATGCTTTCCCTCAGTTTCCCCTTCTCTCAAGGGTGATTCAGAAAGCACAATCTTTGGGAAGCAGAATGATTCTGATTGCCCCACACTGGCCTTGTCAGGTATGGTTCCCCTTCCTTCAACCTTACATTGTGGATACACCTTGGAGTTCCACCCCTCTCTGAGGACATTCTGGTTGACAGCCTGGCTACTCCACTTCCATCGTTAGTCAGATGTCACAATTTTTCACCGGAAGTAGTCCATATATTATCGTCCTCTCATAAACCATCCACTAGAAAAATCTACTCTAGCAAATGGAAAAGGTTCTCTATCTGGGCTCATTCTAGAGGCATTGATCCCTACACAGCTCCAATTGATTCGATTCTGGAGTTTTTGTCTACGCTGTTCTATCAAGGGTCTGCATCAG
The DNA here is from genome assembly GCF_019279795.1 of Protopterus annectens. Lineage (NCBI taxonomy): Eukaryota > Metazoa > Chordata > Ceratodontiformes > Protopteridae > Protopterus > Protopterus annectens. The sequence continues at coordinate 1,233,500,461 of NC_056741.1, forward strand.
CCACAATCAAAGTTCAGCTGGCGGCTATATCAAATTTCCACATGGCCAATGAGCCTAGCCTTATGGCACACAGACTATGTAAAGCATTCCTTAAAGGTACTTTATTACTCAGTCCCCCAGTATCCCAACCTGTCATGCCCTGGGACCTCACTTTTGTTCTTCAAGCCCTCACTCTTCCACCATTCGAGCCTGCAGCTACCTGCGAGTTAAAATTCTTGTCATGGAAAACAGCATTTTTAACAGCAGTCACTTCAGCGAGGCGGGTCTCTGAGATTCAAGCCCTCTCCATCAAACCCCCATATTTGATCTTCCATAAAGCTAGAGTCTCTCTTAGACCAAACCCATCATTCCTTCCCAAAGTGGCTTCTGTCTCTAATATGAATCAGTCTATTGAGCTGCTAGTTTTCTTCCCCAATTTTTCTAACAAGGCAGAATTCAGATTTCACCAATTGGATGTACATAGACAGTTACGCTTCTATCTACACCAGACGAAAGCTATCCGGAAATCTGACCAACTCTCTGTCTCCTTTTCGGAGAACCGGTCTGGTTCTCCGATATCCAAGGTCACGCTCTCTAGATAGATAGCCAGCTATATTTCCTTCATCTGTCAGACAGCAGGTAAAAATTTGCCTTTTCCAGCTAAAGCCCACTCTACAAGAGCAGTCTCCACATCCACAGCCTATCAAGCTAGATTGTCAATGGATGATATATGTGCTGAGGCCACTTGGGCTTCTCCTCACACCTTTGTTTCTCATTACAAAGTGGACGTGGTTTCCAGGGGCAGATCTTCATTTGGCTCCACAGTTCTCAGGAGTATTTTCCTATGAGCCACCCAGGATGTAGATGCTAGGGACGCTGTCCCACGGGTAAGAATGTAGGCGAGCTAGGACTACATAACATCAAGAAGTTATGTACTCACCATGACGTTCGATGTATGTAGTCCATCTCGCCTCACATTCTTACTTACCCTCCCGCCTTCCCCCTGCCTGGAGGTTAGATTGTATCCTGCAGAGTCCCTTTGAATAGTTTTTGTTTGTATGGATGCGTGGTATGTATGCAGTAATTATGTTGTTAGCAGCAAACTAGATCTGAGGATACGAAGCAGGGTACCATGGGATACCCTCTTAGCCCAGCCAATCAGAGACTTTTGAGCTAGTAAAATAGGCTGATATCGGCTCCGAACCCACGGGTAAGAATGTGAGGCGAGATGGACTACATACAACGAACGTTATGGTGAGTACATAACTTCTTGTTTTGTCGTCATTGGTTCATACATTTCTGTTTCATTGCTTACTAGACGACTGTTCAAAACTACAAATTTAATACACCCCAGAAGTAAGCTTTGTCCTCCACTGTTGAAACACACAAAGCACACCAACACATCTCCAAAAAACATTCAGGAATCAAGCGAAAATGCTGCAAATTCTTTATTTCACGCTTCTAGTACCTCTGCTAAAAAGCCTTCACTGGCCAGATGTAAAATGAATGTGGGTTTTCATGCCCTTTCAGTGAGTGTGTTTCAAGGGCAGAGAAATGTACTGCTCATGTTGTTTTCATTGTGAGACTGTATTGTTTAGCAAATGGCTAAAGCAGTGTTTGTGCTATTTTATTCCAATTTCTGTAATCATTGTAGAAGTAAATAAGAAAACCGTATGCATGCTGACAGGTTTGGACAGTGTTTATGGTAACTGAGGAGAAATTGCCAAGTAATGGGACACAGGAGTGGCTGGGAAGGGGGCTGCTGCTGGAGCGGCAGGGGATTACAGACTATCCATTCAAGTAAAATAAAGCTCACCTCTGTCCATATTCAAATGCAACTTGGATCTAAGGATGGGTAATAGAAAATGTAGTCCAGGATTGCCTGTCATGCACTAATGTGCAGAGGCAGTTCCTAAATGCTGCATCCCTTACATGGCTCCCCTCAAATTATCTATGGTATGATGCATCCCTTACATGGCTCCCCTCAAATTATCTATGGTATGATCACAGTTATTCTCACTTGGGCTAATATACAATTATCAGCCATGGGATAGGCACGACCAGTCATGAAATGTTAATTCAAGCACCAAAAGGGAAATTGGCTAAGCTTAAAATGTCCTCTAAGTGGACATATGTTGTGGTAGTAAGTAGTTTTAAAAAATTGCCCTTTTGAGGTCACGAAGTGCATCCCCCCCCCCCCAAGTCTTCAACCGCTTCCAGCGCCTGTGTATTTTTATACCATTTGTTACAAAATACATCAAAAGGAAACTGTCTTGGCTAGGTCTTTGAGCAGAGAAATCACTACTTCCCGTGAGTGTGATAATGCTATCCCATTCAGTTCATTTTTTACTAGATATTTTGCATCCTGTGTTTTATAGAGTTTTAACGGTTTCTCATTTCTTCTGCCATATTGCTGCAGTTTATTACAACACAAGTCATCATTTGACACTTTTTCTCTCTGGCTATTTTACTTTTGTTTCTTATTTCTAGTTCAGAGTACTTTGATTTGGTTTGGGTATAATTTAGTTTTTTTAGCATACCTCTCAAATCAGCTCTTTGTGTGTGTGTTTTATGCTTTTAGCCTCAAAATAGATGTTTTCATGTTTCCATTTACCCCTCACTCTACTGAGTTTTTTCCCATCTTGGGTGTTTTCTCCCTGTCTCTCGTTCTCGTACTTGTATCAACTAGATTTGTGCTGGGAAATGATTCTAAGATATGATGAAATGTTTTAATTTAAAGGGACATTTATTGATTATGAAAGTAGGAGGTTTTGGTTTATAATGGAGATGAGAGCTTTTTATGCCTCTTTCAGATTTGGTTGATATATTTGTGAGAGTGCCATGAAGTTTAAGGGTCAGAGGTACCTGTCAGTTTTTTCTTACTTCAGGTATTGGATGCAAGACAATTCTGGTGGAGGGTAGGAAGCAGTAATTTTTTTTTTTGTTTTGTTAACTAGAATTTTTTTGTTGCTTAAGTTTTCTGTATTCTTGTACTAGGAAGTAAAGCTAGTGTTCCCAAATGCACATCGTATGAATCGAGGGAAACATGAAGTTGGAGCACTAGTAAGGGCGTGCAAAGCCAATGACGTCACAGACCTTATCATTCTGCATGAGCACAGAGGAATGCCAGGTCAGTACAAGTACTGCTGTATGTATGAGAGGCCTTCCCAGACTTCCCTACGAGTCCTTTATTATTAGTGATGAATGTGTCAGATGTGTCTTTGTAATTTGTACTTCTCCTTGTTCATTTACATGTTTTGCTTTGCTGCTAAAAATGGTGGTTAAGGAGTATATATAAGGAGCCCATCTGTAATGGCCCAGTTTCTTACAGCTGTAATTAACAAAACTATTAAAAAAATGGAGTTACCCTGGATGGACTGTAGCAGTACAATCTTAACTGTTGTAATACCTATTCTTTGTGGAAAACATTCTACTTTGTTATAACACTGCATTTGCTTCATGTTAACACCTGCAGCAACACTGTATAAGGGGGGTGGGAGACGTGGAGAGATGGAGAAGGCTTTCTGAACTTCTGTATGGTCAAGTATAATTTTTTCAGATTTGAGGAAGCACCAAAGGTGCAGTTTCCTCAGCAGTGCACACAATGTTAGACCGCACCCACTGATGTAACTTTACCCTGGGATTGTTGAAACTGTAGTCTGTGACATAGTTCAGATAATTTTCCAAGAGGGACATAGATGGCTGTAGGGAGGTGTGGCAAATAAAAAGGAAGTGACTGAAATAGAGGAGCCTAGTATTTGTCATAGAAGGTGGCGTAATAATTGTATTTTACAGTATTTCAACAGTTTACACTTTAGATGCTGAAGCGGATAGCCACCTTTTCAGGTAGTATAGTGATACGGCATCAGTTCTGGACTGCTGATCTAAACATCGTTTTAGATGGACCGTGCATGTGCATTAACTCTACAGATTTAGTCTGAAGATCATGTTTGGCAGTTAAACAAGAGGATCTTTTGTCCCTGGTGCAGTGAGCTGTGAAACATGGGGAGAAAGCAGATGTGTATAATTTGAATATGTGATTCCATGGTTTTGGAAGGCATATTAGGGAGGTAATACTTTATGATGTAGCAGACCTTCAGGTGACTTATTTTTCTCCATGTTGCTAGCTGCAGTCCTCTTTAATTGCAGAATGTTTCATAGACTTGTACTTTCCTATCATTTTGTATACATTTGTAGTGGTAAATGTATATGAAATGTGTGTAGCATGTTTACTACAGAACAGCAGTGAAAGACTAGATGGTTTTAAATATAGGGCCTGTTATTCCTTTTGTCAGGCTAATATAACATTTTCTGGATCTCATTGCTCTTGTGAATATTTTTTTTCCCAGCTTATGAAATGTCTGTTTTTGCTAGTTAAGATTTCCTACAGGATACAGTCTCCTTATGTCTGGCCATTGTCATTTCTGAAATTTGCTTAGTGTAATGTAAAGAATTAGTAGCAGATGTATTGTGTATTGAGATGTAGTGTGGGTTTCTGCACTTTCTTTGTCTGTCTGTTTTTTTTTTTCTTTTTTTTTTTCTGACTCTAATTAGAGCTCAGCAGTCCCGCCTCCCAAAATCCATTAGTAGTTGAGTCCCATTTGTCAGTGGCTAGCAGTTTTTTTATCTGGGATATCTTATAGTTGTGTGTTTCTCCCAATTCTCCTGGAAAGAATTCTTTCAGATGTATGCTTTGATGTACTGCCAGGTGTGACTGGAGTACAGGGGTGGGGTGCATTTTCTGTGCCTTTTACTCTTTGGACAGAACTTTACTTTAGATTGTATACTCTTGGCAGTGGTTGTGGTATATGTACAGTAGGGTGTAATGCTGGATCACATTCTGTGTCTTTATCAGAGCTCTCAGCATATACTCCCTGTCTTAGAAGCTTTGAAATATTTCCCTGGCCTACACCTGGTTTTAAGTTAAGGTCGCAGTCATCTTGTGATCCCAAGTCCCTTACTACTTTGTGGGTACTTAAAGGAAAACTCCAGGCTCAGTCAGAATTTAACTCAACCCCAAGTACTCTTATTTCCCTGTAAACTGATCCAGCCATCAGCAATTACTAAAATGCACGAAGAAGTTTGTCACTTGTTCATTTCTTCTTTTCCCTAGCGTAGGGTAGGAAAGCCCATCCCCCGTTCTTTGCTATCGCATTCTTTCCTTTGGAATTGGTCACCAACTTCGTGACGTACCTTCGACATAGCTAAATCGGTAGTTCCCTCTCCAGCTGATCCTCCCACATTGTGACATCACCATTAGCTAGGTCAGCCCTTATCACGTAGTGTAAAGTCCACTGTTTCAGCCCGGAGTAAAACAACATCGGATCAAGTATTTCAGCAAAACTACAAGCAAAGTCCCTTGGAAACCCTAAACTTTTGCTAACGGTAAGTTCCTATAAATATTTGTACTATGTGCAAAATTCTGCCACATAAACATTCATAGTATTATGCAGTTCGTGTTCTGTTCTGTTAAATTACATTTTACTGCAAATTTTTCCTAGCTTTAGTAGTCCTTTTTAGTGAAATTTTAGTGAAATTCATGCTGTGCGATATGTGCATGTATATGTGTCTGCGTGACCCAGCAATGTGTGTGAATGCTGAACCGATGGTTTGTGTGTATGAGCGAGTTTTCGATGCATGAGTGACTGCATGTCAGAATGAGTGTGTGTAAGCAGAATGTCTGTGCGCGTGTGAGAGAGAGACTGGTGGTATCTGGTTCGGGTGCCAGAGAGAGGAACTGCGTTATTTATTTATTTTTTTTGTCCCCCGAAAACAGCAAGCTGATATAGTTTTAAACGTAATAAGCCGATCCCTTCAGATGTATCGATTGGCTTATTACTGTGTCCTCCTCTTTTTTTTTGGTGGTGTTGTTTTTAGCACCCAGACACTTTTACGTCAACTTCACGATAAGTATATCTGAACAAAGGTAACAAATGCCAGAATAACAAGCGGTTGGTGTAACAAACCAATAAAGATTCGTAGCACCTTTATTCCACAGAGTCAAAACACCAACTTGGGATTGAGCGCGCTTTCTTCTGTAAACAGACTTCATCAGAATCCATCAGAAGTCTGTTTACAGAAGAAAGCGCGCTCAATCCCAAGTTGGTGTTTTTGACTCTGTGGAATAAATTTTGGTGCTACGAATCTTTATTGGTTTGGTTTGTTACACCAACCGTTTGTTATTCTGGCATTTGTTACCTTTGTTCAGGATATACTCTTATCGTGAAGCCGGTGGTTCCTGTTTGTGGTTTACTGTTCGTGGTTTACAGTTTTAGCGGAGGAATTGTGGCTGCACTTTTACGTCAACTCCTAATATTGAAATAGAATGCTGGAAGATGATTTGGAAGAGAGTTGCACTTCTAGTCTTTACTGCCTTGCGAGCCTGTCTTGCTGTAACGAGAGACTAAATCAACAGGATTTCAAGTAGTCATGAAGGGTATAATTAGCGACAGTCATTGCAAGAGATGAAGCTGCAACATTTTCATTAGAATGCTACTTAACATACTGAAAAGCAAAACAACCAGAGGAAAAATGAATGGTTTGTTTGTTTGAACTTTTTACCCATTGGTTTGAATATTCATCAAGTCTGGACATGTTTGCCTTTACCGAGTTTATTCTGATCTCTACGTTATTGCAGCTGCAACTGCATACTGCCAATCTGTTTAATCACGCATATTGTTCACAATCCATTCAGCCCAATAAGTTCATTTGAAAGATTGTAGATGCTGTTTTTATAAATGCTAGTTTCATTTTGTGACAAGAATAAATCGGTAGTCAAACTTTACATTTTGAGATATAGCCCTCAAACCTAGTGCTCTAAATATACCCTCAGATGTAACATTACATTATGCTCTAGTAATATGCTTGAACAGGAACCCTTTGTCGTTTAGCAAACGTTTCAGTAAGTTGTTTTTTACAGTAACAGCAATGCTTAAAGTACTGTCTTGTGCAGAATCAGTATGCACTACAGATATAAGTAATATTTTGTAAATAATTGTTTAGCTATGAACTTTGAATTTGTGACTGAACACTCAGTAGTTTTCCTTGCATCAATCAGATCCTTTATCCTTTCTCTCAGTTTGCACACTTGAGGGAGAATCAGCAATCCTTATTACTTGTGCTCTGTTTGTTTTTTACATGGCAGCAACTAATAAGGCAAGAAGAATGATGTGGCATGCTGCAGACATGCAAGCCTTATTGACGTTTGAACCTAAAAATAATACAACATGGTATATCTCTCAAGTATACCTCACTATGAGGAGTGTACCTCATTTGGGGGTCTCAAAAGTTCATGTTGCTTGAAGTTCCATACTGAAAGGGTCTGATGCACATTCTGTTTTAGGAATTTTTTCTACTCATATCCATGATAAATAGAAACAAATCATATTAGCTCATTAAAATATCTTTTATTATAAGTAAAACCAGTATATTTTAGCCATACTATTTGAAGTTGTTAGTAAGCCGTTAGTACATGCTCCACATTTTTGGCAATTTCTTCCACGTTATGAGGGTGGGTGTTCCTCGTTTTTGGGGATGGAAGGTTGACAGCTATTGTACATTGATTATATAGGCATTAGGCAGCAGGAATGTGTAAAGCACAGCCTCTATGAGTGAAATCGAGGGACTTTGCTTTAGAATCCATTATGATGAATTTTGCATTCAGTGATATTATCTTATTTACAGTTTAGTATTCAGATTTGTTTTATTGCCTTTTTATATCAAGTACTGTTATTCAGCCTTGTCACTGAATGGCTGTTAGCAGAGCAAACTAGGTGCATCTGCAGACTCATACAATATACTGCTCCAGGCAAATGATTATTATTATTTCTTAATTAAAAATACAGTAGCAGAATACTGCAATATGTTGAACCTGACAAGCCAAAAGATTAACCCGGAGCATTGGAGCAGGATGCTTGTGTGTGTGTGTGTGTGTGTGTGTGTGTGTGTGTGTGTGTGTGTTTGCTGAACCACATTTATAGATTTTATCTTATAAACACAACCAAATTTATATAATCTAGTGGAGTAAGTGTGTGTGTCTGTCTGTCTTCTGTCTGTGTCTCTTAAGAGTGTGCATATGACACATTATCTACATTTGTATATTTACACATATTTTTCTTGCCTATTATGTCTTTGTGTGTGTGTGTGTGTGTGTGTGTGTGTGTGTGTGTGTGTTTGATGAAATCAGTTTTATAGACCTTGCTTTAATAAACAGAACCACATGTATACAACCCATTGCAATGTGTGTGTGTGTCTGTCTGCTGTCTGTGTGTCTAAGCGTGTATGTCTGACACATTATCTGCATTTCTGTGAGTAAATATTTGCTGTCTTCTTTCATGTCTTTGTTTGTGTGTGTGCATGTGTGCGTGTGTGTATTAAATACATCTGCACCTGTCCAGATAATGTATGCAAGTATACAGATTTACAAAATGGGTTTGCAAAATAATTAAAATGTATAACAATATGTGAACAAGTATTAATGCACCTGTGAAGTAAACACCCATCTTAAACCATGAAAACACCAAATGCATACCTTAATTATTAATTACATTAGTGAAAGGTAAATCCAGTTTACTTATTTATTAACTGTTTGTTTATTAGGTTGGAACCGCTTTCAGATATGGTTTGGTCCAAATAGCAACAATGGCAATATCAGAATTAGTAGGAAAATTCAAAGAACAAAACAACAAAAGCAGATGAAATATAGTAACGATGCGGGTTCCTATTACGTGATCGAAATAATAAAACTTCGAACACCACAAGATCGAACTTGTATTTTTGAAGTTTTATAATTTCGAACACAAAAAAAAAAAGGACAGTAAGTAACTGTCGTAAGCAAGGGGGCAAGCCCCCAATGCACCTCCCACAACCCCCGCTATTTAAATATACCAACTCCGAGATTGCACTACAGTGTGGAAAGGGAATATTTCCCTATACTGCACTGTAGTGCGATCTCGAAGTTGGTATACTATATTATAACAGTTATTGAGCTTTTTGTTTTTTTTTTTTTTATTCGAATTGCTGAAACTTCAAACATTTGTGGTCACTGTTTTCAGGTTCGAGAGATTCAATAACGGCTCCTAATTTGCAATCATCTGCACATTTAATCAGCCAAAGACCACTGACATTGGCCTTGACTTATGAGAAGTAAATGCCAAAAAGGAGTGGTCCAGGGATTGATCCCTGAGGGACTCCACTTGTGACTGGTCTTTTTGTAGAGGTGGACTCCCCAATTCTACTTTATATATACATATATATATATGTGTATCTATATATATACATATACATATATATACATATATATATATATATATATATAATATACATGTGTATATATATATATATATATATATATATATATATATATATATATATATATATATATATATATATACATATATACATATATATGTATATATATATATATATATATATATATATATATATATATATATATATATATATATAGTCACGATATATAGATATATATCCCTTATTTTGTCTGGCACCTTTTTGCATTCTTTATTTCTTTTCACCCAGCCATTTAGCACAGTGCTTACAAAGCTATTTTCATAAGCTGAATTTATAAAATGCATTATATCCTTGTGTACTACATCCCACAATTAATTATGTATATTGCTATTGAATGCTTTCTCTAAGTCACATCCCATAACTCTTACCCCCATCATCTACATCTACAATATTATATACCAGGTCTATATCATATCCTATAATTCTTACCCCATTATTTGTAGTTATAATACTATGCCAGTTCCTTGAATATTGGCAATAATTCTTTAACCTGCCTTTCAAATGATATTTTTATTATAAATATTATTTAATATAATCAGACTCCATCATCATCATCATCTTCTTTCGGCTGTTCTCATTAGGTGATCGCCACAATGGGTCATCTGTTTCCATTTCTTCCTGTCCTCTGCATCTTGCTCTGTCACACCAACCACCTGCATGTCCTCTCTCACCACAACCGTAAATCTTATCTTAGGCCTTCCTGTTTTCCTGTTACATGGTAGCTTCATCCTTAGCATCTATTTCCCAACATACTCAGCATCCCTCCTCAGCACATGTCCAAATCAATGTAATCTTGCCTCTCTGGCTTTGTCTCCAAACCTTCCAACCTGGGCTGACCCTCTAATATGCTTATTCCTAATCCTGTCCATCCTCGTCACACCCAGTATCCCATCTAATCTGACCTTTAGGCCCATTCATCCTGCCTGTATTCATCCCCTGCAGGAGACCTTCCACACCTTCCCCCTGAAAGGGGGTCCCCTGTTCCTCAGATTCCTCTCCTGAACATCCCATGGGAGAGCTTCATCAGAAGAAAAAGTGCAACAGGAAGCATTTGGACTCATCTTTGGAGTCCTTGATGGAAGACACCAATTTCGATGTGGGAGAAGGGTCCCCTCAATCTCAACCTGATGACATCTTCTTTGCAGATATTTTAGAAATTCTGAAGCAAAGTGGTGAATAGTCATCTCAAGCCCTTTCTTCTATGAAGTCAGTGTTCCTGGAGCCCTTCGAGATGAGCCTATTTCCTGGGTGACCCCAATGGCGGATATACTTATTGATCTAGTTTCACAGCAGGTGTGGAAGGATCCAGTCACCATAGAGCCCATACCAAAGCATGCAGACCAGTACCTCAATCCACCTACCGATCACTTGCACTGGAGCAATGGTATCTCCATTGATGCCATTCTGGTGAAAGCAGCCACTAAGAAGGAGGTAGAGCCCACCCCCCCAAAAAGGAGTCTCAGGTGTTGGACAGACATGGGAAGCATGTTTATGGTTCAGCAGCCTCTATACAGAGCACTGAATTACTTGACAGGACACTTGAAGGTTGACTGCAATATTTACACGCCCTTTAATCCCCACAGCCTATCAGACTGCAAAAATGAACTGATTTAAACAGGTCTTCTACCTGCTTCTGTGGCTCAAAACCCATTAAAATCTGTGACCACTGAAGAATTCAAGAAGCATTCTAACTCAGCATCCCCAGGGGCTAAGGTCTTCTGTTCGAGAAGAGGGCAAACTATGTAATGCATTTATGAAAGGGGTTTTCCTGCTTAGGCCTTCCCTCCTTGGGATCTCATCATTGTCCTTCAAGGTCTTATGCAGAAAACCTTTGAACCTGCTGATTCCTGTGACATGAAGTTTCTATCTTGGAAAACAATTTGCTCGTGGCCATTACTTCAACCAAGAGAATATCAAACACTCTACCTGCTTGCTTCCATGCCACTCTTCCATACCTCTAAACTATCCATATTTTCGAAGAATGTCCAGATTTTTGCCTCTTATTTTTGAATTGTTCCTTATAAAATTTGTGGGATTTTTTTGTCAAATCAATGGGATGATCTGAGGATTGATGTCACCAAGTAATGACATACATTTGAATTTCAGATTTCAAATCCTTCATAGGATATATGTTAACACAACCCCTGTTACTCTAACAACTTTCTAGGTTTGTAAGAGCAATATTTAAAATCTTTACCTATGTTTGGACATTTGTCCCCCTATTTTGTCATGCTTTGTCCAGATTTCTTGCATTTCGAGGTTGAGAGGTCTGCACTCTTCCCATTCCAAGTGAACTCTTAAGTTCAGAGAGTAACTGCTGAGTAGGACGGGTGTTACAAATCGTGTTCATATCCCAAATAAGTAATACCTATTTGCAATACACTGTTAAGGCCAATCACCCCTTGCACATTATTTGGTGGTCAGCAATGTAGACACAGAGTACATCCTGACCATCACATATTAAATTGGTGGCAGAGGTGCTATTATATGCCTTTGGGATTAGAGATGGCTTGAATCACATGCCAAGATATTAAAATATTGGAACACTGACAGATTGGAATACTGGATGCCTACAAAAAAAAATTAAGTGGGCTGACTGATTCAGCCACTGAGGATCCCAAGAAACACACAGTATTATTTTATAGTCTTAAGCTACAATTTTTTTGAGTGCATACTTTTCATTCACCTACTAAACAACTCTGAGTCACTTAACCTGTTAATGCTCTTTTGAAAATGAAGAACTGGGTTGGGCTCCTCAAATAGCATGCGTATTAACTACATATAAACCTATAAAATAAAAGAAGCAGAGGCTTGGATATTTGGGACAGCATGTGACCAAGATTTGACAGAGTGGACTGAATGTTTGCCTTTATGGTTCTTTAAGTAATGCAGCTTATGAACGAACAACAGGAATACCTACCAAATCAAGCAGTCAGAAAGTACAGTTTTGTACCTACCATAAATGTAGATGTTCGAGTGCTCACACAGCTTCAGTAATTACAGATGGGGTTATCCTGCCATCAGGCAGGTCCTCAGTCGGCCGAATTCCAAAGTCTAGGTCCGGCGCCGCTTGTCGTCGCTTCTTCCCTGACGCCAGCCGCAGGGTATAAAAGAGGCAGCCAACGCCATCTTCTTCAGTTTTTCTTGCCCCAGATGTCAGGTGCTCCCAGAAGGAAGGCAAAACATAAATTTATGTAATCATGCAATATAGAATAATCAGAAAACATTAGTTGCAAGCAAATACACCATAAAAGAATACCCCAAATAGGTTGTATGAGAAGGTGTTTGTCATAAGGCCTGTCCTAAGAGGGGACGGAGGGGGGGGGGTAACCTGGACTGCAGCTGTATGAGCACTTGAACATCTACATTTATGGTAGGTACAAAACTGTACTATGTTTATCGTGCATACAGCTGCAGTCATTACAGATGGGAAGAATCCCAAAGCTAAGTAGGGGTGGCAGGCACTAAGTGGAACTAGGAGGAGCAAGGATGCCCTGCAAGACTGCTGTGACAAATTCCGCTCTAGATTTAGAGTATAGTGGAAGGTGATAGTGCTTGGAGAAAGTGTGCACTGAACTCCAAGTGGCTGCTTCCAAAATGTCCTTGGTAGGAACCCCCCTGAGGAAAAGCTGCAGAGGTAGCTGTGGCCCTGGTGGAGTGGGATCTGATGCCTGTAGGCACAGTTTTTCCATGAAATGACTAACAAAAGCATATGCAGTGGGCTATCCATTTTGAGATTGTCTGTTTGGAAATAGCCTTTCCTTGAGCACCTGTAGCATAGGACACAACGAGTTGCTCAGATTTCCTGAATGGCTTTGTCCTGTCCAAATAATAATGAAGTTGTCTGTGAATGTCCAAGGAATGTAGTAGTCTTTCCCCTTTGTTTTGTGGATTAGGATAAAAGTTAGGTAAGTGGATAGTCTGATTTAAGGCTACACTGGATATTACATTTTGCATAAAGATAGGGTTGGTTCGTAAGGAAACTCTGTCTTGATGGAAAATGATGAAAGGTTGCACAGCCATGATTGCCTGTAGCTCTGAAACCCTGCATGGGGGATGGTGTCAAATGCCTTGGCGAGATCTAGACAGGCTGTGTGAACCACCTTACCCTCATCTGTGGCTTTGGTGACTACTTCAAAGAAGTCTGTCAGGTTTAGGAGACCTGATCTGTCTTTTACAAACCCAAACTGTGTGGGGTCCAGAGTTTAGAGATCTCCAATGTCTTTGTTTATGAGTTCCATGATGATACGTTCCATGGCCTTGCAGACCAGGCTCGTCAGGCTAATGGGGCAGTAGTTCCCTGGATCCAATGTGGATACCCCCTTGTGGAGTGGGATTACTGTAGCTGTGTGCCACTCAATGGGCATGAAGCCTGAGGTGAGGCTATGATTAAACATGACACTTAGGTGAGGTGCCAAATTCATTTTGTAGTTCATGTAGTACATAGCCTGGGATGTCGTCTGGTCCCATGGTTGCTGTATTCTTAGCTTTGGAGAGTGCATTTATTACCTGTGTGGCAACTATCAGAATTTGGCAATCTTTCTGTATTGAGATAGGCCCTTTAGGGGGTGTAGAGGGACTGAATTTTGCACTGAATCGATCTGCCAGGATATTGGCAATATCGTTGGGATCAGTGTATTTAATGCCATTCTGTTGTAGCTCAGAGCAGATCTGAGCATTACCATTTAGATTCTTGACATAGTTATAGAATGCCTTGTGGTTGTCTTTGGAATCTTTGTCAATTTTATTTTCATAGTCCTTCCTGTCCCTCACTACCCTTTGTTCTTGTGGTAGAACTTTTATCAGTTATTAATTTAGCTGCACAGTCATTTATCCTGTTTACTTCTGTTGCATCGCATGGATCTCTAGGAACAGTCCTAATTACTGTGTTCATTTGTTTCATCCGACTTCTGACTTTTGAGTTTTATTAACCCTTTGCTGTGTATTTCTTTTATTGATCTTGATATATTTGTCTATGTCTATTAAATCAAGCAATTATTCTCTTACCTCATTTTCTTCTAAACTAAAGGCACATCCCTTGCTTTCCACTTCCTGGGCATTCTATAGAAGGTTGTATACCTTCTTCCTGTGACACATTCTCATGAATATCATCCTGTGCTGTCCACTGATCTATCATATGGGAACTCACTGGCCCATCTCTCCTCAACACTGGCTGCATCAGAGTTTCCTGTTCCTTCCCCTGCTGTCTAGCTTCAAGTGAACATTTATACTGGTTTGCTGTGGAAGGCTCAAAATTATCTTCATATGGCACCTGACCAATTGCTTCCTGTTCCACTGGTTTCTCCTTAATGTGGACATCTATTACTCTATCCTATTGTAGTGCCCATTGTTAAGGGGTGATCTACGCCAAAAACAGAAGGTGTCCACGAATCCATCCCTGATGGAACTGTTACACATTCACAAAACAAACTGCACAAGGGTGACACAATCTAAGGATCTGCATTCAATATGCAGATGACTCCACCCTGATCTGCTCTGACGCCTGTCTCGCCAGACTGCAAGTCACAACCCAAAACTGCTTTTCCACAGTCGAAAAATGGTTCTCGAACTAAAACTCCTACTTAACCCAACCAAAACCAAAATACTACTATTTTTTCCCACTCCAGCTACCGCCCAAGGAACAGAACCTCCTAATACCAACAACCCAACCTTCAATGTGTCCTCCAACAATGGTACCATAATCTATCCTGTCTCCCACACCAAACTACTAGGGTGACCATAGACCACAAACTTAAATTTGATATGCATGTAAACCTAACCATTAAGTCGGTCAACAAAAAACTAGGGTCCATGTATAGAATTAAGAACTTCTTAACCCTGCACACCAAACTAACAATTGCCCGAACCCACCTCCTCTCCACACTCCTTTATGCCTCCCTATATTCTCCTTCCTTCACAAGAGAGAGCTTAATAAACTTTCCACTACCTATAATCACATAGCCAGATTCATAACTGGAATGCCCTATCGCACCCATCACTGCCTAAATCTAAGGACACTGGAATGGCTAGAACTGCCCAACATTCTCAAACTCAAGCAACTCACTGAGGCTTTTAAAATTATCAACCATCCAAATAAAACCCCCTCACTGAACAAAATACTTACTCCCTACTCCAACCTTACGTCCCTCAAGTCATCCAAAAGTCTACAAGTGCTGACCATTAAATCTAACAACTCGGGTGGTGAAGCTCTATATGCCAATTCCATTGGCAAATCCTGGAATGCCCTCCCAAACAACCTAAGACTTTTGTCCTCTCTGCACCAATTTAAAATACACCTCAGAGCACTCCTGAAGTCCCAGTGGCTATGCCCCTGCTCTAATCCAGACTAATAGCTAACGTCCCTGGCTCACCTAGGCCTCTCTAAGCCTCCACCCAACCCAATAGCCTTAAGGGTCCTCAATGTAGCCCTGTTAGTCCATCTTTTCAAGTCTGTATATCTTAAATTATATATTTAACTACTTGCTTGCTTTATTTTGCCTTTAATGTCAGTGTATTTACTTGCTTCAGCTTTGTCCATGTATTTGTTTATGTAACCCTGTTCTTGGAGCTTTTCTCCCCGGGCCTCCACTGAAAATGGACATGTATCCAGCTGGACTAGCCCGGTCAACAAATGTAAAATAAAAAAAAAAATAAAATAAAATAATAAATAAAATCTAAGCCTGATCTGCGAAATGAGCAAAATATATGGGCGAGACAGATATGTGTCTCAGAGAATACCCCTTCTCTGAATCAGGCTTCCTATTCATGTAAAACACAAATGTGGCATTAGTACAGGATAATATGTGCATATATCAACATGTACAGTATAAACTGTGATACTGCCCACATTGCTGACACTCTGAGTATGTGTGCACATGTATGCGTTACAACCCACTGCCAAATGCAGGTTGACCTGACATCCGTGTACAGGTATGCAGAGGCTGTCACTATGACTGCTACAGTATTAAAGTGTGTGTGTGTCATATCTTTCAATATTTAGACCCAGAGTTATAGACAAAAATAATTAGGGCAAACCCTTCATATTAGATACTTTTACTGGTGCTGTTATCTCAAAATAACTTCAGAATTTAGAATGGATGGAACAAAAGTTTGAGAACAAATTAGAGGTGTTCCCCCAAATTCAGGCAGGACGAGGGGTAAGTGTGGGCTTGTGTATTGGACCTTTATGGTTTAGGACTGAAAGTGAATTACTTTTTAGTTTCAATAAATTAAATACATTGATACATACTTACATGTGTACACATATACACACGCACATAATTAAATATTTATTAGCAAGGCTTCTGTAACAAGATGCATGAGGTTACTAAAGACATTTAGTACCTTCAGAGAAACCCAGCTGTGAACCCCCCCCCACACCTCTGACTGCCTTTTTGTGTTGTGTTGTAACTGGTGGTGATAGTAGATGCAAGCTCAAATGATGTGCTAACAGGTTGCCTTTGTATTGTACAGAGACCAGTTTGCACACATTTAAATATCTCCAACTTGTGAATGTTCTTCTTTGTCATTTAATGAGATTGTTTACTACAGCTGTGGCCTATGCTGAGACAAATATGGGCATGAGGATAATTTTTGATGAAATGATTTTGACCTAAACTGGCTGAAAAAAATATTACGGTACATCTGACCCAAGTAGTACATTTCTTTGTTTAGTTTGTTGTATCATACCAGACAGTACATAACATACCCAGACTCCCATTAGTAGTTTTCTCTGCTGGAAAATATAATCTTCAAAGATAAAACAAAACATCTGCAGTTTAAATAATTACAATAAATTATGACAGTCATTTAATATTTATAGACATTTTAGACAGTTTGTAGAGAAATTATAGGTAAATTAGTCTATTACAAACAGGAATTGCAATATGAAGTAAGGGAAAAACGGGTTATGGTATATTTAGAGAGAAAGTCATGGAACAGAATTTGATGGAAGCAAGAAAGTAATTGAAGAAGGGAGAGTAAAGAGGTACAAGGACTGAAATGTTGTCCTGAATTCTTATAGTTATCCACATTGGTTTTAAAGGTAAATAGTTTTTGCTTGATATGTGAAGTCATTCTATTTTACAAATGTGGAATGCACTGGGTAAGGTACTCGTCATGCTATCTGGAATCATTTATGTGATAGTGCAGGTTCACTACTAGTTTCATTGTGATGAAGGTGTTCTTAAAGTGCAAAGTCATTCATAGCATGAGAACTATAGTGGACATGACCCTGTCAGGGATTTGTAGGATGCTTTGTAGGGGAACTGATTTTTTACTCTATCAGAATATCTGGGGGTACTGAAACCAGAGATTTTTATTGTTGTGGAAACATTAAAGGGCTTTCTTTTGACAATTCCAAAACTGATGGGGCTCCACATTTAAGAGATTTTTCAACATCCAGATTGAGGAGGTCTGAACACAGTACAGGCTGCCTTAGTCTATCCCTCTCTGCTGACTGTCTTTGCTATTTTAACAAATGTTGCTGCTGTAGTCTGCACAGTTGGTAAGAACAAGGTACCTCAGTGGGTTGCTGTCTGTAGCACTAATAACTAGACATGGGTAGTGCTCTGTGGTACTCCACTGGTGTCAGAACTGGAGATATACTCACTCGCCTGAAATTTCTGGGTTGTAATTGGGAGTCAATTTACTATCTATCAAGTAAGTCAGGTTCATAGGTTGTTACTAGGTTAATGACCACTAGGGCCCTTACAAGCCTAGCTGCTCACCCCTAACCATTGGGTTGCTCTTTTCTTATAACAAAGTATCCACCGGTTGGATAAAAGATAAAGGTGGTACCACAGCTGAATGTTTAGAGTGCTGTTAGGTTGGAGAGACTCTGCTTCGCATCAAGGGCATCCTGTTACAGAGCATGGAGATACTGAGACACATCTATCTCATCAACAAGTCTTATTCATGTCACCATTTGGGGGCATTCCAACTGTTGCATAAGTCTGATCAGGTTCATGTGAAAGGGGGCATTATACTCAAAGATCGGTCTAATAAGGTCAAAAAATGGTGCAACTATGACTTCATTTGACATGGATGCCATTCCCTAACTTCTAAGTTGGGCGACATAGGATGATTGTCCTACTGTTGTGGACACAGGCTGATCAAAGGCCATGTTATTATCTACATATGTTCCCAGATTCTTGGATACTGTGTCATCTGTTAGGGATTTCTTAGTGAAGGAGTACTTAGCCTGGGTAGTAGTTTAACCAAAAAGCACTATATTGCACTCTGCCTTCTATTCTTTTCATATGTACCTAGAGGAAGCCTCTTGCTTATTAACATTTATTTTTAATAGGTTCATATGTTCATAGGTAGGTACTAGGCTATCTGCCCAAAGGCATTTATAAGCCTAGCCGGAATGTGTTGGCTTTTGCCACCCCCTTAGATTTGTTCCCTGTGCCTCTGTCCAGCAGAGCCATTAAAGTGATGCCTGGGGTAAACTTTCTGTTTCCCATCCACTCTGTCAAGCTTTCTCTTGAAGAGGTTTAGCGAGGAGCTCTGCCTAATGTAGATTGGAATCTTGTTCTAGAGCATGGGAAGTCTCTGGGACAGGAATCTATCCCTCCAGCACGTCCTATTTATTGTTGTGGTGAGGTTTACATCCCTGGAGCATGTGTCTTGAGGGGATATGGTTTTCTTTAGGTGGAGCATGTCCATCAATTCTGGGTTGGACATGGCCTTGTATGTCAGGCAGAGATCACGCCTGAGAGGGCGGTATGCAGCTGAGTGCAGTTAGAGTTTCTTCAGTTGAGCTGCAAAGGGCATCTGCTTGAGGCCAGTGATCCTCTTGGTGAGGTACTTCTGTGGTCTTTCCAGTTGTTGCAGGTGTCTTGTAAGGTACATACTAAACTGGGCACTGTACTCTATGATGGGTCTGATGAGGGATGCATAGAGGGGCCCAAAGATCTCTTTGAATCTGGATGCAAACCCTTTTATGATTAGGTGGGTCACATAGAAAGAGCTTCTAACCACTTTGGTAATGTAATTATCAAAGGAGAGGTTACTATCTGCTTGGATCCCCAGATCCCTTATTACGTCTTCTGTATCTAGTGGGCTACCACCTATATGGTAGTTTGTGGGTACTTTGTTTTTTCCCAAAGGGGATGACTATGCACTTTTTGGCATTTAGCTTGTATCCTTATTTTGGCACACTGAATGAAGGCACACCCGTAGGATAAGTATATTGCTGGTCGAGCATGGTTTTGTGTGTTCAGGACTTTTTCATATATGTAACTTCATCATTATTTTTATTTGTGAGACCTTGGTATTACAGATAGTCTGTTATTTGCAGCAGGGCGCTGAATTTGATTAGGCCATGCACAGGGATAAAGGCAAAAATCATACTAAGCAAAGCCGTTGTATGTATGAAGTATGTACTGTAAACCAAAAATATTTTGAGCTTATGTAACTAGCATGAACCAGTTTCCATAGACACTCTTGCGCAGTCATTGAGAAGGCATTGCTTGTTAGACATGAGCCTGAGTAGCAAGTGGGTGGTGACATGGCACAGGAATCACAATGTTCAAAATCCTGTGTTGCAGTTATGCCCTCCTAACAGCATTTATAGTCCAAGCCTTTGTATAGTGTGCTCCCTGTCACCTGTGCAGATGATGATAGCTGGTAACCTTGACACACTAACTGGTGTGAACATGTACTAATGTCTGATGCACAGTGTGACACAGCATAACATGATGCAGCAGTCACCAATTTGATGGCAAAGGGCTTTGTGTGATGTGATACATGTATTTTATGTATTTTAGGTATCCTTAAGTAATTTGTAGGGCCTACACACATTTACACAAAGGGGAGCGCTATGACATGTGCTTTTGGATCTCAGGTGGCAATATTTAGGAGAACTTGGAGTAAAATGTGCAATATTGCCAAAAGGGCACACAGCACTGCCTGGCACAGTGACTTGTAATAACGTAGACAGGAAAATTATGGAGTCAAAATTGTCATTCTGTACTCATGACACTGACAGTAGTGTGCTTACTGCCTGACTTGACAAGTTTAGTTAGTACAACTGCAAACTGGATGCTGCAATCCAAATTTGATTGAAGGGTGTAAACCCTCTTACGTGGTGTTTTCTGCAAACGGCACGTCTCTTCTGTTGTTTTAAAAAGACCAAATTCACATTAGTAATGTGAAAAATATGAATAACTGTGTTCGGCTGAGTAGTGTCTGCTGCCAATTAACAGCTCGATATATGACTAGTGGAGCAGTAATATTTGAAATATGCACAAAGAAAGGCAGGGAGGGCCTCAAAGTAAATTTACTAATATGAATAAAGGACTAACGGATTGCTAAATAGTTTCAGCTGAATTAGAGGAGATCATATTAAGATCCCCAATGCCTCAGTTATATGCATTATGCAAGTGATACATACATGCGCAAAATAATTAGTAGCCCCCCCCCCCCCAAAAAAAATTCACTGCATGGAGTATAGAAAACAGTGAGTTTTCAGTACATAATTTTACTGTGCCAGCATCATAGACACAGGTTTGCTATCTACTGTTTTACAGTCCTTCAAAATGTGTGGAGATGATGAAAACATCATGTAAAATACAAAAACATGTCACTAGGCTAATGCCCCTCAAAGAGATTGTAAAACAAACATAAGTGAACATAATAATGTCTTGTAGAAATAAGACGGAAATAAAAAAAGTTTACACAATGAAATAATCAAAAATTATCCTCAACTCTTTTACGAAATTTAATTTGAAATTGTTTACATAAATCTTTCTGCTGCTGTCTAACGAATGATTCTGCAGGCAGAGGGGAAGACATTTGAAATGGCACTCCCTTCCTTTCAATTCTAAGCTGTCAGTTGCAGTGGCAGTTTTCACACCTCTGCAGTAGTGTGGGAGGAGGGGACTTTCAATTCAAGCAGGACTACAAAAGAACACTTAGAACAAAGGCATCCAATTTAGCTACAGCTCTGTCTGCTGCTAGATAACTTCAAATTATACTGTAAAGCAAGCTGTGATCTAAACATAAATGAGGGTGATCAGCAACAGAAAAGAAACAGGCCTAACACAGATGAAATCCAAACTGACAGTGAGTCACAGATTTCCCATTATATGTCAATGGCATGGGAATTCACAGTTACTTCCTTATGTCTGGCATGAGTCACAGAAAGGAGACTTGAAATGCTTTATGGGAAAGAGAAAGGCTTGAAGGAGAAGAAGATCACGTTGATATAGCAAGCCCCATCGGTAGCCATGTTGTGGTAAAATAGCTAAAATTACTAATAAAGCACTTAGAGTCAATTTTAGGTGTTAAAATAGGTCTGGAAACAAAGATAGACTGAAAATAACATATTTTTTTAGTTCTAGGGTGGAGTGTTCCTTTAAGGTATTGTTGTTGATTTGATAGTGTGAAGGGACATTGTTTGTGCCAAAGGGAATGATGATGCATTTCTATTCACTCAGTTTGAGACTGTGACTAAGACAGCAATCATTGCTTTGTGTAAGACCCTTCTGGAGTATACTGACATAATTTGGGGATTCAGTAATTGCACCTAGTTTGCAGTCGTCTGCGAACTTGGTCAGCCACAACCCCTTAGTTTTGACCTGAACTTCTGAGAAGTATGTACCAAACAGTAGGGAGCCAAGCGCTGACCCCTGTAGCATCCCACTGGTAACAGGTCTGATTGTTGATATGGAGTTACCCACTTTGATAGCATGTGTCTGGTTTGTGAGCCAGTTGGCAACCTGTCTTACAAGGAGTTTGCATTCATTTTGTCAAGTTTATCAGTAATGCCTTAGTGTGGAATTGTGCCAAAAGCCTTTGCCAAGTTGAGTTATGCTGTGTGCACAGATTTTCCCTCGTAATGGCCCTGGTCATATTTTCTCAAAAATCCACCAGATTTAACAGGCAGGATCTGCCCTTGACAAAGTCGAGTTGGGTAAGATCCACGGTTTGGAGGTTGCCTATGTCGTTATTTATGAGGTCCATAATGATACGTTCCGTAGTGTCTGGGTCTGCTGCTAGGCCACCTTTGTGGAGGGGATTAACTGTTGCTGTTTTCCATTCCACAGGAAGAAAGTCTGTGGTTAGACTATGATTGAAAAGGCTACTTAATGGTGATGCTAGTTTATGTTTTAGCCTATTTACAAGACTGCCTGCGATGTGTAAGGCTTTGATGATCTGTTCGTCAGATATGTGGGGTGGGGGGAAGGTTTGTGATAGGTATTTCACTCCCTTATCTGTGTGGGATCAGTGTGTGTGATACCATTGTGCACTAGTTCTGCACATGCTTGGCCCCTACCTTTTATTTATTATTTATTTATTTTTAAGCTACATGCATAGCTGTAAAAGGCCTTATGGTTATTCTTTACTGTGCTTGCTATTTTTTTCTCAAAGAAGCCCTTAAGAGGATTTGACAAGTTGTCTTATTTGCCTGTTGAGGCTGAGGAGGGTGCTTTTCCATTGTTGGGGTCTCGCATTTGTTTTCTTGGACAGCAACTTTTTGTGTTTATTGTAAAATTTGTTGATGCTGGATGTCCATCATGGCAACTTGCTTTTACTTTGGGGTTTGGCTTTGATTCATTCTGGTACAGCTGAGTCTCTACATTTATGCAAGTGATTTTACAGGGCTGTAGTGTAAGCTTTGGTGTAGTTACCACTTCCATCTGGGGGCGGGGCTCTGAATGAATTATTAACTTCACGTAGGAGGGTATAGTTTGCCTTGATTAAGTTTTTTAGTCTTTTGGCCATTGTGAGTTCTGGTGTTAGTGTCATCTCAAAGGTGACTGATTTGTGGTCAGATTTAACTAATGAGGGTCCGACAGTTGCAGTAGTGCATCTGTTTGATATGTTAGTGAGAACCAGATCTAGTATGTTTGTTCCTCTTGTTGGGGTTTGAACAGTTTGTTCCAGGGCATTTGAGTTTACAAAATCGAGGCACTTTTGCGCTAGCGAGTTAGGGCCACTATAAATTTCCCAGCTGATGGTGGGATAATTGAAATCCCCCATAACCAGAGTGTTTAGTAATATTTGGATCGTGTCCAGTTTGGTCAAGTAGACTTCATGAGCGTCATGACCCATGGAGGGGGATCTGTAACTGGCTGTCACTTGAACTGGGGGGGTCTTGCCCACTGTATCCTGAACTAGAAGGGAG
Organism: Protopterus annectens; assembly: GCF_019279795.1. NCBI lineage: Eukaryota > Metazoa > Chordata > Ceratodontiformes > Protopteridae > Protopterus > Protopterus annectens. The sequence goes on from NC_056741.1 coordinate 1,233,523,883, forward strand.
GTGAATTTTTCTCTTAATATAGGTAGAAGCACCTCTTGCTTTGGTTTTCACACACTCGTTTTGCAGTCTGAAGGTGTGGAAGGCATTGTAGTTTTGCAAGGCTGGGGTACTGAGGCCTTGAATCAGGTTTCTTTGACTGCACAGACATCTACATTTGCTAGTGATAGAAGTGTTTCCAGGGTGTGCAGTTTTAGATTTAAGCTCCTAGTGTTTAGCAGCATGACCCTTATTTTCTTATGATTGGCAAGTTTCACATTGGGAAGTTTGTTTTTGAGACCTTGCTTAAAGTTATTATGGGGCGGACACTGTCTTTGTTAGTAGTCAAAACCCTAGAGGGGACAGATGCAGGCCATCCCTGTCAATTATTTTTGCTCATATCAAGGCATTATCTTCGGAGAAGACAGATTGCTGCTCACTTGTAGGCTCATACCTGTCTTGGACATATAGTCTGAGAGCTCTATCCTGTTTCTGTTCATATAATCCAGCAAGGTGCACCTCGAGTCATTGACACTGGCATGGACTGTGACAGAGTCAAACTTGATAACTTTTGTTCAAGGATTTGAGTGCATGCATGATCTGACAGATCTTTGCACCAGACAAGCAACTAACAGTCATACTTTCCTTGATCAGTTTAGAGGCATTTCTGTATGTCGTAGAATGGAGTCTTGTATAATGAGAATGTTTGGTTGAGTCGATGCTTGCCTTACGGGGTTCATCTGTGACTTTGGAACTCCTTGTGCTATATGAGGAAGTAGGTTTAATTTGCTGAGTATGCTTGTGCTTATGTTGTATTTTGGAGGTCTTTGAGATTTAGACAAGCTAATCTTTAAAACCTCATCATATGATGGATTATGTATATTGTGATAGCCATTGAGAGGTGTGATGTGTGGTGTACTGCTGGCGATTTTGGTGTCGGAGTGTACTGTAAGTGAGATTTTTGCCCCCAAGGATATTTTTTATGTGATGTTGTTCGTGTTTCACTGTTGCAGGCATTACATTTGGGTAATCTGCTGGCAGGTTGCCCTCATTCGGCCTGAATTCCAAAGTCTTGGGTCCTGCGTCGGTTGCTGTCTTCTCTTCCATGACGTCAGGGGTATAAAACATGCAACCAACTCCATTTTCTTTAGTCCTTCTTGCCGCGCGATGCCCAAAGCAGAAGCCTTTCGCAAGTGCCGGTCGGCCTACTACTGAAATATTTGCGTTTGAGTTTCAGAACCGAAGTCTTCAATAAAGGTAAGTACCCCGTTGGGGAAACTTTTTTCTTGCTTTTTACCGATGTCAGAAAAATTTAATAATCGTATTACTTGTGGGAAGCAAATACTTCATAAGGATTTCCATTTGTACTGTATTCCTTGCCTAGGCCCTGACCACAACATGCTTGGCTGTCGGTTTTGTGCTAGATTTAACCAACGCACTATTAAGCGTCGGTATATTTTTGCATCCAAGTATTTTGGCAACAGATTTAACTACCCAGAGATGTCGTCGGATAGCGTCCGACTACCGGAGTACATAAAAAAACGCAAAGAAAAGGACAGAGAAAGGCAGTCGAGATCCAGAACCAACGACAAAGCTTCTCCTAAGCCAGTCACCGGTACCCAGTGAGACGCTTTCGCAGCACCTGATACCCGCTACCTTCAAGTTGCAGGCCTCTACTGACACCCATGTGGAGTCAGGCATGCCGCAAGATACTCAAGGTATTGGACCGACGGATGGATCTCCCTCAGATGGATCGGGAGCCGCTGAACAGGCACCGGCTTCTGAGGGTGTATTCAGACCTCAACATTTTTACATCAAACTGACGAAAGCTGCAAAACCAAAGGCAAAGACACCTTCTAAAACTAAAAAAAACGATGCCTGAGCCACGTGCATAGGCCTCTATGCCTAAAAAACAGATGATCAAAATGGCTGAAGACCTTATTACCTTGATCAGGGGTACCCATCCCCCTCCAGGTAAGACTCCTAGGCAAGACACTGAATCTTCAGATCAGGTTTCTATTTCTTCTGATTCCTCCTCTGATCAGGAATTATCTTTACCTCCCTATGAGGATTCTGATGCTGAGGAGTCTATTCCATCTGCATCTCCTCCTGAGGATTATTCATTTGGAGAAACCTTGCATACTTTGAGGGAGCATTTCCCCTGGGAGAGTCAGGACTTCTCAGAATCAAAAAAGTGTCTCGGGGATTTCCTCCTTCTCCCTCAGCACAAGCCTTTATCCATTCCCCCCTGTGTTAGACATTGTGGATGATGTTTTTTCAGAGTCAAGCATGACCCCTGACTCTCTACCTCCGGCTCCCAGTAAGCCTGACAGGTATTAAAGGGTCCCCGACTCTCGTAAATTTTTATTTAGAAACCCTGCTGCTGATCCTGAAACTATTTCACAGGGTCCTAAGGGAGTTAAGGCCTCAACAGCAAAAAATCCTACCCCCTCCAACAGAGATTCCAGGGCGCTGGACAGATGGCGAAAAAAGGTTTACACATCTGCAGCCTTGGCAGTCAGGGCCTTAAACTGTCAATTTCATATGCTTAAGTACCAACAACATGTTATGAGATTGCTGAAACAGAAAATGATGTTGATTTCAGAATGTGCAGAAAATAAGGAATTGCAGGAATTAATGCATGCAGCTAAACATGTTGGAAAGCATACTTTGCAATGTGGTTTTGATTCTTTAGAGGCCTCCTGCAGGGCCACAGTTACTGGATCTGTGATTAGGAGGAATGCCTGGTTAAAGGAACAAAAGTTGCCTGATCATGTTAAAGCTAAATTACTAGATGCACCTTTACAGCATGATTCTCTGTTGGTCTTAAGGCAGAAGAGGTTTTAAAGAAAATGGAAGACAAAGCTAAGTCTATGCAAACTGTTAAAGATTTCTTACAAGTGCAGCCACCTAGATTCAGTAGACACTGGTTTACAAAAAAATGGTCATTTCCTGTGTCAGACAGAGCTCAAAGGGGCAAATCCAGATGCCCTAAGGGTTCCAGGTGCCAAGCTCAAGACTCCTACAGGTCAAAGCAATGGGGCGCATCCACCTCCAAATCTGGAGGAGAAAAAGCGCATACCTACAGAAAGCAATCCCAATGACTTCCCTCTGCCTACACCAAGCACTTATCTTTTGGCAGCACCCATAGGGGGAAAATTAGCACTTTTTGCTCAAAATTGGCAGTTAATAACCCAGGACAAGTGGGTACTGAACATCGTATCACAGGGATATAGATCCCATTTCCACACTCTGCCAATGACAAATGGTTGGCCAGACTTGCCAAAAAAACAATGGGCAGAGGCACAGAAACAGGTTACGTCCCTCATGGATATGGGAGCCATTCAGGTAGTACCAGAACAGGAAAAAGGACAAGGTTTTTACTCGACTGTTCTTGGTACCCAGAAAGGACAAGGCCTGACTGCCAATACTGGATTTATCGATTTTGAACACATACCTGGACATTCCAAAATTCAAAATGCTCACTTTGCAACAGCGTCTGCCCATGCTGGGCAAGAATGCTTGGCTGGTGACTTTAGACTTAAAAGAGGCATACCTGCATGTCCCAATAAGACAGTCATGCAGAAGATACCTCAGATTCAAGGCTGGCTTAATGCATTACCAATTGTCTGCACTGCCCTTTGACTTATCTACTGCGCCCAGGGTCTTTACAAAGTGCCTGGCACCAGTAATTGAATTTAGTAGACAAAGAAGTATTCAAATATATCCTTACTTGGACAGCTGTCTCATTCAAGCAGAGAACAAGGACACTCTTCTACGACACTTGGCATTTGTGAAAAGTCTTCTAGCATGCCTAGCGTACATAATAAACGAAAAGAAATCACAACTGGTACCCTCTCAAAAGATAACATTCCTGGGTGCAAGCTTGCATACAACTGCCCAGATGGCCTACCTCATGCCAGACAAACAAAGCCAACTAACTACTTCAAACTGATTGCAGCAAAAACCCAGTCTTCTACAAGACAAATTCTGCAGGCTCTGGGCTAAATGGCATCCTGCATCCTACTAATTCCATATGCAAGACTGCTTATGAGGAAACTTCAGTGGTACCTAAAAAGTTTATGGAGTCAGCATTCACACCGTCTGGAAACAATGATTCCTCTCATCCCCTGCCTGCAACAGGAGTTTCTGTGGTGGGCAATGGCCTGTCACCAAAACATGGGACTGCCCTTCATTCTACCCCCTGCTAGCCAAACCTTAACAGACTCATCAGATTATGCCTAGGGGGGCCCACATGGCAGGAAGATGCATCTTGCATATGGGCACCAAATCAAATGCATCTACATATCAACCAGAAAGAGATGCTAGCCGTTCAAAATGCCCTAACAGCATTCAAGGACTTACTTCATCCAGGACAACTACTGATAAAGACGGACAACACCACAGTCATGTGGTATATAAACAAGCAAGAGGGCACACACTCGTACCACCTTTGCAGATTAGCCATGGCACTGTGGGACACATCTTTGACCTTCCAGATAAATCTTCAAGCTCTATTCCTGCCAGGAAAACAGAACACTCTGGCAGACGATTTAAGCAGAAACCTTATGGATCCTCACGAGTGGAAACTAAATCCGCAAGTATTCAGCATGATAACAGAGAAATGGGGGAGCCCAGACATAGATCTATTTGCCTCTCCTGAAAATTATCAACTGAAAAGATTCTGCACAAGGACTTATCACAGACAAGCATGGAAAGTGGACGCCCTATCTTTCAGTTGGAAAAAAATGTCAGTTTATGCCTTTCCTCCTCTGCCTCTTCTACCCAAGGTCCTCCTAAAAGTCAGACAAGAGAAGCCAAGGATGATATTAATTGCCCCGGACCGGCCCTGCCAATACTGGTACCCAGTCCTAAGGAACTTGGTTCAATACCCAGCTTGGACCTTGCCTCAAAGACCAAAACTATTGTCCCAGCAAAACAATCAGATCCTGCACAATCAACTACAGACTCTGAACCTGGCAACATGGCTAATCATGTAATCATACCAACGACACCTCTCAGTAAAACTGTGATGGATGTCATTTTGGAAGCCAGAAGGCCTAGTACTAGAAAATCTTATGCTGAAAAATGGAAGAGATTTTGTGCTTGGAATCAAGCACGAGGAACTGATACAGCAGAACCACATATTCCTCAGATATTACAATACTTAACTGAGATGCTTGACAAAGGCCTGTCTTTCTCATCCATCAAAATTCATGCCTCTACCATTTCGGCTCATTACAATACAGAGCCACCAATCTTTTCTCATCCCTTACTAAAACAGTATCTTAGATGAGCCAAAAACCTAAGGCCTCCTAGAAGATCACCATTACCTGCATGGGACCTCAATTATGTGTTGGAAAAGCTCACCCTGCCTCCATTTGAACCAGCTGCTACTGCTGATATAAAGTTCTTATCATGGAAGACAGCCCTGTTACTAGCAATTACTTCAGCAAGAAGGGTTTCAGAGCTACAGGCCCTCGTGGCTATAGAGACTTTTATCATATTTTACCCAGACAGGGTGTCTCTGAGGACAAATCCTACTTTTATGCCTAAGGTGGTTTCCAGTGTGGCTCTTAACCAAACAATCCATCTGCCAACTTTTTATCCAAATCCGCAGAACAAAGGGGAAAATTCTGCATTCCTTGGACGTACACAGACAGCTAAGATTCTACTTGAGCAGGACAAATGCTCTAAGAAAAACTGAGCAATTACTAGTGTCATATGCTGCAGGATCAGAAGGAAGGCTATCTCAAAGCAGACATTTTCAAAGTGGATAAGCCACTGCATCCGTTTCTGCTACTCACACCATGGTAAACTTGTGCCCAAGGGCATTAGGTCTCATTCCACCAGAGCTGCAGCTACTTCTGTAGCCTTTCTCAGAGGAGTACCAACCAAAGACATTCTAGAGGCTGCTACTTGGAGTTCTGTTCACACCTTTACAAAGTATTACCATGTGCCTCTCTACTCTAAGTCCAGGGCAGGCTTTGCCACTGCAGTGCTACAAGGCCTTATAGCCGCACCTAATGCTGTTTAGCTCCAGCCTCCCAACCATAGCTTTGGGATTCTACCCAAATGTAATGACTGCAACAGTGAAACACGAGGAACATAGTAGAGTTGTGTACACCTACCATAAATGTAGATGTTCGAGTGTATTCACTGTTGCAGTCCAGGTTACCCTCCCGCCATCCCCCTGTCATTCTACAGTTTATCTTTCCTTCTCTGTCTTCTACAACCCATGTGGTGTATTTGCTTGTAGATGAAGGTAAAGTTTATATTGATGCATGTTTTTATATATATGTATATATATATATATATATATATATATATATATTAAAATATTGCTACCTTTTTGGGGGCACCTGACATTGGCGGCAAGAAAAACTAAAGAAAATGGCGTCGGCTGCATGTTTTATACCCCTGACGACCTGACGTTATGGAAGAGAAGACAGCAACCGACGCAGGACCCAAGACTTTGGAATTCAGGCCGACTGAGGGCAACCTGCCAGCAGATTACCCAAATGTAATGACTGCAACAGTGAATACACTCAAACATCTACATTTATGGTAAGTGTACACAACTGTACTTTGTGCAGTTTGAGTAATAGATGATGGTCAGACAGCATGAGTCAGTTCTCACACTGTCTCAAGATACTCATCTCAATCAGGCTGGCTCGAGGAGTTGTGGGGAAGTGCTGGTCCATGATACCAACAGGAATGACTCTGGAGGCACCAGTAACTATAACTACTTGAAGTTCGGTTTTAGAATAATGCATGGTGTGGGTGGACTTGCTACTGAGTATTTAAATTTTCAGTATAAGACAACTATCATGGAAACCATCTTCTGTCACCCGCAAGATCCAGTAAGTTAATTATAGTAAAAAAAAAAAAAAATCACTGATTTGATACTAAAATCAATGCAGGCTGTATCAGTACACTAAATATTAAGCAATTTTATCAAATGTCTTTTAGCCTGGTGAGTAGTTTAAGAGGAGCATCTTTGCAAAAATGATACTAGGGTGCTTATTGTCAACAGCCAGTGAATGGGGAGAGAGAGGGAATTTTGTCCAGTTATCATAAGGGGCAGGCAACAACTGATGCACTGGGATTAAGAACACAACTAACAAGAGGGTGGATGGGAGGGGGAAAACATTTGCACCCATAGCTCTGAGCTGACTGGCCTGGACCTGCTTTATTGCAAACTCAAGACAAGTCCTGAATTAGCCTGAAATACATTCAGTACAAAAGAATGAAACCAGGGCTAAATAACAGTTAGACCACTTAAAACAGCAAAAATGCAGTGCAGCTATGTACTGGAATCCCTAATATAGATTTAAAGACCTTAGCTAAAGCAGATACTGACAGTTAAAATTAATTTAAAATCGTATCAAGAATTGAAAACACGTGCGTGTCTGTCCCTCCCTCTCTGTCTGTCTGTAGAACTATTACAATACCATGATCATTACTAAAGCATGAAAAAGAAACTAATAAATCGTGTGATGTCCAAATCTTTAGTCTGGACCATAACAGATTTCCTGTCTGCATCTTTCAGTCCATTCACAGTACTTGGAACTCTAGATTATTTTGAGAGTTTATTGACCCATCATGTGACTGTTTGCAGAGGAGACGGACAAAGGATTCATGAAGGAGCATTGCCGCACGGCTCATCTGGAGGACCATGCAACCAGGGATGCCTTGTGCAAGTGAAACAGGTGGTGTATGTCGGATATCTGGGAGCTCAGGTGTAATGCTTCTTGGCTTGGCTCCTATGTGAAGTCCACTGACTTCGCTCCTCCTCTTGAGGTAGCAAATTTGACCACTAGGACTGTGTCCTTGTCATCTGGTGTGCAAGAGGGCAAGTGTAGTTTCACCTTCATACTTGGATGTTTAAAAAAAAAGTCTGGATCCCTTGAGTTAATATTTCTGTCCAAATCTGGCCATTGCAGATTCTTCACCCATTGATTTCACACAAGTGACATTGCATTCCAACCAGTGCTTAGTGGTCTTTACCTTTCCTTTTGTGCCTCCTCTTTTTGAGTTCTGTGGTCTTTGTTTCATTAGTGCTGAATTTCAAGACTTTTTTGGCACTTGAAAGACAGTAAGTAAATTTGTGAGAGCAGCTTAAATTGAGTGATAAAATACTTTCCTCCCACCTTTTTTGGTGCCAGGTAAGTACTGGTTTCACATACACAAATGTACAAGTGAGTATGTGTACATTTTTTGCATGCCAGACCTCTACCAAGCTGCTTGAGTTATGTGCATTTTCCTGTGTGTGTGTCCATAGTTTCCAGACTAGCTATTCCTATTGTTAGGTCAGAATTATATAGACTTGCCATCAGTTCTGCCAGGTAAAGATTCTACCCCCTTTCTCTGAGTCTTATCTGATTAAGGAATCTGCGATTTATTGAATATCCTTGGTTAAAAACAGATGGGTGTTATTGATGTGGCAGTTAGCAGGAACATCATTCTTACCGAATAGGAATGATAATGCATTTTTTTTGCATTGAGTTTAAGGCCATGTTTTTGGCACCGGTCATTTGTTTAAGACCCTGTTGTAGGATGCTGACATCATTTGAAGATTCTACGACTGCTCTCAGTTTGCAGTCATCAGCAAACTTTGTCAGCCACAGACCTTTAGTTTTTAGCTTGCACTTTGGAGAAATAGATTCCAAACAGTAGAGGTTCCAGGACTGATCCCTGTGGAGCACCACTGGTTACAGGTTTGCTGTTGGAGGTGGATTCCCTTATTTTGACTGTATGGGTTCTATCAGTGAGCCAGTTAGCGACCCATCTAGTGATATACAGGTTTATACCTGGCTGGGTGAGTTTGTCAGTTGTGCCTGAGTGAGGGATAGTGTCAGAAGCCTTTGCTAAGTCTAGGTAGGTTGTGTGCACAGATTTCACCTCATCAAGGGCCTTGGTGACTGTCTTGAAAAAGTCCATCTGGTTTACCAGGCATGATCTTCCTTTGACAAATCCCGATAGGGTCAAGTGTTTGGAGGCTACCAGTGTCTTTGTTGATGAGGTCCATGATGATTCTGTCCATGGCCTTGCAGATAAGGCTAATCAGGCTAATAGATCTGTAGTTCCTGGGGTCAGTGGAAGCACCACCTTTGTTCAAGGGGATAAAGGTGACTTTTTTCCATTCAGCTAGGGCAAAGCAGGTGCTTGGACTATAATTGAAAAGTGTACCCAATGGCATTGGTAATTCTTGTTTGAGCCCATGTAGGACGCAGCCTGGCATGTTATGTGGTCCCATGGATGCTGTGTCTTTGACTTTAGAGAGGGCTTTTATGACCTGCTCTTTAGAGATGCAGGGTAGAGGACAGGTGGTAGGGATGTCTTGGGGTAAGTGTGGCAGGGAAGGGGGAGTGAAGATTTCACATAACCTGTCAGCCAACAGGTTAGCAATGTCCATAGGCTCTGTATAAGTGGTATTATTAACTACCAGTTTGGCACAAATCTGAGCCTTTCCTTTTAGGATATGGATGTAACTAAAGAACGCCTTAAGGTTGTCCTTAGTTGAGGAAGCTAATTTGGATTCATAGTCAGCTTTGAAGGACTTCACAAGGAGTCTTATTTGCTTGTTAAAGCTGAGGAGGGAATGTTACCAGTTTGGGGCTTGCTCCCTCTTACTCCTAGACTGCAATATCTTCCTCTTATTGTAAAGCTTGTTAATGGCAGTTATCCACCTGACAGGTTTGCTGTTCCTCAACTAGCTTGTTTTGGTCCTGTCAGGTACGACTGCATCAGTGCAGTTGTTCAGGTGTTTATATAGAGCATTTGTGTAGAACTCTGCATAGTTGCCATTTCCATCTGAGGGAGAAGGTGCAGTGAAGCTGTTTATACCATCATTTAAGAGGTTATAATCTATTTTGGAGAAGTTTTTAGTTTAGTCTGTATTTTTATCTGTTTGACATGCAAGTTGTTTTGAATGTCTCTTGTTTTTTCCTAAGTAGGTGCTATAGACTCAAAAATACCTTGAATCTCTGTGTCATTGAGTTAAGCAGCAACAAAAAAGGTAAGTATGAATAGACCCTGGTAATGGGGACTGTGGGATCAAAATTGATGGAAGACCCTATTCCTCTGTAGAGCTTAAAATCGAAAAATAATATGATATATAACTGAAATTACTCTCAAAATGGCCTGAATGAGACAGAGATGTAAAGTAATGGGAAATCTAGAAAGTTAAGACCGAATGTGTGCCAAAGAATACTTTGTATTAGATGGAAAAATTTACAAATGTAGCGAGTCTGTCCACGTGTTAGGAAGAACAAGAGTTTTTGTCCATCATCTCCAGGACGTCCTCTGACTTCATTTCTGCTCATAAATGATGCTCAGTAGTCAGAACTTAAATCCCAGCCACGTTAATTTTTAATTTTGAGCAGTAGAGTTTGTGATGTTCTTCGTGTTTAACTATTGCAGTCATCACATTTGGGTTATCCCTGCCAGGGTAGCCCTCAGCCGACCCAAATACTAGAGTCTTAGTATTTCTGCGTCTGTTGCTGTCGCTTCAGGACTGACGTCAGGTCATCAATAGTATAAAGTAAGGCAGCCGATGCCATTACATCAGTCTTTCTTGCCGAGGAGCCTGAAGCAGAAGCAGTTTGCATGAGTGCCAGTCGGCCGCTACCTTAGTTTCGTCTTCCAAATTGAAGCTGACGTCTTTTAAAGCCAGGTACCCCGTTGGGGGTCCTTTTTTCTTGCTCTAACTGATGTCAGAAAAAGTTAACAATTGTCTCACCCATGGAAAGCAAATACCACACAGCATTCTTACTGCGTCACTTGCTTAGGCCCAGACCACAACATCCCTGTATGTCACTTTTGTGCTTTAACGCCAGAACTATACATCATTGGGCAAAGCCGCCCCCTCATGGTAAGAACTCGCAATGACTCTCCTCCCCCACCCCTTCCCTCTGCCCACCTGCACTTGCCCTAGGAGGAAAGCTTTCCTTCCATGCAAGCATCTGAGCCACCATTACCAACGACCGCTGGGTCCTCAACATAGTGTCCCAGGGATACAAATTTTCCTTCCACACTCTTCCAACCCCAAAAGGGTTCCCAGATCTTCCTCCAAACCAGTGGGCAGAGGGGAAAAAGCAAGTCCTTTCCCTGCTCTCTCTGAGGGCAGTAGAGCACGTTCCTGCAGAACAGTTAGGCCAAGGTTTCTACTCCAGACTTTTTCCTGGTACCCAAAAAAGAGGGCACCTGACACCCCATCCTCGATCTATCCATTCTAAACACCTTTCTGGTGATACCAAAATTCAAAATGTTCACCTTCCAGCAACTGCTACCTATGCTCTCCAGTAATGCTTGGCTAGCCACCCTAGACCTAAAAAGAGGCCTACCTCCACATTCTTATCAGGGAATCATGCAGGAAATATCTATGTTTCAGGGCAGGATCTCTGCGCTTCCCTTTGGCTTATCTACTGCTCCTAGACTTTTCACAAAATGTCTGGCGCCCACCATTGCCTTTTGCAAACAAAGGAATATCCAAATTTACCCATACTTAGACGACTGTCTGAGACAGGCAGAAAGTCAGGAAAAGCTGCTCAAGCACCTAGCCTTTGTAAAGTCCCTACTGACCTCCCTAGGGTACACTGTCAACGAAAATAAATCCAAACTAGTACCCACCCAAAGGATTATATTCCTGGGAGCAAGTCTGGACACAGCATCCCAGATGGCATTCCTTACTCCAGAAAAGCAATTTTACCTGACAGCCTACTTTTTTCAACTAGCCACCAAACCCCAGTTATCTGCAAGGAATATCCTGCACGCTCTGGGGTTCATGGCATCTTGCATCCTACTCATTCCATATGCCAGACTGCATATGAGGAAATTTCATTGGTCATATCTGTAAAGCTCATTCCAGTGGTGAGAATCAAACCTTGCACCTTGTGGTTGAAAGGCATACATCTTAACCACTGCACCATTTGGCCTTTCAGGTGCAGTGGTTAAGATGTGTGCCTTTCAACCAGAAGGTGCAAGGTTTGATTCTCACCACTGGAATGAGCTTTACAGATATGAAGTTGTATATAGTTACCTGAAAAGTCAAATGGGGCAGTGGTTAAGATGTATGCCTTTCAACCAGAAACTTCAGTGGTACCTAAAAAGCCTTTGGTGTCAGCACTGTCAAGACCTGGAAGCTTGTATACCAGTGATACCTTGCCTAAGAAAAGATTTTCTTTGGTGGGCAGCAGCATGCTTCCACAACAAGGGATTACCGTTCTCACCACCCCTCACCACCAGACCCTTATCACAGAAACAAGACTATGCCTGGGGTGCACATCTGGACGGCAGGTGCATATAGGGCCTATGGAGCCCACAGCAAATCCATCTGCACTTCAACCAAAAAGAGATGTTAGCTGTCCAGCACGCATTGACAACATTCAGGCCCTTTCTCTCCCTAAGGGCTCTCCTGATCAAAACAGAAAACACCACTGTGATGTGGTATATAGGTTGATAGGTACATAGATTAGTACTAGGCCAACTACCCATGTGGGCCATTTTAAACCTAGCCAGTTACTCAATGTGAAACTCAAACCCTGCACCTTGTGTCTGTAAGGTAAACACCTTAACCATTATGCCAACCTAGGTATCAGCAAGCAGGGAGGGACTCACTCCTACCCTCTATGCAGGCTGGCAGTGACCCTCTGCCATGCAACTCCACCTGTTAGCACAATTCCTGCTAGGCTATCTTAACTCTCTGGCAGACCACTTAAGCAGAAATCTTCTGGACCCACATGAGTGGCAGCTAGATCAAAGAACCTTCACCGTAATACCTCAGAAATAGGGCACCCCAAAGGTCGACCTCTTTGCTTCCCACAACAACCATCAGCTCAGCAAATTCTTTACCAGGGAACCTCACTGCATGGCCTGGAAAGTGGATGCCCTATCCATCCCCTGGGTCAACCTCTCGGTCTATACATTCCCCCACTCCCTCTCATCACCAGGGTACTGCTCAAAATAAGGGAGGAAAAAGCAAGGGCAATTCCAGTTGCTCCAAACTGGCCTCACCAGCACTGGTACCCACTGCTGCGCAGCCTGTCCCCACTGCCACCATGGCATCTCCCTCAGGCCCCCAACCCTCCTGACCCAGAGGGAAGGAGAATTCATGCATCCCCGATTGCAGACCCTCAGTTTGGCAGTCTGGCTTATTCCCTGACTACTGATCAATCTGCCAATCTCGGCAAACATGTGCTAGATGTTATATGTGAGGCTAGATGCCCTAGCACTAGAAAGTCTTATGCTGACAAATGGAAAAGGTTCTGCACCTGGATTCAGGCTTAGGGAGCAGATAGGGAACAGACCTTCCTACCTCTCATCCTGGATTACCTAGCTGACCTACTACACAGTGGTCTCTCCTTCTCTATTAAAATTCATGCCTTTGCTGTCTCTGCTCATTTCAACACTGAGCACCCACTTTTCTCACACCCTCTGACCAAACAGTTCCTAAGAGGGGCTAGCAACTTGAGGCCACCCAGAAGAGCACATACCCCAGCTTGGGACCTAAACTTTGTGTTGGAAAAGCTCACCCTGCCCCCCTTTGAACCAGCATCTTCAGCCAAGTTAAAGTTTCTCTCCTGGAAGACTGCCTTTCTTCTGGCCATCACTTCAGCCAGAAGAGTCTCCGAGCTACAAGCACTCATGGCTGTAGAGCCCTTCATCATCTTCCATGCTGACAGGGTGTCCCTCAGGGCTAACCCATCCTTCATGCCCAAAGTGGTATCCACTGTGGCTCTCAACCAATTCATTCATTTGCCCATCTTTTTTTCCTAACCCACAAAACAAGGGGGAAAGGATCCTGCGCTCTCTAGATGTGCACAGACAGCTCGGATTCTATCTAGACAGGACAAAAGCATTCAGAAAGACTGATCAATTACTGGTCAGCTTTGCTGCAGGGGCAGAAGGCAAAGCCATCTCCAAACAAACCATTTCCAAATGGATAGCACACTGCATCCATTTCTGTTGCAGGCAACACGGGAAACCTCTCCCTAAGGGGATCAGGACTCTCTACCAGAACAGCCTCCACCTCTTCAGCTTTCCTCAAAGGAGTCCCCACCAGGGACATCAGGGAGGCTTTCACATGTACATCTGTTCAGACCTTCACCAAGCATTACCACCTGCCTATCTTCTCCAAATCCAGGGCAGGTTTTGCCACTGCAGTCTTGCAGGGCATCCTAGCCAGCCCCTAGTCTCGGACTGCCTCCACCCTTTTCTTCAGCTTTGGGAATCGACCCAAATATGACTGCAGCAGTGAAACACGAAGAACATAGTACAGTTGTGTACACTTACCATAAGTGTAGATGTTCGAGTGTATTCACTGTTGCAGTCCTGGTTTCCCACCATCCTCCTCCTCTTCTCTCTCTCTCCTTACAAGGAACTTTTCGGTATTTACTTTCTTCTGGTGGGGTTCTTCCACCATATTCTGGCTCCCACTTGGGGGCTCCTGACAGGGCAAGAAAAACTGATGTAATGGCGTCGGCTGCCTTACTTTATACTACTGACGACCTGACATCAGTCCTGGAGTGACAGCAACCGACACAGAAATACTAAGCCTCTGGTATTCGGGCCGGCCGAGGGCTACCCTGGCAGGGATAACCCAAATGTGATGACTGCAACAGTGAATACACTCTAACATCTACATTTATGGTAGCTGTACACAACTGTACTTTCTGATACCATAGAAAATAACAGAAATTACTAATGTTACAAAAGTTGAATGCAGAAAACCTCAAGAACTCTGTAAAGTGCAAAAAGTAATCAGTATGAGACTTACCATCCCAGGTATGTATGCATAGCCAACATAGTTATTCTTGGGACTTTGGAACTTTAAGGGCAGCAGATCTATATCCGTTACCATTACTGGATGTATGTCTTAGAAGGATCATTATATTCATGCAACAAAAAGACATAAAACTCAACTGTAAGTTTGACTTAAGAAAGAGTGCAACTTTAAAGTTAAGAATTTTAAGCCATGTAGAAAGCCGTTACTTGTATTCAGGAAAATTGACATTCTGAAAAAAAAAATGAACGTGAAGTAGCTGAGAGCCTTCAGTCAAAGATGTAGTCTGTAACTAAATGGACAAAAACATGAATGAAAATGAAGTTCTCTAGTAGGGCAGTCCTATATCATTGCATAATCTAGATAAATATCTTCAAGGTGCTGCTGCAAAGTCTACATTTATAACATTCTGAATTGGAGCATCTGTGTTCAAAACTTTGATAAAGGTTTGCAGTATGGCAGCTTTTCTAAATGTGAATAAACACTTAATGGAAGAATGTTAGATCAGCCCTGAAGATTACAGGAATGCAATTCTATTTTCCAGATGACCACCTTGTATTCTAGAAAAAAGATGAAATCCTTGCCAGAAGCTGTAGGTTTGCTGCACTGCTGGAACTCGTGACAAACCTTGCTGTGTGTCCTTAGGAAGCACTTTTATTTGGTGTGGCTGTGCTTGTTCATAACAGCATTCAAAAATACACTTGTATGCATGTGCGCACTTGTTAGCTGTATCACCATTCCTGTCAGGTTTTGTTCTCTGTTTCTTTGCCTTTGGCCCAAGTTTGATATTTTGCCTGTATCAGTCCAGATTACAGTTATGAAGCAGATAAGACATTCACCCAGCACCAGGTACTGCACAGTGCATAGCTCAACTTCCTAAAGTTATTGGTTCTTTACTTTAAATGTTTGGAAAATTAGTGATTTGCCATTTGCTGTAGGCTACTAAGCATCCTTCTGGGTGAATAATTGGTTATTGCAGTACCCTGTTCTAAGATACCAACACATATGTATGTTACAATTCTCCATGTTGCTCCTTTTAAAGTCTCTAGTTGTAGTTTTTAGCTTTACCACTTTGATATTGCCACAGCAGCAGGGGAAGCCTTTGTAAAGACATTGGAAAACATACACTCTTACTCTTTGGATTGAAGGAATTAAAAACTTGCCATCTTCTGTGTAGGTTCCATATGTTTGCTATCATAATGTTTTCTGCTTAATTTACACATATATATATATATATATATATATATATATATATATATTTTTTTTTTTTTTTTATGTGTCTCTGTCTTTCATAATGTAGTACTGAAAAACTCTTAGTACCAAAACAAGTTAGATTTTACCCATTTTCTGCTGACCTGAATCGGATTAGCAGGTGAGTAACAAGTTTGTCACAAGTTGTGAAAGGGTGTAGTGTGTGTATGTTCATGTGTAGTAATGTGTATGAGTGATGCAAGTAAATCAGAAATCAGAGTACAAGGAAAAAATGATTTCATTTTTAACTGTTGTAGACATTGACATTCTTCTACCTATGCAATCCAAACATAGAAGAATAGGGAAAGATGTGTACTTCTTGTATATTTGTTTATTGAGTTAAAATATATTTCAAGCGTAGACTATCCTTATTCTTATGTAAAATAGTGGGATTCAGAGTATGCATATTTTGTAATGACTTTTTTCACTGATTCTGTTCATTAAAACTGCAGTAACTTGCATGAGAAAAGCCAGATTTGAGATTGTTGTTCAGAACTTTTTCACTGTAGTGTTTCATATTTCATGCAGATTGTTAGTAATTGCATTGTCTGTATTACTTGCAAAATGTTTGTGTATTAGTTAATTGCTGTTTTTTCCCCTAGATGCACTGATTATCTGCCATCTTCCATTTGGCCCCACTGCCTATTTTACCCTGTTTAATGTTGTGATGAGACATGATATTCCCGATATTGGTACTATGTCTGAAGCCTATCCTCACCTTATATTCCACAACTTCACCTCACGGCTGGGTCAGAGGGTAAGCATTGAACACTTTGTAGTTTTATTAGCATTAATATTTTATTGTATCTACTCTACCACTGTCGTATATTCATCTACTTTTATTTGCTGTGGGTCTCAGATGATTTGTTTCATTATGTGGAACTTAAATGTGTGTCTGTGTGTATGGGGGGGGGGGGTTATTGCATGTTTCATATCCAAATGAGTAGAGCTGCTGACAAGTGAAAATGGCGTATTCAAGGCAAGAAGGTAGCATCTAATGTACTGAAGGGTGGTTTAAAGGCAGTCGAGCATTGTGCATGAAATGGGTGGTGGTAGGGCATTGGGTTGTGTAACAATGGTTGTGAACAGTTAATAAGACAAGTCACATTTTCTTCACTCACTCTAGGCAAGTCATTTTAACATCGAATGAGATTATCTAATTTATGAATTATCTTGAATAATCAATAGCTAATACAAGTTTTTTAAAGTCAGTTTAAAATTAAAATAGGTTAGACATTTTTAAATATTTAAGACAGCCTTGAAAAGTAACCATTGTAATGAACTTTCAAGAAATAAAAATGATGAAATTATTATCCAGATTGGTAGAAAAGGGGCTTTGTTAAATAATTTTCATTGAATTTTCATTTGAGAACATACACGCATTGAAGATGAAATATAAAAGATCTGCTGTGGCATTGTGTATACAACTCCTTAATGACTGAACTAAAATCAGCTTATTGAAAGAAAAAAAATCCTGTGAAGAATTTCAGAAAGGAAGTGAGTACTTTAAAAAAACAAATGTTAGGAATAAAGACATGAAATCTTGACTAAACTGTAAAGACCTGACATCCATTAAAATGTAAAATGCGTTAGTAAATGTATAAACATGAGATTTAGGCATTTATGGAGACAAATGTATGGAAATTTCAGAAATAGTCACCGGCATAGCTGTAAGGTTAGTGTAATAGCTTGCATTAGAGATTTCTAATGCTGAATCTGTACTCACACCAGAGAATGATAAAATCACCCTCTGCAAATCTAGATCCATACGGAAAGTACAGTAACTCCCATCCATTTATCTCACAGATCAATCTTGGCTAACCTGAAGATTAATCCTGCAGAAGGAACATGAACTTTAAAAGACTAGATATGACTGTAAGGAGAGAATGTAATAATTTTGTTGGCTTAAGGAATGTGCTTACTTTTCCATGCCCTCCTCTACCAGGGCTGACCACACACTTCCCAGTCCCATGTGGTACGCCTTGGGGTGGCACTCAGTGGGGAAATGTGGCATATCACCCTGGCTTTGTAACAGCTCAGCCTTGTTCACCACCCTATTCCCCCCACTTTGGACCTCTTCTTCTAGTGTGATGTCCCCAGCCACCACCAGGGATCACAGGAAATGCCCACAGAACTCACCGCACACCAGGGATGGTAACATCCATCCCCTCCCTGCTGCTGCTTCAGATGCATACACCACTAATTGAATCTGGGTTGCTTGGGCAGTAATCGGGGCTTTATCCAACTATGCCACCAGAGTAGTTGGAAGATGCCCATTTTTAACTTGAAGACGCATTTGAAAATACCACTCTAGACCCAGGTGCCTAATCAATGAAAGATCACCAAAGAAGAGAAGAGAATACCAACACAAAAGTGGAACTTATTGAGGAGCAAACAGTTTAACTGGCATGGAAGGGCAACAAACTGAGCTAGTAGACTAATTGAGATATTAAGGGTTTAGTGTGGAGATTGCAATACAGACAATAGCCCCAACATGATGAGTTTGTTGTATGGTTTGTAGTGTTTGCATAATCCCGTAAAAGAAGCTGAGAAACAGTGGTAATATGAACCGATAATTATTGCTGACATTTAATGTAAGATTGTTTTACTGAGGATTGTGCAGACACTACACCATGAGGTGAATGAGAAGCAGCTGAAGGCATGAGCCACAAAGAATTAATAAAAGTATAAAGAATAAAAAGTGTGAAAAACCAGGTTAATCCATGACATGTGTTAAATATAAGTTTTTTGTCTAGCACTTTTATTCCCATTGTCTACCGGAACTTCATCAGAATAATCAGCCTTCATCTTGAACCTTGTTTAAAATAGCAGTCCATAAATTGCATGAACACATTTCATTCAATAAAATCCTAACATTGTAACTTATTAAACTTATAATTTTGTCCTTTTCAAAGCCAACAAACGATTAATAGATACCTAAACAACCTGTGGAGAAAAGCTCCAGGTGCATAGCTTAAATTAATGAGTTGCAGTCAACATAGTATATAAAATACCAGTACAAGTAGTATCTTAAATATTTGTAAGTTTGTACGTTGACATTTTTTTTAAAATAAAACCTTTATTGAACTTCCACAACACACCTCCAATATTTGCCTTCTGGCTGAGGAAAATTTCTTTGGAGTTTGCTTGGGGTATAAAAGTACCTATGCAAACACTTGCAGGCAAAAAATCCTAAATCTAGACTTTCTCATATTTGAGAGCAATACATGTATCCTGTTAGTGATTTGCTTGTCTAATCTCGCTTCCCAATCCTTTCTGACCTCTGATTAATTCCTATAGTTATTGTACTTTATTTTTATGCTGTACTAATTATCCCATTTTTAACAGCAGCTTCTCTTCTAGATTCAACTAAAAACTCGACCAGAGCAGGTCTTTCACTTTGGGTTCCCCTATCCCTTTCTCTTTGCCTGTACTCTGATATCAATCCCTGAAAGGGAAAACAGCTTCTAGCCTGTAGTCCAGATGCCTTCTTGGCATTTTTTTTTATTAAACAAGAAACATCTTTATTTAATAATTACTTATGACATAGGCTATCATGAAAGCAAACCAAATTGACATAATTTTAGTTGCAAGCATTACTCATCACTTATCAGTCCTGTCATTGTCAGTCCAAACTTACACAGCACATTCAAATACTGCCTTCTTTTAAACCTCATTCTTCCTGTGCCTCTGTATTTATTGTTCCCACAGTTTCCATTTTTTTCTATACAATTTGCTCCTTCCCTTTTCTAAAGATCCTATTTCCAGTTGTTTTATCTCTGTTACTGTAGTCACAGATTCTAGTACAGTTGACTTAGACTTTGATTTCCATTTCCTATTAATTGCTTTTTTGGCAGCCACCGTAATTAGACTCGGCAAGACCTTACTATGTCTAGGCAATTATATCCTAGCTCAAAAAATAATTTTCTTAGTCATACCAATTTACTCACCCAGTATTTCTGATAGAGTAGTTTTCAGGGAATTTTTGAAGTCTGCCAACTCATTGCACTCCTAGAAAATGTGTTTCCAATTTCCTCTTTCTTCCCCATCACACTTCCAACATTTGCTGTATACCTGAGGAAAAATTCTTGGAGTCTACTTAGGGTATTAAAGTACCTTGTAAACACTTCCAAGAAAATATTCTAAATCTTCTAGACTTTGTTGCATATTTTGGAGACATACATTTATCCCCCATTGTTTCTTTGTGAATTGCTTATCCAGTTTCTCTGCCCAATCCTTTCTAATCTTTTTTGATTGATTCTTATAGATATCATGCAGTATTTTATATCCTGTACTGCAGTCCAAATAAATTCTTAGCCTCTTCCTATTCAGTTATCTTCCCCTCTCTAATTATATGCTCCCAATGCCTTAGTTCTTTTGCCATTTTTCTCTAATAAATTCCAGCCCCTTCTTGCCTAGTGTCTGTATCCCTAATTGCAGTCATTCCTATTGGCAGACTCTCCTTTCTCCATTCCCATGTTCATTTAGTTGTTACATACTTTCTGCTACTTTATGGATATAATATTCTGTGATTATTATTCTTGAGGATCTGCATCCAAAATTCCAGTCTCTCTTTGCTTTTTGAGTTTACCCCGTTTTGTCATTTCCCCTTTCCACTTTGAATTATAGATTTCTGCTTGTGCTATGTATAAGAGCTTTAACTGTGTAGCTCAGACCACCACCTTATGTTGTCGGAGTCAGCTTATTTCAACTGTTGCTGTCTTTTCTTCCCAGATAAAATCCTTAAGCTCTTTATTAATTGCTATCCACAACTTTTCCTCTGGTTGATAAAAATATGCCTGACCTTTGGATAAAACGAAAGTGACTAAAAACATTTTAACAGCTTGTATCTCGCTATCCATATCCATAAAGCAGAGATTCCAATTTCTCAGTTTTTGTATTATCTTTTGTTTAGGCTCAAATTTTTCCACAACACTGCAATGTCCTTTTCTGGTTTTATCAATTATAACATATCTGCAAATAGAGCCAGCATTTCCTGACTATCATACCAATTATGTCTTTGAATTTGAGTCCCTTATTTTCTTTGCCAATGTTTCTAAGTATAACTCAGATAAAGGGGAAGGAAGACACCCCTGCCTGGTTCCTCTGCTCAAACAGAAAGTATCAGAGAGGAACGCACCCACTTTAATTTTCACCTCCGGTCCTTCATATATCCTTCTAATCAGCCTTATAATTTTATCAGGGAATGCAGATGCTTCCATTGCCCTGCTCATAAACTTCCAGCTTACTCCATCAAATATTTACTCTGTATCAAGACCTACCAACAACAGTGATATTTGCTTACATTCCTACTTCCTTCTGGATCATCAGTGTTCTGTTAGTTAAATGTTTGCCACCCCTCAACAAAACCACATTTGATCCAGGTCTGTCAATTTTGGCATCAGCTTTGCCATTCATTTAGCCATTGTAGACATAAGCACTTTATAATCATGGTTTAAGATTGGAATGGGCCTGTATGAAGCTGGATCTAATGGACCTTTACCCTGTTTAGGTATTAAAGCCATCACAGCTTTCATCCAGGATGTTGGTTCTTTTCCTTCTCTTAAATTGCTGTTAAACAAAACCTTCCAGATCTTTCAGTTTTCCCTCCTAACTTCCAAACCTCTTGAGGAATACCATCTCTTCCTGGGAACTTTCTGTGGATTGGTTATACATCACCATTTTTATCTCATCTCCTCCTGTCCTAACTCTTAGTAATTGAGCCTCATCTACCTCTAACCTTGGCATATTTAATTATTCCATAAACATTTCCATTTGTGCCTTTTCTTGATTTCCATGATGTCCTTCAAGAATGCAACTGCAGTCATAACATATGGGTTGTCCTGCCTCAGGCAGCCCTCGGTCGGCCGGATTCCAAAGTCTGGGTCCGACTTCGGCTGATGTCGCATTTCTCTCCGACGTCAGAGCGGCTGGAGTACATAAGCATCAGCCGACGCCATCTTCTTCAGTCTTTCTTGCCGTGCGGTGCCCGAAGCAGAAGCAGTTCGCAAGTGCCAGTCGGTCAGCTCCTGTATTCTTCGAAACCGAAGTCATCAAAAAAGCTAAGTACCCCATTGGGGACCTTTTCTTGCATCAGCCGATGTCAGAAATTACTGAAAAAGTAAATAGTTTGTCTTGTGGTAAACAAATACCTCATAAGGATTTCCACTCTTACTGCCTTCCTTGCCTTGGCCCAGACCACGACGTCTCGGCCTGTGCCGCCTGTGCTCGCTTCAATAAGCGCACTCTCAGGCGCCGGGCGGAGTTCGCTGAAGACTTTTTCGGCGAAAAATTCGATTATACAATGCCGTCGGAACTACCGACATCGCAGACTCCTAAGAAACGAAAAGACCGGGACCGACATCCTCGGCCCACGTCTTCGACCGACACCACGCCAAAACCAACCGCGAGTGCCCCGGTTCCCTCTGAGGCGGTTATTTCACCGCTTCGAACTGAAGACACCGCATTACCGATACCTCCAATACCGGAGACCACACCAACGCCAGTTATTGATTTTCCTCCGGATACTGAAACCGAGGAAATGCCCGAGACCATTGCTGTTGATAAGGTCACTCCTGCACGTGGAGCTGCTAGGCCTCCCATGTCCATGTCTATCAAGGCCTACACACGTGCTAAGGCAGCCAGCAAGTCCAAGCACCTTACTGCTAAAGCCTTACCTCAGCCTACTCCTGAAACACAAATCATGACTATGGCCGCAGACTTAATTTCCATGATCAGAGGTTCCCAGGCCCATCCTGAGAGAGGATCCCAGCCTCCTCCTGATAAGAGGCCCAGGGTTGAACCCTCTGACCCTCTCCCTTCAGATGAAGGTTCTGAGGACTCTGTTCACTCCGAAAGCCAGGAAGAGCCCTTCCAGACCTATGAGGACTCAGATGCAGAGGACTCCATCCCCTCGGCCTCTCCTCCTGAGGATATTTCTTTTGGGGAAGTTCTGCATTCCATGAGGGAACATTTTAAGTGGCAAGGCCAGGAATATTCTGATTCCAGAAAGCCTTGAACCTTCCTTAAAGGCCCCAACACAGACCCTTAGCTATACCTCCTGTGCTTGATGTTTTGGATGATCTATACTCTGACTCCAGTGTTACCCCTGATACTCTTCCTCCTGCTCCTGTCAAGCCTGACAGATACTATAGGGTCCCAGAAACCCATTCTCATTTCTTTAGGGCCCATGTTGTTGATTTAGAAACAATTTCACAGGGACCGAAAGGGGTTTCAGCTACCACCTCCAAAGATCCTTTGCCTTCCAACAGGGAAGCTAGGTCATTAGAGAGATGGGGGAAGAAGGTTTACACCTCCACTACTTTATCTATGAGAGCTCTCAATTGTCTCTTTCATATGTTTCAATATCAGGATTACCTGTTAGATGATTTACAGAAAATATTGGCCTCTCCTGAACCTTTAGATAGGAAGTCTTTGCAGGAGGCTGTACATAATTCTCAGCAAGTTAGCAATCACTTTTTTCAGTGTGGATATGATGCATTGGAAGCTTCATGTAGGGCAGCTATGACAGGGGCGGTCATTCGTAGACATGCATGGTTAAAAGAACAACCTTTACCAGATCATGTTAAGGCAAAACTTCTTGATACACCCTTGGAAAAGAACAAGCTTTTTGGTGCTAATGCTAAAGATGTGTTAAAGTCCATTGAGGAAAAAGCCAAGTCAGTTCAGACAGTCAAAGATTTCCTCCAGGTTCAGCCACCCAGATTCAGCAGGAATTGGCCTTCAAAAAACTGGTCCTTTCCTAATCCTGAAAGATTTCAAAGGGGCAAAAACAGGCGTGCCCGAGGAAGAGGACAATACAGAGGTTCCTACAGGGGACGAAAATGGCAACCAGCAAACCAAAGAAGTGACACAGGGGTTTCTCCTGCCCCACAGGGACCATCTCAATGACTTTCCTCTAGTTTCGCTGACCAAGGAGCAAGCAGAAGCTCCTTTGGGCGGAAAATTATCTCTGTTTTCAGACAATTGGCACAGACTGACAAAGGACAAATGGATTTTGGACATTATAGACCACGGTTACAGGTTCCATTTTCATACCTTGCCAAGAAAACAAGGCATGCCAAACCTACCACAAAACCAGAGGGCAGAGGCTATCAAGCAAATTTCTCTGCTTGCTCAGATCAAAGCAATAGAAAATGTTCCACAACAAGAACAAGGCCAGGGTTTTATTCAAGACTGTTCCTTGTTCCAAGAAAAGAAACTCAATGGAGACCAATACTGGATTTGTCCGCATTAAACACTTTTCTCATAGTACCAAAGTTCAAAATGCTGACTCTACAGCAACTCCTTCCCATGCTGGGCAAGGGGTCTTGGCTGATTACTCTGGACCTCAAGGAGGCATACCTGCATGTCCCTATCAGACACAGCTGCAGAAGATACCTCAGATTTCTTGCAGGGCCAGAGCATTATCAATTCTCAGCATTGCCATTTGGCTTATCTACTGCGCCCAGGGTATTCACGAAATGCCTGGCTTCAGTAATTGCTCATTGCAGGCTCCAGGGGATTCAAATTTACCCGTATCTGGACGACTGCCTCATACAAGCGGACGACAAACTGATTTTGACAAAAAACTTGAATTATGTCATACAATTGCTACAGGCTCTGGGATACACAGTCAACTTCCAAAAGTCAAGACTTCAGCCATCCCAGCAAATAACCTTCTTAGGAGCCAAACTAGACACAGCCTCTCAAATGGCTTACCTGACAGAAGACAAGCAAAAGAAGTTAACTCATTACTTCAAAGGTTTAGCAAAGCTCACCCAGATTACTGCAAGGAGATTCCTACAGGCCCTGGGTTACATGGCATCCTGCATTCTCCTGGTTCCACTAGCAAGACTACACATGAGAAAGCTTCAGTGGTACCTAAAAAGCCTATGGTCTCAACACAGCAACAACCTAGAGGCAACCATACCGCTCATTCCATGCCTTCAAAAGGAATTTCTATGGTGGGCCTCGGTAAGCCAGTCAAACACAGGTATGTCATTCAAAAAACCTCAGATAACACAGACCATGACCACAGACGCCTCAGACCTTGGATGGGGGGCGCACATGGAGGGCAGATGTATTCAAGGACAATGGTCTCCAAAGGAAACACATCTGCATATCGACCAAAAAGAAATGCTGGCAGTAATGCATGCCATCGAGGCCTTTGGACAACAACTTCAACAAGGCCACCTGCTAATACGGACAGACAACACCACTGTGATGTGGTACATAAACAAGCAGGGGGGCACCCATTCTTACCCCCTTTGCAGACTGACAGTGAATCTTTGGGAAAAATCACTGAGCCTAAACATACAGTTGCAATCCCAGTTTGTTCCAGGCAAAGACAATGTGCTGGCGGACAGTCTAAGCAGGAATTTCCTAGACCCCCACGAATGGAGGTTACATCCAGAAATCTTCATACGACTCACCTCGACATGGGGCAGGCCAGAAGTAGACCTATTTGCCTCCCACCTCAATCATCATCTACAAAAGTTCTATTCAAGGACATATCATCCACAAGCATGGACAATAGATGCTCTCTCATTCAACTGGAACTTCCTAAAAATCTATGCATTCCCACCTCTTCCACTGATGACAACAGTATTACTAAAGATCAAAGCAGAGCAGCCCAAGGGGATCCTAATAGCTCCAGAATGGCCAAGACAACACTGGTACCCACTACTATGGAGCATATGTCACAACAAAAAGTGGGCCCTTCCCCAATGGCCCCAACTTTTGACTCAACACAACTTCAAGACAGTTCATCCCAACATCCA
This sequence comes from Protopterus annectens, assembly GCF_019279795.1. Taxonomy (NCBI): domain Eukaryota; kingdom Metazoa; phylum Chordata; order Ceratodontiformes; family Protopteridae; genus Protopterus; species Protopterus annectens. The sequence continues at coordinate 1,233,549,677 of NC_056741.1, forward strand.
GACGCTACAGCTAACAGCTTGGGAGATCCCATGAATAACCTCAATCTATCTCTCTCCAAGGAAGTTCAGCGGATACTAACAGAAGCCCGGAGACCATGCACCAGAAAGGTTTACTCAGCCAAATGGAAGAGATTCAGCATTTGGAATACCAGCAAGGGTCATGATGCATCATTATTGAACATTCCACTCATTCTGGAATATTTGGCAGATATGCTACAGAATGGACTCTCATATTCTTCCATAAAAATACATGCTTCAGCTATTTCAGCTAGATACAACACTGATCCACCTGTGTTTTCACATCCTTTGTTAAGGCAATTCCTTAGGGAATCAAGAATATAAAGCCCCAAGAAAGGCACCAGTACCAGCTTGGGACCTGAACTTTGTCCTAGAAAAACTGACTCTACCTCCCTTTGAGCCAGCAGCTTCTGTGGACTTACAATTTCTCTCATGGAAGACAGCTTTCCTGTTGGCAATTACCTCAGCAAGAAGGGTTTGAATTACAGGCCCTAATGGCAATACCACCGTTCATAACCTTTCACAGAGACAGGGTCTCCTTACGAACCAACCCTACCTTTCTGCCAAAAGTGGTATCTAGGGTTTCTTTAAATCAAGCAATTCACCTGCCTACTTTCTTTCCCAATCCTGAGAACAAAGGGGAAAGACTGTTGCATACCTTGGACATTCACAGACAACTTCGCTACTACCTGGACAGAACCAAGACCAGTAGGAAGTCTGGTCAGCTTTTGTAGCTTACTCCCCTGGAGTACAAGGAAAAGCAATTTCCAAACAGACTATTTCAAAATGGATTGGACATTGCATCAGATTCTGTTATTCCTTCCATGGAAAGAGTGTGCCAGCCAATGTCAGACCACACTCCACCAGAGCTACAGCCACCTCTACAGCATTCTTAAGAGGGGTGCCTACAAAAGACATTCTAGAAGCTGCTACATGGAGCTCCGTGCATACATTTTCCAAACACTACAACCTCCCTTTATATTCCAGATCCAGAGCAGGCTTTGCTTCGGCAGTCCTGCAGGGATTGATAGCTACACCATCCTTTTCTTAGAGCATTCCACCTCCCCCAGCTAAGCTATGGTATTCAACCCATATGTTATGACTGCAGTTGCATTCTTGAAGGACATAGTACAGTTTTGTACCTACCATAAATGTAGATGTCCGATAGATAAGCAACTGCAGTCGGGTTTTCCCTCCCTCCTTCCCCTCTATGCCTTGGGTCCACTCCTCTCCCTGTTATCCTTAGGTGGGAATATCTGTTATGGTGTATCTGTTTATTGCTTATTTATTTGTCTGGAAACCTGCTTTTGTCTTCCAATTTGATTACAGCCTTCCTTGGAGGGCACCTGGCATCTGGGGCAAGAAACACTGAAGAAGATGGCGTCGGCTGATGCTTATGTACTCCAGCCGTTCTGACATCTGAGAGAAATGCGACATCAGCCGACGTCGGACCCAGACTTTGGAATCCGGCCGACCGAGGGCTGCCTGAGGCAGGACAACCCATATGTTATCACTGCAGTTGCATATCTATCGGACATCTACATTTATGGTAGGTACAAAACTGTACTTTTCTCTGCTTTATACAGACTTTTCATAATATTTGTAGAACCTCTACAGGTTGTCTTGTTGTCTTCCTTTTTATAGGCTCCCTAAGCTTTGCGACAACCCATTCTGCTTTGTGTTGCCGGAGTCATAGTGCTAAAAGTTTTTGTGCTCTTGAGTTATCAAAAAACAGTTGCTTAGCACAGTCTTTCTAAACTGTTATCAAGGTGTACCCTTATTTTCTGTTAAGCATTCTGCAATTGCTTCTCTTATTGTTCTGTGAGATTCCCCCTGTTCAGCAATACCTGTGTCAGTCCCTCTAAATAGATGTTCATCGTGTTTCACTGTTGCAGTCATGACTGTAGGGTTCTCCCCTGCCGGCAGGCAGTCCTCGGTCGGCCAGAATCTCAAAGTCTGGGTCCAGCGTCGGCTGTTCAGTCATGCTCCCTGACGTCAGAGCTCCAGGAGTACAAAGCTAACAGCCAACGCCATGTTCTCTAGTCTTTCTTGCCGTGCGGTGATAGCAGTTCGCAAGTGCCGGTCGGCTGACTCCTGACAATCTTTTCTGAACAAACTTCAGTCCGAAGACTTTCTTCTCCTACTCAAAGCTAAATACCCCGTTGGGGAAACTTTTTTCTTGCTCCAGTCCAATGTCAGAAAAAGTTAATAATTGTATTTCTTGTGGGAAGCAAATACCTCATAAGGATTTTCATTCTTACTGTATTCCTTGCTTAGGCCCTGACCACGATGTAGCTAGTTGTCGGTTTTGTGCTAGATTCAATCAACGTACAATTAAACGAAGGTACGATTTTGCATTTCATTACTTAGGTAGGCGTTTTAATTACAAAATGTCATCGGATACGGTTCCAGCTACCGGAGTTCACAAATGACGCAAGGACAAAGACAGGCCTCCGAGGTCCAAATCTGACGATATCGTACAAGCAGAACCAGCTTCAGGTTCAGCCGTCGTCAGTGAGGTGCTTTTGCAGCCCCTGTCATCGGCCATTTCGGAACCGATGGCCGAAACGGACTCCCACAAGGAGCCAACTAGGCCTTTGAATATTTCTGTTGAAGGACCTTCGGACAATGCTCCTTCGGATGGGTCCGGAGCCGCTGTGCAGGTACCGGCTTCCGAAGGGGATTTCAGGCCTACTCAGCTTCTAATAAAGGCAAAGACAAAGGCAAAGACTCCTTCCAAATCAAAGACTGCAACACAGGCCTCTTCTGATCCGGCTCCCAAGTCACAGAAACAGTTACTTAAAATGGCGGAGGATTTACTTACTATGATTAGGGGTTCACATCCCCCTCCAGATAAATGGCCAAGGCAGGAAGTTTATTATGACTCCTCTGATCAGGCTTCTGTGTCTTCAGTTTCTTCTTCTGACCAGGAATATTCTTTCCCTCCTTATGAGGATTCTGATGCTGAGGAATCCATACCTTCAGCTTCTCCCCCTGAGGATTTCTCTTTTGGGGAAACTTTGCATGAAATGAGGGAACATTTCCACTGGGAAGGACAGGAGTATTCAGAATCTAAGAAAAGACTAAGGGATTTTCTTCTTCTTCCCCAACATAGACCCCTGGCTATTCCTCCTATTTTGGATATTGTGGATGATGCTTTTTCGGAGGCTAACTTAACCCCTGATTCTTTTCCTCCAGCTCCTGTTAAGCCTGACAGATACTACAGGGTTCCTGATTCCCACCAGATTTTATTCAAGAACCCTACTGCTGACCCTGAAACCATTTCTCAAGGTCCTAAGGGAGTTAAGGCCACTTCTGCTAAAAACCCCATTCCCACTGAGAAGGATTCCAGATCTTTAGAGAGATGGGGCAAAAAAGTGTACACTTCTGCTACTTTATCTATTAGGGCTTTAAACTGTCAGTTTCATATACTGAAATACCAGCAATTTCTCCTGTCTGTTTTAAAACAAAAGCTTAACTTCCATTTCCGCCTGTGCAGATGATAAGGAATTACATGACTTAATGCATGCCACTGAACAAGTTGGGAAGCATGGTTTACACTGTGGATTTGATGCCTTGGAGGCTTCTTGTAGGGCTGCTGCCTCTGGCACAGTAATTAGAAGGCATGCCTGGTTAAAGGAACAAAATTTGCCAGATCAAGTAAAAGCTAAATTGTTGGATGCTCCTGTTCAGCATAATGTTTTGTTTGGATCTAAAGCTGAAGAGGTGATTAAAAAGATGGAGGACAAGGCAAAATCCATGCAAACAGTTAAAGATTTCTTACAAGTACAGCCACCCAGATTTAGTAGGAATTGGCCTACAAAAAATTGGTCCTTTCCCAATTCAGACAGGCCTCAGAGGGGTAGATACAGACGCTCACGAGGAAGGCCTCAAACACAAGCCTCTTATAAACCAAGACAGTGGACTGCTTCCACCCCTAGGGGAGGAGAGGACAGGTTGCAAGCTCATAGGAAACAGACTCAATGACTCCCTCTGTTGGGCTGCAGGAACTTCTCGCCTGGAAGCCCCTCTCGGAGGAAAACTTTCTCTTTTTCACCTAAATTGGACTCATATAACCCAAGACAAGTGGGTTCTGGATGTGGTTTCAAGAGGTTACAGATTCCATTTTCATACCCTACCAAGGCCATGCGGATGGCCAGATCTTCCAAAACATCAATGGACAGAGGCCTTAAACCAGGTGGAAGCTCTTTTGGCTATGAAAGCCATAGAGCTAGTTCCACTTTCAGAGATGGGACAAGGCTTTTACTCAAGGCTGTTTCTAGACCCCAGGAAGCAAAATTCATGGAGACCCATTTTGGATCTGTCAGTCTTGAACACTTTTCTAGAGATACCAAAATTCAAGATGCTAATTCTACAGCAGCTACTTCCAGTGCTGACCAAAAATGCATGGATGGTAACTTTGGATTTAAAGGAGGCATATTTACACATTCCCATCAGGCAGGAACGCAGAAAATACCTCAGGTTCAAGGCCGGATCGAGGCACTTTCAATTCTCTGCGATGCCCTTTGGATTGTCTGCTGCACCTAGGGTCTTCACAAAATGCCTGGCTCCAGTAGTAGCTTATTGCAGACTCAAGGGAATTCAAATTTACCCTTATCTGGACGACTGTCTTATTCAGGCAGACAGCAAGGAGGTCTTACTCCAGCATCTACATTTTGTTCAGAATCTCCTCAAGTTCCTGGGATTCACTGTAAACATAGTCAAATTTGACACCCTCACAACAGATAATTTTTCTGGGCGCTTCTCTAAACACAACAAACCAGATGGCATTTCTGACGCACGAAAAACAGTTACAGCTGGCTTCAACTTTCAAAACCTTGGCAACTCAGCTATCTGCAAGGAGATTCCTGCAGGCTTTGGGTTACATGGCCTCCTGCATCCTTCTCGTACCATATGCAAGACTACATATGAGGAAAATACAGTGGTACCTAAAAAGTGTATGGTCGCAGCATTGCCACAGTTTAGACATACTGATCTCCGTCCTGCCTTGTCTTCAAAAGGAATTCCTTTGGTGGTCCAAGGCATGTACTCTAAACAAAGGAAAACCCTTCTGTCTGCCTCCGGCCACTCAGATACTAACCACGGATGCCTCAGATTATGCATGGGGAGCCCATTTTCAGGGCAACTGTCTGCAGGGCCTTTGGACAAAGGATCAGAAGCACCTGCATATCAATTTAAAGGAAATGTTAGCTGTTCAGAAAGCTCTTTTGGCCTTCAGGAATCTTCTACAACCAGGACAACTACTGATACGGGCAGACAACACCACAGTTATGTGGTACATAAACAAGCAAGGGGGATCTCATTCCTACCCCCTTTGCAGACTAGCCATGGATCTATGCAACACAGCTCTAGCTTGCAATCTGGACCTTCAAGCTCGGTTTCTACCAGGGAAGCAAAACTTCCTGGCAGACAGTCTGAGCAGAAACCTTTCGGACCCACACGAGTGGATGCTGGACACCGAAATATTCAGGATGATAACAGCAGTCTGGGGATGTCCTCACATAGACTTCTTTGCATCCCACCTCAATCATCAACTACAGATTTTTTGCACCAGGACTTTCCACGAACAAGCTTGGAAAGTGGATGCTCTATCATTCAGTTGGAGAAACCTCTCGGGATATGCCTTTCCACCTCTTCCTCTTCTTCCACGGGTATTATTAAAGATCAAACAGGGCATGCCCAAGATGATAATCTTGCTGGCCCCAAATTGGCCTCGACAGTTTTGGTACCCAACTCTGAAAAACCTATGTCTGGAGCCCCCTTGGGTTTTACCACAGACTCCGAACCTTCTGTCCCAGCACCAGGGTCAGGTTCTACACTCCCATGTCAGAACTCTCAGCCTGGCGGCCTGGTTAATCCAGGGTCTTTGATTCATTCTCTCCTACCCAAGCAGGTTATGGATGTCATTTTAGAAGCCAGATGTCCTAGCACTAGAAAATCTTATGCAGGAAAATGGAAAAGATTTTGTTCCTGGATGCAGGCTCAGGATTCTGATCCTCTTCTTCCTAACATTCCTTTGATTTTACTTTACCTGACAGATCTCTTACATAAGGGTCTCTCTTTCTCTTCCATTAAGATACATGCTTCTGCTATTTCCGCTCATTATAATACAGACCCTCCAGTCTTTTCCCACCAGCCCATGAGACAGTTTCTCAGAGGAGCTAAGAACTTAAGACCTAATAGATCTCCTCCCATTCCTGCTTGGGATCTCAACTATGTTTTGGAAAAGCTCACCTTACCTCCTTTTGAGCCTGCTGCCTCTTCTGATATCAAGTTTTTATCTTGGAAAACAGCCATCCTGTTGGCTCTGACCTCTGCCAGGAGAGTTTCAGAGTTGCAAGCTCTCATGGCTGTGGAACCTTATATTATTTTTCATCAAGACAGGGTGTCTTTAAGGACTAATCCTACTTTCGTGCCTAAGGTGGTTTCCAAAGTGGCTTTAAATCAAACTATTCACTTGCCAACTTTTTTCCCCACTCCTCAAAATAAAGGGGAAAGGATCTTACATTCCTTGGATGTACACAGACAACTACGTTTTTACCTGGACAGAACCAAGGACATCAGAAAATCAGAGCAATTGTTTGTTTCTTATGCTTCAAGTTCCCAAGGTAAAGCCATTTCAAAACAGACTATTTCTAAATGGATTGCTCATGGAATCAGATTTTGTAATTCACACCATGGAAGGCAAATCCCAGGGAGTATAAGGACTCACTCTACCAGAGCTGCTGCCAATTCAGCTGCCTTCCTCAGGGGAGTTCCAACCAAAGACGTTTTGGAAGCTGCTAGTTGGAGTTCAGTGCATACTTTTTCAAAGCACTACAATCTACCTCTCTATTCTAAGTCTAGGGCAGGCTTTGCTTCTGCAGTCTTGCAGGGCCTTTTAGCTGCCCCTTCTTCTTTATGACCACCTCCCTTTCATTATGCTTTGGGATTCTACCCTACAGTCATGACTGCAACAGTGAAACACGATGAACATAGTACAGTTGTGTACACTTACCATAAATGTAAATGTTCGAGTGTCTTCACTGTTGCAGTTTGGGTTTCCCTCCCTCCTGTCCCCTCTTATTTTTTACTTTTGTGTGGTTTTTATTTTCACCATTCTTCTGAGGTGTATTTGCAAAGGATATGGGACTTTACTCTTTTTGGGACTCCTGCCATCTGGGGCAAGAAAAACTGGAGAACATGGCATCGGCTGACAGCTTTGTTCTCCTGGCGCTCTGACATCAGGGAGCATGACTGAACAGCCGACGCTGGACCCAGACTTTGGGATTCTGGCCGACCAAGGACTGCCTGCTGGCAGGGGAGAACCCTACAGTCATGACTGCAACAGTGAAGACACTCTAACATCTACATTTATGGTAAGTGTACACAACTGTACTTTCTCGTTACTTCTTAACCATATCTCTGTCTTATTTGCACCCTAATTTTAAACTTCACTTTAATTTTATCCCACTCCCTAGCTAATTTTCAAAAGAAATGTCTACGTTCTGTATTAATTCTTAAATATTTTCCACTACTCAGTCCTTAAATTCCTCTGTCCAACAGGATAGGTGGGAAAGCGCCAGTGTATCATTTTTATTTCATTACCCTGCATTTTTATTTTCATTATAATTGATGGGTGATCTGAAATAGTCCTTGGATGCTTATCAAAAGTTTCTGTTAAATGCACAGTTCCTGTGAAATATGTTCTGTCAAGTATAGCCCAGTTGATGTATTTTGGAGAATATGTAAATTCACTCTAAACTCCTACTACTGAATTCACATCTTCCATGTGAAATATTTTCCTAAATTTCTTCCAAAATCCACTCTGTTTCCCTTATGGGCCCCCAGATACATCTTCACTGATGCAAATCAAATTCAAGTCCCCACCTATAAGTAATATTCCCTTCTGAAAGCTGAGTATTTCTTCCAGAATTTTCTTATTCTCCATTATAGCGGTCTTGGGTGGAATGTAAATACATGCCAGTGCAATCCTCCCTTGCCTCTGTAGCCCCTTAGTACTACAAATCCACAATTATCTTTTTTATCCTCTTCCTTCACTGTTGCTGTTCCTCTTGCAGTTAATTTAAGTACTCCCCTTTTTCTTTGTTCCAGGTATTCCGCTGAATAACAGTCCTGAAAAACCTTTCTTTATCAAATTCGCCATGTTCCTTTCTTTCCAGATGTGACTCCTGTACCATAGCTGTGTGCAGTCTACAATTTTAATATAGTTCGCTACTCTTTTTGTATGCATCAGTGAGCCCATTTGCATTTAAAGATGTTATAGAAAGCGTTATGTTCCCACATTTTGTGTGTAACAGCTTTTTGTTAAGTGTCTAGTTTCAGCTATTGTGTTACATGCATACACAAATGTTTGGCAGTTTGATCTTTTATATAGTTGTTTCTTGTCATATCTGTTTGAGCCAATGTCATATCTTACATAAGTTTGTGTTTTATTGAAAGCCCTCAAACAAAAAAAACACACCTCCAGTATACCCCTAAAAGCTGTTAACTTGGTACTAACACACAAAACTATGTACATCTTCAAATGTTGAAGTTTTACTCTCCTAATGGAAACAATTGCCTCAGCCTGACAAACACGGTAGCTGACTTGGGTTAACCTAAAAGGAAGGTTATCCATGTTATGATGCATGGTACAACCTGTTCTTCTACTAAGTGGTATTTGGTTTTGTCTTACCTTTATTATTCTCCCAGACTGGGAAAACAATTGAATGATATTTCAGAAAACATTATCTCCTAACCGTTGAAAGAAATGGGTATTTTGTTTTTATTGCTCTTTATCAGACTGTCTCCATGGAAACATGAGAACCAGATACAAAGTTGCTTCTACAAGCATACATATATTTGCTAGACAATGTTCTGTTATTTATTTGCTTTCTCTTAAAAACTTTTTAATAGATCAAGCCAAGAGCCTTAATCCAGACATTCCCCTATGTAAAAGTGAAAAAAAGCAAATCAGTTTTTCTTGTATCCTGCTCTTTTGACCAGACCCTTTTTTTTTTTTTTACATTGCACTGCCTACATTTCTTAAAACTGACCAAGGAGAAAGAAGAAAAAAGTAGTATCCCCATTAAACTCGAAAATAAGAAAACTGTACTTTATAGCATGCAAATTATATTATGCATTATCAAAACACTAAATGTAACTAGAAAGTACAAACAGTGTAGAACAATACTTAGAAAAAAACAAATCCAAAAATAATGTATCATAATTAGCGGACCGGAGTTCCGCTGTGGCGACCCCTAACCGGGAAAAGCCGAAAGACACAAACTGCCAGTAATATGGACTGCCCAAAAAATATATATAAAAATTTTATTGAACAGAGATTAAGCACTTTTGTCCATATTGACGTGAACTTTATCAGAATAAAATTATCATCCACTCGCACGTTTTTATATACAAGTAAGAATTAAGCAATTAAAAGTTTTAAAACAATATTATTCAATAAAAGCACAATTACATAGGAAATTGAACTAAAATAATCATACTTAATCTCCAGTATGTAAGTAATCTCCAATATACAAGAATAAAATATTTATGTTAACTTCTTACTTAATCAACCAAAATAGAATAGATAAACTAAACCAGAAACTTAATTATTCAAAGTAGACCTAAACTTTAAAATTTGTAAAAGGGAAATGTACGCATTGATTCCTGGTGCCTTGGATGCATTTAATCTTTACTGCCACCTTGTCTCCTTCTCTTCGAAGAGAGTTTTATCATCTCCTCCCCTGGAATTAATGGAAACCTGCTCCAGCATAGCAAAATGAAAATGAGAACATGTGGGACTAATGTCAAATGTTTGTATAATGCATTCTCAGTCTCCTTACTAGTACTATATAAATGCTCATATATCCAACATCGTAAAGGCCTTTCCTTCTTGCCCACATAAAAAGCTGGGCAGTCAAGGCACTTGGCTGAATAAACCACACTTTTAGATGAACAATTGCCACCCATAAAAAAAAAAAAAAAAAACTTTACTCTTAGTGATATTGTCTAAGACCAAAGATTCCACATTCAATATATAGGGACATTGCTTAAAACACCCACATCTTCTAGTCTTGTTAACCTTAACCACACTCCCATTTATATTATATGCTGTTTTCTCAAAAATGGCTTTTATGTTCAAGCCAGTTTTATGGACAAAAGATGGATTGGGACCCAAAAATTGGTAAACGTCAGAATTTCCCCTTAGAATGTTCCAATTCTTTTTGAAAATCTCCTTCATGTCACTAAGATGTGTACCATATTGCAAAATAACAGGCTTCTCATAATCACTGGTGTCCTTTACATCTTTCTGAGTTTCCAACTGAGTACCTAATAGTGGTTTGTACTTGTGACCCATTGTGTAACAGCCAAGTCCTTAATCTTCCCAATCAATGAGGAAGGGTAACACCTCTGTAAAAACACATTACCAATGAAGTCCAACTCGCAAAGAACGTCTTCAAATGATGAAGTCATTCTGGTTGCTGTAATGAACTGGCCTTTCCCAATACTTTTTTTCTGTTTAAATGAAAGACAACTCGAATATACAAAATATGAATAACTGAAAGTGGGCTTCCTATAGATCTTGGACTTAAAGCCAGCATCAGTATGTGGAACAAAGGTGTCCAAATAGCAAATGCCCACTGCATTAAAATTGTGTGTAAACATTAAGAAGGAGGTGGTGTAGTGTAGTTAATCAATGGAACTGTTGTCCAAGGGTAAAAAGGAACAAATTCCAAATCGGAAAATCTCCCTCCTCTGCCTCAACAAATTAGATAACTAGTGAGAAACTCCAAAGCCAATTATGAGTTGAAACTAGCATCTGAAACAAAGGGAAACCACAAAAACTTCAGTTTCATTAGGAACCTCCATGGCAAAGCCCAAGTTTGTTCCGAATTAGTACTTAATGGTACCACTTGCACTGATCCTGCCGACTTAGCCAACTTACTAGCTGATAGGTTCACCACAAACTTCACTCCCTTATCACCCCCCCAAGGCCCAGTCAGCATCCCTGATACTTGTCCCACACCTCACATCTCCGTAGATCGTGTTAAAGGCCCTATTGAAGGCAAAGAACACAGCTTCCATGGGACCTGATAATATCCCAGGCTGTATTCATCACCATCTCCAGCAAGAACTAGCTTCGCCACTGAGCACCCTATTCAACCACACCCCAATTACAGACTTCATTCCAGCAGAGTGGAGCTTGCACAAAGGTGGTGCCACTACTGACCCAGGAAACTGTTGTCCCATTAACTTGACAAGTCTGATCTGTAAAGCTATAAAACGTATTATTATGGATCTCCTAAACAAGGACATAAGCACTCTCCAAACACTCAACCCCACCTAATTTGGATTAGTCAGGGGCAGATCTTGCCTGTCGAACCTAGTTGACTTCTTTGAGACTGTTACCAAAGCCCTGGATGAGGGAAAGTCAGTACATACAGCTTACTTAACCTGGCCAAGGCCTTTGACATAATTCCCCACTCAGGCATCATTGAAAAGCTAACACAACTTGGTGTTAATCCTTATCTCGTCAGATGGGTGGCCAACTGGCTCACAGATAGGATCCACAAGGTCAAAATAGGCGCCACCACCTCCGACAGCAGACCTGTCACTAGTGGTGTTCCCCAGGGATCTGTCCTAGGACCCCTACTGTTTGGCATCTACTTTGCAGAGGTCCAGGCAAAGCCCAAGGGCCTGTGGGTGACCAAATTTGCGGATGACTAAGTTGGGTGCCGTCATTGACTCCCCATATGACATTAACATACTGCAAGAGGGTCTCACAGCTACAAATAACTGGTGCCAAAGTCATGGCCTTAAGTTAAATGCAAAAAAAAAATTATTATTGTACCATTCGGCAAAAACATAGTCCCAACTGATTGTTTAGGACGTTGCTGTTGATGTGGTACACAACCAGTAGTGAGAAACCTGGGTATTCAGGTTAACAACAATCTCACATTTGACCATCATTTGGCGGCAGTTGTCAGAAAAGCCTTTTACTTGGTTCATCTCATAAGTAAAATAAGTAAAGGGATTGCATCCAGAAAAAAGGAGGTTATTACCTCTCTGTATTCCTCCCTCATTAGACCTATAATTGAGTATAACACCCCATTTGCTGTGTACCTCTCCAAACACCTGCACCAACTGGAAAGGCCACAGAAATACCTCAAAAAGAGAATCCATGGCTTCCAACACCTGTCTTACGTGGACAGGCTCAAATCACCATCACTTTACTTGGTATCATACAGATTGTTCAGAGGTGATCTGCGTCTCACCTACAAGGCAATATCGGACTCTGCCCTACTAGAGATGCTCCATATCCAGAAGTCTAACTCCTTGCACATTACCTGCTCAATAGGCCTAAATCTAATATGTGACATCAACAAAACCTGCTGGAGAGACAAACTTGTCTCCCAGAGGGTGCTCCATCTCTGGAGTAGACTTCCCATACATGTCACAGAGTACCTTGCCGGCCCTCTTTAATAGCAACCTTGATTGATGAGTGGATGGGAAACCACAAATTTGTCCCAGGGTTTCTACATTTGTCCCTCATTGACAGGGGTAACAGGTGCTGACTGAGATTTCTTTTTTGGGGATAAACTCTTGGCTAGGCTTGTAAGGGCCCCAGGGCCATTAGCCTAGTAACCTCCTATGATCCTATAAACGTGCAATGTCATGCAAAGGTCCCTTCCATAAAATAAGTATATCATCCAAGAATCTTAAATAAAGTTGGATATATTGCTTAAAAGGACAGTGAAAGACGTGCAAGTTTTCCCACGGGGGCACATGAGGCCCCCATAGCTACGCCCCAACTTGTTTATAATAATCCCCTTCAAAAAATATAAATTTATTGTCCAAGGCAAGACTGGTAAACATAAGAATAAGATTTACCTCGTCATTATCAAAACCAGAATATTTAATTATACTTTTGTATAACAAGTCCAAGTCCAAATCCAATATCCACAGTGAGAAAAACTAAATCTTTACTCCAAATATCTTGTTTTAATCAGCCAAGAAAGTCCCAAGAATCGATAAGTAGGTGGTCCACCCTCGAATAAATGGACTTATTTATCAAAACACTACTAAGAGCAAAATTTTGTTGTACTTAACACTTTTTCTTCCCCCTCCAAATGTTCTTCCAAACATTAATGGTATGAAGTAGGCCATATCCTTTAGAGTCCCCTGCAAGTTTAACAAAGTAAAAAAAGTGCAATACTTCCAGGTTTTCTTGTTCTGTCATGTTTCATAAATAGAATTAATGCTTTGCAGTCTCACATTATTTGACAGTTTCCGAGTTGCTAGTTTTATTCCTGTTGATCTCTCTTTCCCAGATCCAGTCTCTGCTTCATTTCCAATATACTCCCAGTTCTTCTAGTCAACTCTTGTGCTTTTTTCTCTCTCAAGCATTTTACATTAAAACATTGGAAAAGGTTTCACTGCCACTGTCTCTCTGTGATCTTTATTACCAGGAGAACAAGAAGTAGAATCTTCTGTTTTATAACTCACTTATTGGACAAACTTTTGTATTTTTCTTAGTATGCTCTGCATCAAAACACCTGTTTCTCAACATTCTCCTAAATAGTGGAATAAATGTATTCCTCTACTGCCAGGTGTACAGTGAGTAATCATTTTCCATAAACACTCGACTGTCTGGCACTTTTAGTACTTTGTCCTACTGCCATAGTTTTATTAGAATCAAGTCCTCCTGCTGGTAGGATTGCATCTTTTCTATTAAAAATCTAGGCTGCTTTTTCATGGCCAGGTTTGGAGTATATACACAATGTGCCCTATCAATTAACAACACCTGCTGTGGAATACCAGTCCAGTTGCTTATTTGTGCTTTCATAAAATTAATACACTCTGTTCCTTCCAGCTTCACTGGTACAGCAGAACATCTTAGGTTTTCCCTACGTGCTCTGTCCTCTAATTTTATTTTTTTGAATCTGTTCTTGAGCAGTCTCATATTCAGCCAGCCTTTTATTCATTTCACCCTCCTGATTTTTGTAGTTTTATTACCTCATCTGAATATCTTTTTTTGTTATTTGAGTTGATATAATCATTCAGTGTGTTTCATTTATTTTAATCAGCTCTGAGTACATTTCACTTATATTTTTCCTCTAGGTTACTGGAAGCTATGTCTTGAACCAGAGCTGGAGCTGCTTGCACTACTTTTTGCTAAACAGCTGCAGATGTCTTCCCAGTCAGTGTTTTTTTCATCACGTTTTGAGACTAATTTTCTTACAGGTTTTCTGAATTTATTTTTCTGCTGGCATCCAGGCAGTGCACTTAATAGCCAGTTACGGAAATTTACCCAAACATTTGAGTTTACTGGCGCTGTCTTCTGCGTTTGTTTTCAGACTGTGAGAGCTGAACTAAAGCTGTTTACTCATTGTGCAGCCGTATTGAAGTCCCAAATGTCTTCTTGGCCTTTTCTCATTGTTCTATTTCCTTCTTTAATTGTTTCCAATACCTTGGTTCTTTTGCCAGCTTTTTCCAGTAAATTATAGCCTTTTTTTGCCTTTTCTCTCTAGCCCTAATTGCTGTCATCCTTATTGGCAGAATCACCTTTCAGCATTCCCGTGTTGGCTTAGTTTGTAGTATACTTTCTGCTGCTTTATGAATGTAATATTTTGTGTAACATTTGTTGTGGTCCTTGAGGATCTGTGTCCAAAATCTGCATGTTAACACTTCTCTGGAGGTTTTCTCCCCAAGGTCTTCACTGAAAAGGGGCATTTTTGGGCAGTCTTGCCTTCCTGTTTGAGATTATCATTTTTTTACATTACTGACTAGCACTCTTCAAAGCCTTGTTAAAAGAATATCTAAGTAACACATGGCTCTGCACCTGTACAACTTCAGGTTAATCTCTCCTCTGCCTCAGCTACCTGTCTAGCCTCACCCCTCTTCACTTTCTCTCTCTCTTTCTCTTTTTTTTTTGTAACTCCCACTGTCTGTCAAGCCCCACCTTTTTTCTCTTTTCATCTCCTTAAACTGTCACGCAAGCTGTACTATCTTTCTATCTTGAACTCCCACTTGGTCTGCACTTTTTAACTCCAGTGTTTTTTGTACCTATGTGAAATTTTCATGCAGGACTTGGAGACATGATCACATTTCCAATGTAACATGTTGTTTACTTCAACATATGAGAAGCTTATTCTAACGCTCATCCACTCTGCGCTGTTAACCTGTAAATTTTGCTGTTTACTTTAATCTCTTAAGTTTGTTTGAGTGCCTTTATCACATGTCCCAAGTTATATTGTCTGTTGATTTTTCATGACATGACAAGAAGTTTATTGTAATGAATTACTATGTTGTAATGTGTTAAATTTCTGTATGTGGAGTTTGTTTATGCAGTGTTTTATAAATCTGTATGTGGAGCTTTTCTCCCCGGGCCTCTGCTGAAAACGGGTTCTGTTGACCCAGGCGGACTACTCCAGTAAACAAATGTCAAATAACTAAAATGCTGCTGTTTGTTTATTTTCATTTTAAGGTTTTCATTTAGGGTTTGGTTACTTCTGTTTTTATCTTTTTCTTGGATTGCATTTTTTGTTTTACGTGTTTTGTTCTTTTGGAGCTTTAAGAGGTCTTGGGGTAGGGTCAGTTAGAAAAGTTAGAAAAGAATTCCTTTGCAGACAGTGAATAACATCCAGCTAATTAGTGGGAGGAGAGGAGAAATAATAGCATTCCTCACTTAAAAACTCATTACAGCCAAGTGCGCCTGCAGGTATTTCTGCAGTTGCCTCTGTTGTGCTTCTAGGTGTCAAATAATGCTTGTTGATATTTGAATTAAATATTCAAAAACCATGCTACATACAAAGTAGCAGAATATTTTATCTTGAAGCATACATGAAGGCAAACACAACTGTATTGATATTTGATCTATGTCAGTGTTTGTTTGTTAGAATTGTAAGGTGATAACTTCATTTTTTAAAGGCTCAAGCCACTCCCACTGGGAGTTAAAGGTTCACTCTCAAAAGAACTGTACTCACTGGAGGGAATATTTGGAGGCATCTTTCTTTAGCTGGAGTGCTTGCAAGAGTTGGCTGTTCTCTGCCGGACTATTGCTCATCTCTTTGTACATTTGATTTTTTCCCACTGACCCAACCTCCTGCTGTTGTACTCCTTAAACTTGGTGGCTCTTTGACTTGCCCACCCCCAACTATAAAACTATACATTTAGTTTTGGACACTCTTCCTAGTCCCATCTCATTAGCTAATTCTACTTAGTATTGCGAGATCAGTTGGGAAGGCCCACCCCCTTAGTCTCTTAAACTTGAATTATGTTGTTTCCTCCCTCCCCACTTAATTTTATATATATATATATATATATGTATGTATGTGTGTGTGTGTATATGTATGTATATGTGTATATATATATATATATATATATATATATATATATATATATATATATATAAAATGCTTCTTCCTGTTTTATTGCTTTATTTTGCTTTTTGCTGCTTGTTCTTAGTGTTCAGTTGCATTTACTCTGCTGCATTTATTACTGCTTGCTAGTAGCCTGATTAAATTGTAACTGTTACTGTAAGTCTCTTAGTTTTTTATTAAGCACTTGGGCTTCAGACTAGTTATCTTGCATAAGGAAGATTTGCGGTCTGTACTCTTGTAGCAGGAGAGGTAGCTTACACCTTCCTGAACTGGGACTTGCTGGTTGAAGGCTTATTTTGTCTGTCATTCTAAAAGTATCTTAGTTCTGGTTTAAGCACTTGGGCTTCAGGAGAGTTATTTTACATTAAGATTGTTTGTGGCCTATACTCTTGTGGTAGGAGAGGGTAGCCTATGCCCTTTTGAGTTGGGAATTGCTTGTGAAGGCTTATTATGGCTTTGTTCCAGTCTGTGGTCTGCAGTCTTCTGGCATTGATGTCTAGACAGATTTTTTTTTTCGAGTAATAGAGCATCTAGTTTGCTCACTGAGCATTGCTCATGAAGTTGCTTGTCTTATTGACTAGTTCAATATTTAAGGTTTCCTCACTCCTCCCTAGTAGGTCATTAGCTATAGATATGCACTTACCACCTCTCTCTGTGGCCAGTCTGTTTGAGATGGGTATTCTGAGGCATTGTAGCAATTGCCTCATGTACACTGACAGCCCACTTATTATTAATAAAACAGTCTATACAAAAGGTGTAAATGCACTTTTAACACTGGAGGCAAAACTCTCTCATACAACCAAAACTAATCCTGCAGATGTCAGTAGCACAAAGACCCTACACACAAAACTGCTTATGCTGAGGTGCTTACAGATAACCTTATTTATTTATTTTTTATTTTATTTTACATTTGTTGACCGGGCTAGTCTAGCTGGAGATATTTCCATTTTCAGTAGAGGCCCGGGGAAAAAAGCTCCACATACTTAATAATAATATAGAAAAAACAAAGCAATAAGAGGCAATGCCACATACATTAGGAAGGAATTAACGTAACATTGTACAGTAAACCATCGGGATAAAAATTGTGGAAGATAACATTTACATAACATTTGTTGGTAGAGTAGTAATGTAAAGGAAGAGTAAGAAGTGAGGTTACAGGCTAATAGTAGAGTATTAGTCAGGGTTACAGCAGGGGCATAACCATTGAAGTTTTAGGTGATCTTTAAGATTAAGTTTGAAGAGGGGAAGGGAGGAAATAGAGGTTAGGTTGGGTGGCAGCATGTTCCATTGCTTACCTGTGGTGGTGGAGAACAAGGAGTCACCAGCCAAGTTGTTAGATTTGGGTATATAAGCTAGGAGTTTATTAGAGGAGCGTAGGGAATGAAGATTATTATAGGGTGTTATAAGATTGTTTAGTGTAGGTGTGTTGTTAGGTAGGTAGAAGATTTTGTGGGCAGTTGTTAGTTGAGAGAGTAGCAGAGCATTTTGCAGTTCAAGCCAGTCTAGCTGATGTAGGTTAATGCAGTGATGGGTTCTATAGGGCTTACCAGTTACAAACCTTGCAATACTGTTGTAGGCTTTGGTAAGTTTGTTGAGATTGTTTTGCTTTAAGTTGGTATAAATGGGAGAAGCATAGAGGAGGGTAGAGAGTAAATGAGAGTGGGCAACGGTAGTTCTTGCTTTAGGGGTGAGGAAGGGTCTTATCCTATACAAGGAGCCTAATTTTCTGTTAATGGACTTAATGGTGTTATTAATATGATTGTCAAAAGTGAGTTTATTGTCTATTGTAACTCCTAATAACTTACAGGTCAGTTCAGGTTATATAAGGGTTCCATTACTAGCTAGGATGGAGAAGTGTATGGGAGGGGTCTTGTTGTTAGGAGTAATCAGAAGTAATTTGTTTTTTTTGGCATTCAAGAGTAAGCACCGGTTTTGGAACCATGTTTCTACTATGGAGAAGATAGTTTGGCTTAGAGATTTAAGCTCAGGGAGAGATTTTGCAGAACAGATGATAGTAGAATCATCAGCATACTGTATGCAGGTGGATTGAGGAATAGCTACATGAAGATCATTTATGAACAGAGAGAAGAGAAGGGGTCCTAGAATAGAGCCTTGAGGAACTCCTAGTAAAACAGGGAGATATGAAGACAAGTGATTTTGCCACAAAACAGCTTGTTTTCGGTTGCTTCCTAAAACCTTCCTAAAACACTAAGATTTCCTGCACAGTACAAAGAAATAAAGGGTCCTCAGCCGTCACATAAACACTCCGTTAAAACTCCACCCACCCACAGATACACATATTAACACTGTATCCAGTGCCTCCACCGCTAAGCGCTTAAGACAAACCAGCACACAGCAACATTTCCTGGATATTGGTGATTCTGTAGCAAAGTACACCGATGTTCCCCCTCACCAGAGTAGGGAGAGAATCACAGTTAGCTGCCTTTCAGGGGCTAGGATCCATCAAGTTAGATAGGCACTCAGGTCATTGAACCATAAGTATCAGTATGACTCTTGTCATAGTCCATGTAGGTGTTTATGATCTGAGACATACCTCTCTTGACTATGTGAAGTGAGACCTAATCGAACTTGCAAATTGTCTCTGGCAGGTATGAGCCCACTCGGCACGTAAAAATCAACTACCAATCATTAGCGGACCGGAGTTCCGCTGTGGCGACCCCTAACCGGGAAAAGCCGAAAGACACAAACAAACATAGCAGAAATGCCACCTTCCCCAGGGATAAAGCCATGTTATCAACAAAAATGATTGAGTTTAACATTTGTCTTAGCTTCTGATGTCATTGCAGGGGGGGCAGTATTTGACCACCCGGGAGGTCATGGTTGACGAAGCACTCTACTTTGCCAGAGATGGTCTGCACTTACCCCCTCTAGGGTTTCTATATATTGGCAAAGACCTTTTCAACTCCCATAGTACTTTTTTATGCAGTGCCAAACTGATAAACCTACTGACTTGAAGGAATATCTGAACATGGTACTGCTCACTGCTAAAAGTCTTAGCAAGACTCTCTACTCCCTGCAAGCCTTCCTCTCCCTGGAGAGTCTAGAATTCTGTATAGTAAAGGAGACATGGTCTAAAGTAGCTGAAAGTACCCCAGCAGTGTAAGGTTATAATGCCTTTCACACCTTTAGAACAGCTACTGCACAGGTGGGAATTAAAGGTGGAGGAGTGTCAGTCTATATTAAGACTAATTTCACATCCATACTAATTAAAGTTTATGACCCACTAGAACTCATACATGTGCAACTCACCATAAACAGAGTGCATTACCATATCCTTGCAACCTATAGGGCCCCCTCCATGTCCCAGGAAACCCATACTACCTATCTTGATGTACTAGAGTCCCTCACCATTCAACCCAATAATGGGAGATCTCAGCTACCCCTCTATAAATTGGGAATCCTACACTGCTTCTGATGCACAAGCACAGCAATTCTAGAACTTTAATACCAGCATCCTGGAACAGTTGGTCCATTCTCCTTCCAGGGCAAACTAAAAGCCCCCTGAACAATCTAAACAGGCAGCTAAGAGAGTTAATTAATACTTCAGAGGGTAAATTTGAAGACAAAATAGCTTCTCAGGGAAAGGACGACCACAAAGCTTTCTACAGAGGAAATGCACAACCGTGCACAGAACTTACTGTAAATGGCATTACCCACACTGAACCAGAGGCCATTACCAGCCTTTTGGCTGACAGGTTCAGCTCAAATTTTCCCCCACTCCTCCCCGATAGTCCAAAGGAAATATTACATTTATTTAATTTATTTATTTAATGTAGTTAACATTTGTTAACCAGGAAGGTCTGACTTGGAACGTAGCCAGTTTTCAGTGGAGACCCAGGGAGAAATGCTCTAGACGCATGTCTTTTGAACCTGGGAGGAAACTGAGCACCCAGAAGAAACCCACATGAACGCAGAGAGGACATGCAGACTCCACATAGAAGGCAGTTCAGCCGAGAATCGAACTGGATAACCTCTTACTGTGAGGCAACAACACTACTGCTGTACCACTGCGCCATCCATAACACAATCCTCCCAACCTTTACTACAGAACAGGTCATTAATGCACATTACAAGGCCAAAAACACTATATTGATGGGCCACGATAACATCTCGGGATGTTTAATAAATAGCATGAAACATGACCCCTTTGGTCCATTTTAATCACTTTTCATCTGGAGCCTTTAGTCATGTTTTGTACCCAAGGAATGGAAGTTAGCTAAAGTCATTCCCTTTACAAAGGAGGTGCAGCCACTGATCTGAATAACTGCAGACCCACAAGTCTTACCAACCTCATATGTGAGGCCATGGAAAGAATCGTCATGGACATGATAAATGAGGACATAAGTAACCTGCAAACTCTGGACCCATCACAGTTCAGCTTTGTTAAAGGAAGGTCATGCCTATTAAATGCAGTGGGCTTTTTTGAGAGGGTCACCAAAGCATTGGATGAAGGTAAGACTCTGAAACTGGCAAAGGAACCAAATTATTGGGAGAAAATAACTAGAAAGGGAAAAATAATAGAATGGGAAGATGCCAAGTATTTGATATCAGAGTGCAGGCAAAGATATAGAAATAGTGGGGCAGACCAGCACTGATAGAATTTTTGATGGAGTCTAGAACAGAAGCTGCCATTAAAAAAATGAATAATTAGTGGGGCATATAAAATAATACATTATAACTGTAAGAATCAATCAGAGGAGCTTAGGATTGGGAAGAGAGGCTGAATAAGCAGTTCACAAAAACAATGGGGGATACATGTATATCTCCCAAATATGCAACAAAGTCTAGAAGATTTAGGATCTTTGCCTGGAAGTGTTTAGATAGGTATTTTTATACTCCAGGTAGATTCCAAATAATTTTTCCTTGGATGGATAGCAAATTTTTGTGTGACTGTGGCAAAAAAGAGGCAGTTGGGAACATATTTTTGGGAGTGAGATGAGTTTGTAGACTTTAAAGATTTTCTGTGGACCACTCTATTGGAGATGCTGGGGGAGCAGATTGGATTGACTGGGGAGATGATTTTTTTTGAGGTACGATACAGAATCAGAATTGCCTAGACATAGTAAAGCCTTGCTGAGTCTAATTATGGTGGCTTGGAAAAAAGCAATTACTCGAAAATGGAAATCAAAGTCTAAAACATCTTTACTAGAAGTCGCAAATATAGTAACAGAGGTAAACAACTGGAATTGGAACCTTTAGAAAAAGGAAGGAGCAAACTACATAGGAAAAAATGGGAATTGTGGAAACAATATATGCATAGAGGGACCAAGTTTTAAAAGAAAGCAAGATTTGAATGAGCTGTACAATGCATAACAGACAATGACTGGTTAGATTATAAGTGATGTATAATGTTTGCAACTACAGTTGTTTCAATGATGTTTGTGATGCATCATGTTTGCAACCAAAGTGATGTCAATGATTTTCATTTATATAAATGTAAGATTGCCTATGTCATATGTGATAATTTTAATAAAGATGTTTTTTAACAAAAAAAAAAGGGGGGGGGGTTAAGATTCTCCACACAGCTTACCTCGACCTGGCCTAGGCTTTTGAGAGAATACCCCACTCAGGTATTCAAGACAAGCTCACTGATTTAGGTATAAACTTATTAGCACCTGCTGAATAGCCACCTGGCTCACAGAATAGGAGGTCAAAATAGACGAGGCCACCTTCACAAAAATCCAATCACAAGCAGAGTTCTTCAGGGCTCAGAACTGGGCCTACTCCTTTTTGGCATCAGTTTCTCTGAAATGTAAGCAAATGCTGAAGGTTTATGGCTGATGGTCTGCATATGTACGCTGGTTGGGGGTTATAATCAACTCCCTGCAGACACTAGCATTCCTTAAGAAGGTCCATCTCTGACTAATAAATGGTGCCAAAGCCATGGTCTTAACCTCAGTGCTAAGAAATGCATAATTGTACCCTTTGTGCAATCAACCATCCTGGCTAATTACCATGTTTGATAATACACCCGTAAGAATCGAGACAGTGGTCAGGGATCTGGGTATGCATGTAGACAGTAGCCTTACATTCGATCACCACATGGCCAGGGTGGTGAGGAAATCCTTTTATGTTGCACAACCTAAAAGTAAGGGTATGGCATTTAGGCCCAAAGAAGTCATTATTCCATTGTACTCCACCTTTATCAGACCAGTCCTAGAGTACAGTGCTCCCTTTGTATGTACCTGACGAGGCATATGCAGCAACAAGAGAGACCTCAAAAGTTCCTTACAAAAAGAATACAAGGCATGACAAACCTGCCTTATGCGGAGTGCCTTAAAGCCCTTTCATAGGATCATATGAAGTTACTAAGTTATTGGCCCTGAGGCCCTTGCAAGCCTAGTCAAGAATTTAGCCCATGTTCTGTCTTTCCCTCAACTCAAGTCTCCTGTAGATTGCTGAGGGGGTGATCTCTGCCTGGCATGCAAGGGATCCACACACACCCCACAGTTATGGAGCTCCTACATATCAGTAAGTCACAGTATCAGAAATACAAGGTCTAGGGACCTGAATTTTGTCTGTGACATAAACGGAGCATGTTGGAGAGACCAGATGCATCTCAGAGACTGCCCCTCCTATAGAACAGGCTTCCCATCCATGTGAAGCTGAGCTCATCTGTAATACAGTTTAAGCACAACCTAGACAAGTAGGTGGTTTTAGGAAATTTTCACCAGGCCTGGCACCCCTGTCCCTTATGTACAGAGTTAGCTTATAAATGCCTGGCCCTCAGTGCCCTATTTGGATGCAGGACATAATCATTCTTTCTGGAAAACTTAGCTAGGCGTAGAAAGTTTCCTTGGGTAATTAGCATAGTAACAGTCTATGGATCTATACAGTAGTTTGCTCTGAACATATAATATTATACAAGTAATTATTTAAGTTGGTATTGAGTACATTACGGTTTTTGTAAAGATGTGAAAGGATGCTTTTCACAAAATTGTAACATTACAATTTCAAGTTGTACAGTAGGTTTGTAGGTAAACATAGGATCATATTGTATAGTTGAAAGTAATTTGTTCAGAAGAATTATGAGATTGTTTTGGTCGTAGGTGGGCATTGCTGATGGATGACTCAAGTACACAAAATATGAGTTAAAGGACAACCGCGCCCTCAGACTCAAAAAACATATTAATTTCATCATGGTTTGATGTTTCCTACATTTTAATAGCACTCTGAGACTATTTTGAGCTTTTTAGATATTTTTAGATGCAATTTCTGACTCTGACCACATGGGGTCTGGCATATTGAAAAAATTCAGACTGTTTACTCTGCCTCTAAGTATCCCAGAATGCATTATTTGTCTCCAAAAAATTGCATCAGATCTGCCACGTTTTGCCTTAAGCTGCTGTCACTTCATTGACTTAACAGGCATTCACTGCAGTCTTAAAATCCCCTACTTTTGGTTAAAATGTTATCCTTTTTCAATGACCACTTAAAACACAAGCAGTGCAAATGCTACAGAACAGAACTGAAAGGTGCATTTTCTAGCTCTTTCATCTTAGAAATGCTAAATTGCTTTCTTTTGTGAAGGTTGAAATCTAGCTCTTCAAGGAATCTCCCCTCCCACTTCACACCTACCTTCCCTAGCTGTCAGAGCCAAGGGTAATTTGACCCATTATCTGCATGTGATTGACAGCTCGTCACAGCAGGTGACCAGAGTAATGTACTGTTTGCTTGTCAGCCTTTTCCTCCTTACAGTGGGAGACTTTTTTTGTTGCACTACTCCTGTCAAATTTAAAACCAATCTACATAGCACTGGCAATAATCCCTGCTTTGCAAAGCAGTCTGCCACTTATTTTCCCTTCCTGTTTAAATAGCTAACAAATTATGCACTATAAACTTGAAATATTTTAGACTTGCATGACAGCACCCACATGCTTTTTTGAGTCAATATTTAAAAAAAATTATGGTAGTGCATGCACACACGCAGACACACGCACGCAGACACACACACTGCTTTACTTCTACAATGATTTAGATTTTATTTTTACATTTTATAGCAGTGTACTAACCAAGCAGAGAAATCTGGTTCAAAAGCAAGGATAAATTGATCCTGAAATACCTATGAACCTCAGCGCAAGAAATTAGGACAAAGCCATACATAGAAGTGGGACAAAGGCACAATTGGAAAAGCGCAGTCCGGGTCTGAACTGTCTGCAAACAGCTACAGTTAACTTTGAGTATGTGTCTACCTGTTTGAGCCAATATTCATTTTCCCCTGGAGAGCACTCTGCTTTGTCTTGTAAGCAGCCCCCCCCCCACCACACACACACACACACACACACACACACACACACACACACACACACACACACACTCCACTTTCTCTTATTCCCTTCTGTTAGCAAATAGTATCCGCCATAACTCATCAATACTGTGTGTTTGTAAATTTAAACTATGACCACAGTAGCCTACTGATACAAGGTTATCATGTTTTTCCACCTGAGAAATTAAGAAATGACTTGGTTTCAGAGCAGTCCTTGGTCAATTGTGATTGTTTCTTAACACATACTTGCCTTTGCTTTGTGATTGTTTCCAGCCCCCTCATACGAGCAACTAACAGGGTCTCTACCCGCTTTGCTCCCCACCCTGCCCCCTATTCCCTCCCGCCCAGGTGGTCCCACCTTTATTGGACTCAAAACCCCTCCCATCTTTCCAATAGCCAACCACAGCGCTAACCCAACACTACCTCCTCCATCTTCCCACTACTATCACACCTCCTCAACTAACATGTACCAGCATATCTTACCTATGCTCACTGCATGCACTCTCCTTGCATATCTTACATCCTACTAAAGCTCCATCATTCCCCCACTCAACCACTACCACTGAACTACTACTCACACCACCACTCATGTCTCACCCACACTCAACTCCCCTCCCACCAGCTCAAGAACCATCCCTATGCACCCCCCACATATTCTACCAACTATATTACTCAAACATAAAGCAGCCCTACAACTTAACATAGTAACCCTCCCACCATACCTAGTACCCACAGAGCACAATCATAAAGTTTCCCTTATAAACAAACACATTCAAAAACTGAGAAAACTAATAATCTCATGCATATCAAAACTAGCCCTAAGTGGAGACATCCACCTCAACCAATTACCGCCCCGTAGCTATTCTCTCTCCACTCTCCAAAATACTAGAGAGACGCATACACTCTCAGGTCTCAGACTACCTCCTTACTAACAACCTCCTTTCCAGTACTCAGCATGGTTTCCGACCAAACCATAGCACCACCACTGCCTTACTCTCCTTTACTAACACTATCCTTCAGCATAAAAACAATGGCTATCTCTCCTCTGCTACTTTCCTAGACCTATCTAAATCAATTGACATGGTCCCACACAACTTATCTCTGTCCTCAATAACCTATCCTTCTCACAATCAGTTACCAACTGGTTTCAGGTTTACCTGTCTGACCGCCAACAATCCGTTGTATGGCAGAATGACATCTCCCCAACTACCTGTCTCCATAGGGGTTCCCCAAGGATCCATCCTTGGACCCCTACTCTTCTCTGTTTACACCAATAATCTAGCCTCTGCCACCAAACATGGCACACTCATACAATATGCAGATGACTCAACCATCATCTGCTTAACCCAGTCCCTACCGAAACTGCAAAAAGTCACACAGAAATCCTTTTCCTCTGTTGAAACATGGTTATCCGATGCCCAATTAATACTCAACCCAAACAAAACTAAACTACTCATCTTCCAACCCGCCAAACATACTCAAAACAACTCTCACTTTAACATCACAGCAAAAGACAACACCACTATATACCCAACTGAACACACCAAATTGCTAGGAGTGGAAACAGAAAATAATATTTGACATTCACATATCCATGACCATAAAAAAAGCCCACAAAAAACTAGGAGCGTTATACAGAAAAGAGCAATTTCTCACCAAAGCAGCAAAGATTTCAATAGCAAATTCCCACCTTATCTCCACCCTACTTTATGCCTCTCCAATATATACCAACCTAAGGAAATGTGGTCTAAACAAGCTAGAGACCTGCTACAACAAAAATCGCCAAATTCGCCACAGGGGCATCCTACCGTAGTCACCACTGTCTCTCACTTGCTGAACTGGGCTGGCTTGAACTCCCTCACCTGCTTCAGTGGTATCAACTCTCACTCGCCCACAAACTAGTAAACCATCCACTAAATGTCCCATCCCTCCAGAATCTACTCCAACCCTATCGCACCACCAGACCAATAAGATCTAGCAACAAAAATCACTTGCAGATCACTAAAGCCAATAACTCTGCTGGTGAAGCACTATTCTCTTGCACCATAGCCAAATTATGGAACTCACTCCCACCCACAATTACCTCCGTACCATCATGCACCCACTTCAAAACTTTACTAAAAGCGCAACTAAAAACATGCTGGCTATGCCCTTGCAACTCCCAGTCTAATATCATCCACCCCATCCAACCACTACCTTTCTTTCCACTCCACTAACTACCTTGATTATAGCAAGCTCAGATGCTCATAAGCCTAGTACTTATTATACAGCAGGAACTTCTCATTGTAACATTTGTTAATGTCTGTTATGTACTTCACAGATAAAGATTCTATTTGTCTACTGATGTACTATGTTCTTCATCTGTAAATATGTTGTAAGTAATTCCTATGTTAAATTGTTAATCACTATAATCCAATGTAACTACTGTCTATTTTACTGTGGAGCTTTTCTCCCCAGGCCTACGCTGAAAATAGACCTACGTCCAGTCGGACACTCCCGGTCAACAAATATAAATAAATAAATAAAATAAATAAATAAATAGAAGTAGGATTATTGCTCCTACCAAATTAGGAAAGATTATGAAATAGTAGGTCTTGCATTAGTATGAATTTTCAAAAGGGTGTGAAATCTGAAACTTAAATGTCTGTCATTGATTTCATTCTTCAGTCTCTAATGATTTGGCAGCAAATGTCCCAAAAAAAAAAATTGATTCAAAAAGATAATAGCCACACAATACAGCTGGTAACCTGTCAAAGAAGGGGCTCCTTTTAATATTAGTACTGCTAACTTGAGCATCTGACAAAATAAAAAAAAACATGCATTTATGAAATGAAAGTTATCCCTAATTGGATTATTACAGTTAATGGTAAACCCTCCATGTTTTCTTCCAAAATAGCAATTTCTGGGGAGGGATTATTAGGGGAAGAGCAACATTTAGAGCCAAATTCAGGGACAGTTGAGAGGTTGGGATATGCCTAATTCTAAAAAAGCAATTTATTTGCATGTACCTAGCAACCTGTTAATGCAGAAAATCTGGACAAGGCAAAATATATGTGGGGGGACATCAAAACAGTACAAAAAATTGATCTTGTATAAACTGAGAGAGCTGATCGAATAACAGGTCTTGCTTTAGCATGCATTTTAGGTTATGAAGGCTGAAATTTAGTGACTTTATTCCGAAAGAGTTTGACTGAAAACCACAAAAATTGAGACTAACAATCCAAAAATAAGAAGCCTTGCTTGCAGTCACACACACTCTTGCCCCCTTGCTTGCAGTCACACACTCTTGACCCCTTGCTTGCAGTCACACACGCACTCACACTATTGCCCCCTTGCCTGCAGTCACACACACACGCACACTATTGCCCCCTTGCTTGCAGTCACACACACACACTTGCCCCCTTGCGGACACACACACACACTTCGACCTTGCTTGCAGTCAGAATTTGGACATTGCAACAGCACTGAAACAGACATTCAAAGATAACACATGTAGCCAGTGGCAGTCTAAGTTTCACTTTCGGTTAGTGATATTTTAAAGTTCTCAGACCTTTTGCACATGAGGAATGCACATGTTGTTGAATACACCTTCCTGATTGTATATAATTATATTCCTTGTACAATGCAGTCCAGTTTTAGTGGGTGTTTTATATTTACTGTTTCAAACATTTTTCCTGAAAACAGTGCAACAAAATGCATGCACCAATAATGACAATACTGCCCAATTCTGAATATTTCCATCACAAGTGTAGTCAAACTTCCAGCAGTCCACCAGTATCAGTACATACGCACAATTTCTGAAGCAATAAGCGTCCTGTAAATAATTCCACATTAAAGCGATCTGTAACTAATGGAAGCGGTTGCTGCTAGCCAAAAATTAGATAAGTCATGTCATCAACAAATAATGTCATAGTTGCCCTTTTTGAATAATTTACTTATCTTGCACAAGAACAATAAGCTGGTAATACTGCAGTAGGGAATGGATGACAATCTTCTTCACCAGAAAGGAGTGCATCATCCACCCCATTTGCAACGCAGTACAGTTTCACAAATGCATCTATGTGAGTAGAAACCACAGCCTTCTGCATCAAAAGCAAACAACTTGTTGTGATATTAGCAAAGCAAGCAGATATAAGCAGCACTAATAATTGTTGCAGCCCTGCATCTCTCAGCTCCCTGTAAAATCTACTCAATCAATTGTATCTATGAACTTCACAGCACAAGAAATCTTGAAAGAGGCAAAATTTCCCCCTTGCTTGTAGTCACACACACACACTTGGCCCTTGCTTGCAGTCACATACACACACACTTGGCCCTTGCTTGCAGTCTCACACACACTTGGCCCTTGCTTGCAGTCTCACACACATTTGCCCCCTTGTTTGCAGTCTCACACACATTTGCCCCCTTGTTTGCAGTCTCACACACTTGCCCCCCTTGCTTGCAGTTTCACACACACACTTGCCCCCTTGCTTGCAGTCTCACACACACACTTGCCCCCTTGCTTGTAGTCTCACACACACACTTGCCCCCTTGCTTGTAGTCTCACACACACACTTGCCCCCTTGCTTGTAGTCTCACACACACACTTGCCCCCTTGCTTGCAGTCTCACACATTTGCTCCCATGCTTGCAGTCTCACACACACACTTGCCCCCTTGCTTTCAGTCTCACACACACACTTGCCCCCTTGCTTTCAGTCTCACACACACACAATTGCCCCCTTGCTTGCGGTGTCACACACACAATTGCCCCCTTGCTTTTAGGTCTCACACACACACACACACACACACACACACACACACACACACACACACACACACTTGCCACTTACTTGCATGCACACACACACACACACACACACACACACACACACACACACACTTGCCCCTTGCTGTATCCTATGGACATTAGAAGGCCTCCAGCTGAGGGCACTACATAGGTTACCTGTATTTTTTAGCAAGTTCCTCCTCCTATTTTATTTCTTCTCACTCAGAGCCCCTACCATGATAGTGCTATCCCTGGCCACAAAAACAAAATGGTTGCAAGGCATGTACTTCACTACCAGAAAACTGAGATCAGAAAAGCTTACCAGCCTTAGAGATTTTATCAGACTTTGCTTCTCAGTGGCTTATGTGCCATACTCACTCACAAAATGTTATATTAACAGGCAGAATATCACTTTGCAGACTAAAGAAATAGTATTTTGTCTACCAAACTTTATCACAAAGTAAAAAAAAATATATGCCATGCTGATTCCATTATTTCAATAGGAATTGGCAGCAACTCTTACTCAAGGCATGCTGCTTAGCAGCCTTACAATGACTAAGCTGCTGTGCTTGTACAAGCAGCAAAATTCCTCATTTCCTTTCCCATCTATCTTCTATTTCTCTCTTATTTTCCTTACGTTTTTCATTAATTTAAAAACAAAACAACACGCAGGCTCAAAGAATATGATAGCAACCGTGACATTAATCTTACAAGAACCTGCGCTCTATGTGTAACGGAGCATTGTGAAGTATCTGAGGCTACTTCTAAACTATGGACACATAGTGACGGACAAAATGTTGAACCTCTGTATTGCCTACATCACTGTATATTTACCTGCTATAATAATCTTACATGGGAACCCAGAAATGCACTTAGCCTAGTTGCATGAAACAAGTATAGCTGCAGAAACCACCCCTGGACTACTACCACTCTCTTGCTGACTGTTCATAAGTATGTTTACAGGCTGCAGAATTACTCAATAAATAAGTTTTATGCCTAATGGCTCCAGCGTCCACATTAAAATAATTTCGTTACCCAGCTAACGGGGAAAAAAAAGGTATTATTCAGCTGTGGCAAAGTTTCAAGCAGGTAGCAGGTTTGATGGCACACACACTAAAACGGAGCAAGCAGAGTAGCATAACAAATAAAACGGAGCAAGCCCAGCAGCATAACCAATAAAACGGATTACTAATATTAAAAAAAAATAAATAAAAAACATGACAAGACTGAAACACGAAGCTCAACAACAGAAACAAACAGCCGAAAACATTACAAAACATCTGCAGCATGCAATCGCGAAGCACGAGGCATCAACAAACTAAAGAAAACCAAATACAGCTACAAATACAGCAAGGTTTTTTAAAAAAAACACACCAGCAACCACAATCGCGAAGCACAAGGCATCAACTAAAGAAAACCAATTGTAGCTACAAATACAGCATAGTTTTTAAAAAACACCAGCAAGCAACTAAAAACACTAGACAGTAATACAATTACTACAAGCAGCAATACACTTACTTCAGAAGGAAACCCAAAGGCAGCAAGCACAGAAACACAGGCCGACTCAAGAATACAAAAGACGCCAGCATTAAACATAACTGGGGAAATATAAACCCTGGATCAAAATGAAAATAAGTAGGCTAAGCTAAAAATGCAGCTGCGAAAGGGAAGCACATGGCACCCTTACAAACAGAAAAAGATTAACTCCACTAAAGTGCAATTAAAAACTTGGGAGGACACAATATCAGGGCTAGGGAGGCATAGAAACAGGGACAAATTACATTTAGGATACACTATTAAGAAGTAATAAGACTTACCTTACTTATGAAGTAGCAAAACGCTGGTGAAGAAGAAGTGCTTCACATGAATAGAGTCGACCAGATTTGCTAACACAGAAAAGGAGTTCCACACAGCACCTGGTCCATTTATTAGGTTAACAGTGGGCTGGGAAAGGCAGTGTTGACATCACAATGTGGGAGGATCACAGTGATTCTGTACAGCATGCAAATAAGGCAGTGTTTACGTCACTTTGGGGGAGGAAACCTCCCAGGATCTTCAGCAAGAGCTATGGCAGATGTGACATCATTATTTAAGAGACGACTAGACAGTTTTCATCTTGGTTTTAAAACTGAAAGTCAAACAGTACGGAAAAGTATGAAGCCTAAGCAGTAAAAGAGAATAGTGAATTTTTTTTAAAGCTGTGGTTATGTTTTTTTGAGGCTGTATCACATAACAGGATTTTAGGGAGACATCAGGTAGAGATATTTGATTTGATATCCCGTTGTTTTCCTTTAACAGGGCATTTTAAACAGTACTTTGCAGTTAATGACATGCTGTGTACACCTGTATAGCTAGTTGGAGGAGATATGCTTTAGTTCAGACTTGAAGTTCTTATGAGCAATAATGCTTCTTAAAGCCATAGGGACATTATTGCAGAGTTTTGAGATGATGGTTTAAAAATGGTAACAAATGTCAGTAAGTAAATGTACAGCATCATGTTGATTGTGGAAAGTGAGAGGAGTGGTGAGGTGTTTGTTAATTGAACTGAGGTGATGACTTGGAGTGCCATTGGATTAATTATTGTGGATTTTGGCCCTTGGGGTGGTAGAAAACTGTGAGTAGCAGACAGTCTTGTCAAAGTTAATTTGCTGAGTAATTCAGTTTTAACTGTTTAATTTGAGAAAGACACAGTGCTTGCATTTTGCAAATAACGCAATGTGGAAAGATGTTGGTAAGCATGTTCAAGTTTGAGTGAGTCAGAAATTAGCAAAAAGAGAATAGTGGCATAAAATGATAGGTAATAAGAAGACTGTGTAGAAAGTAGTTGCAGTGTTATGGATATTTGCAAGAAACTTTTGGTATTCCACTAGGACTGAAGATTACCTGTAGAGGAAGTCTGGTCATCTAATAAAAGCATTTCAAATGGCCATGGGTTTTACAGTACAGTAAAAAGAATTGAAAGGCTTAAGCCATAACCTGGAATACATAGGTCATTCTGAGAGACAGCTTAAGGAGAAGAGAATGATTGCTTTGGTTTCTGGCTTTTCCTAGAGAGGGCATCATTGCAGGCAACAATGTTTTTCAGTAGCAGATGTCTGCTATTTGAAGATGTATGGCAACTTGATGTTTTGGCTTTCCTCAGCTGTTTTTGTTGGTGGTGATCTTACTGTTGTGGATCTTGAATAATTTAGT
This sequence comes from Protopterus annectens, assembly GCF_019279795.1. Lineage (NCBI taxonomy): Eukaryota > Metazoa > Chordata > Ceratodontiformes > Protopteridae > Protopterus > Protopterus annectens. The sequence goes on from NC_056741.1 coordinate 1,233,582,331, forward strand.
TAGGCTGAAGACAGTGTTATTCTGAATAACTGAAAACTGCCTTGCTTATCTTCTTTTAGTTAATCTGAGCAATGTTCTTAAATTGCATGCTTAGTAGAATCATTGTTCCCTTTCATTTAGGGCTTTATTATTTCATTAAAAGATGCATGTAGGTTGTGTTGTTCCCTAATTGTTAAAAATTTTAAGTGTACTTTGACTTGCTTCCCTTTTTTTTTCTAGGTCACCAGCATATTGAAGTACTTGTTCCCTGTACCCAAAGATGATAGCAGACGGGTGATAACCTTTGCCAATCAAGATGATTTTATTTCATTCAGGTAACATGCTGGAGACATTTTCTGAAATTTGCTAAACCCATGTGTGATGCCCGTGCCCTGGCCCAGCAATCAAGAAGCCTCAATCCTCACCACTAACACCAGTGAGGGGCATCTCATATAGGAAGAAAGGATAACAAATACACACAGTAAAGTGCAGTTTCCCTTAAGAGCACACAGAGATCACAGTCAGTCCGGAGCTGGTCGCTTCCTTGCTCTCCAGGTCCCCAGTAAGACTCCCCACTGGCACAGCTATCGGGTCCAGATCTCAGCCTAGTGGGAAAGCTAAAATCTCCAGCACCCTCTCTGTCCAACCAGGTGCTTCATGTCCCTGCCCAAGTAGCTGACACACACACACACACACACACACACACACACACACACACACACACACACACACACACACACACACACACACACACACACACACACACACTTTGAGAAGAGTTTATATAACCATACAGACACTCCTGGGGAAGGCTGGCACAAGTTCTTCAGCTGTGCCCCTTTTCTGCCCAGTCTAAAAGGTATTACCACTTGCCACCGCCCACTAATATTTATCAGCTACTCAAAGGCCTTTAAAAGGGTGTCCGATTATTACTATGCAATGTTATTATCCAGTTGGTAGTATAGCCCAGGGCTAAAGCTATTAGAGTGGCTTTGTACAATTTTACCAAAAGCATGCAGGTACTCTAAAGAGCTTAAATTATCTCTACAAAAACAGCCACAGTTGATGAGGTTTAAAAATATTTAATAACAAATCGTCAAAACACAAGACAATACTTTTTGCTACACAGTGCTAGTCAAGAGTTCAGAGATCACAGAGAAATACTTAAAATAATTCAGTAGTACAAGTCTGACATCACAGAAAAAAACACTTTGTCTAATCTTTCTAGTTTCTTCCAATTTCTAAGAGAAAACACAAGTCTAAAATAAACTTGCTTATAGACCACAGGCAGAGTGCTGATGAGTTGGATGGTCAGTTGGGAGGTGGCCAAATGGTTAAGGTGTTTTGCCTTGCAAACACAAGGTGCAGGGTTTGAGTCTCACAAGGGATAATTGGCTAGGCTTAAAGTGGCTCGCAAGGGCAGTTAGCTTAGTACTAATCTATGAACCTATGAACCTAAGACAAAAATGCTTAATGCTGTCTGATTCTCTCTTGTTTTTAAAATCACATTCCTGGTTCACGTTGCATCATTCTTCACACTTCCTTGGGTTCCAGGCTAACAGGCTACATTCTTTAGTAACTCCGACCAGGTCAGGAAGCAAAGCCATTAAGGACATTTATGTATGCAAATTCTGGCCATTAACTCTAGCCTTACAACAATAGCAAAAATTCCTTCATCTAGACTGGCCAGAGCCGTGTTTACATCACAGGGTCACACCATGCTTTCCTTGGTCAGTAGAGTGCATTGTTGTTGCATTGTTTTCAGTTCCACATGTAACACTATTTTTACCATTTAAGACACAAGCCTGTGGTTTACATTAATATTTACAGATGATAGAATTATCTCCAAAATTCTATATGGCTGGGATGGCAGCCTTCATCTGTCTTCAACCAATCTTCATATAACTCCCCCTGGAGAACTCAAGCTAGTTTTTCAAGTGACCCTTGAGAAATACTGCTTGAGAGGGTTTGGTCTGTCTGAGTATACATTACCCCATTCCCTGTCTTGAGAGCTGGGCTTTTGAATGCTGGCTAAGGCTCTTGCCACCCCTATAGTGCCTTTATAGGCAAGGCTCAAAAGACAAACCCACCTCCATAGACAACACAAGGAAAAAGAAACTAAGGGTAATGCTGCTCAACGCCAGAAGTCTAAACCTCAAGATGCACACACTCGAGGCTCTCCTCAGTATGGAGAATATAGGTATCTGTGCAGTAACGGAAACCTGGTTCAAGGCTCCCGAGAGCACCCCAGCACTACCAGGTTATACCTCATACCATGCTTTTCGGCCCCAAAACTCGGACCGAACCACAAAAGGAGGGGGAGTATCCATATTCATCAAAGATACCCACACCTCCAGGTTAGTGGCACTCCACGGAGCATCGGAGACCATCCATGTGCAACTAACAGTGGGCAAAACTGCCTTTCAGTTTGTAGCCTGCTACAGACCACCCTCCCAAACTCAGGAACCCCACTCGGCTTTCCTGAGAACACTGGAGAATATGAAGGTCGCTCCAAACACCATTATATTAGGTGACTTCAACTACCCAAACATAGACTGGGAGCACTACTCAAACCCCAGCACCCTTGCCCAACGGTTCCTAGACTTTATAAACTCAAATGCTATGGAACAACTGGTCACCACTCCCACAAGAGGGGAAAACACATTGGACCTGATCATCACCAACGTGGGGACTCTATATTCCATATCAGAGGTATACCCCTCATTGGTAAGCTCTGACCATAAATTAGTCTCACTGGACATCCATATCCCATCTCCACCCCCAGCCAAGGAAACCACGGTGAAGAACTTCTCAAAAGCAAACTTCACACTTATCAAAACTGAGGTGGAATCTTTCAAAGCCCCCGGGCCAGTGGAAAATACGGCCCAAACCACAGACTCCTTTACAAACACATTTTATGGACACCTACAGGAATGCATGGATCATGCTATCCCAAATAAAACCAAGACTCACTCCTCCAAAGGCAGGAGACCTGTGTAGAGGACCCCAGCCATAAATGAGCTATACAACAGAAGGAGGAAGCTACTACATGATAGAGTAAAATCCCAAAAATGGATGGCATCTCTGATCAGTACTAGCAAGAAACTATGATCCCTCATAAAATCATCTAAGGCCAGCTTCGAAAGAAAAATTGCACAAGACGCTAAAGATAATCACAAGGCCTTCTTTAGTTATGTCAGGAACCTGGGTGGCAACTCCCAGATATGCTCTGAGTTAGAGCAAAATGACAAAAAATACACTGAACCCATAGACATTGCCAACATCCTGGCAGACAGGTTAATTGCAAACTCCCCCCCCCCCCCTAAAGAGCAAATGTCTATCCCAACAGAGTGTTGCCTCCCTGACATCACAGATGCACAGGTGAGAGCTGCCCTCTTCAAAGCAAAAAAACACAGCATCTGTGGGACCGGACGGTGTCCTGGGCTGCGTCTTACACGAGCTCCAAGAAGAACTGAACCCTCACATAAAGTCACTGTTCAATCTCAGCCTTACTACAGGATGTGTACCCAAGGAATGGCATACAGCAACAGTGGTCCCACTCCACAGAGGACCCCAGAAACTATCGCCCTATAAGCCTGACTAGCCTGGTCTGCAAAGCTATGGAGCGTATGATCATGGAACTCATAAAGAAAGACATTGGGAACCTCCAAACACTGGATCCTACCCAATTCAGCTTTGTTAAGGGTAGATCTTGCCTCTTGAACCTGGTCAACTTCTTTGAAACGGTCACCAAGGCCATAGATGAAGGGAAGGTAGTCCACACAGCCTACCTGGACCTCGCAAAAGCCTTCGACACAATACCCCACTCGGGCATCATAAATAAGCTCACCAGCTTAAATGTCAACCCCTATGTCACAAGATGGGTTGCAAACTGGCTCAGGGATAGAACCCACATGGTCAGAATTGCAGGTGCCATGTCAGACTCTAAACCAGTTACAAGTGGCGTCCCACAAGGCTCAGTCCTGGGACCTCTCTTGTTCGGTATATATTTCTCTGAGGTACAGGCCAACACGGGAGGAATATGGCTGACCAAGTTCGTAGATGACTGCAAACTGGGTGCCATAATAGACTCGCTGACTGACACAAGCATCCCCCAAAAGGGTCTCACAGAGATGGATAACTGGTGCCAGAGCCATGGCCTAAAACTAAATGCCAAAAAGTGCATAGTCATCCCCTTTGGGAAAAACAAAGTGCCCACAAATTACCACATAGGTGGTAATCCAGTTAGTACGGAAGAAATAATTAGGGATTTGGGGACCCAAGTAGATGGCAATCTCTCCTTTGATAATCACGTTGCCAAAGGGGTTAGAAAGACCTATATAGCCCACCTTATCACAAAAGGGTTCACATCTAGAACAAGAGAGGTCATTGTGCCCCTCTACTTATCACTCATCAGGCCCATAATTGAATACAATGCCCCATTTGGGATGCACCTTACCAGACACCTGCAGCAACTGTAAAGATCCCAGAAGTACCTCACCAAGAGGATCAAGGGACTCCAACAGATGCCCTACGCAGTTAGGCTAAAGAAACTCCAGCTCTACTCAGTTGCTTACCGCCTAATCGGAGGCGATCTGTGCCTGACGTATAAAGCCATGTCCAACCTAGAATTAATGGAAATGCTCACCTCAGGAAATCCAAATCCCTTAGAGCTACACGCTCCAGGGACTTAAACCTCAGCACAGAAATAAATAGGACATGCTAGAGGGACAGATTCATATCCCAGAGGCTCCCGTCACACGGGAACAAAATCCCAATCCATGTTAGGCAGAGCCCCTCAATGACCCTCTTCAAGAGAAATCTTGACGAGTGGATGGGAGATCGTAGGTTTACCCCTGGTATCTCTTCTGTGTCCCTACTAGACAGAGGCACAGTAAACTAACCTTAAAAGGGCTATCTTCTGTGACCTACTATACAGAGGCACAGTCAACTAATCTAAAAGGGTGGTGAAAGCCAAACACACTCTGGCTTGGCTTATAAATGCCCTAGGGCAGATAGCCTAGTATCAACCTATGAACCTATCTGAATTGGCATTGCTAATCCCACTGCAGTGCTGCACTGACATATATGCTTGCAACTCTAGGCTCCATCTTAGCAACTTGGCATTTTGCTGGCTGGCTGGCTCTGTTTAGCCATGTTAGGGGGTTGTGATCTGTCATAACAGTGAATTTCCTTCCATACAGATAAGGCTGAAGTTTCTGCAGTGCCCATACTGTGGGTAGACATTCCTTTTCTACAGCTGCATAGCATTCCTCCCTGGGTTGGAGCCTACGACTGAGATAAACCACTGGGTGCTCTTCTCCCTGTGAAGAAATTTGGCTAAGTACAGCCCCGACCCCATGGTTAGAAGCATCCACCTGCACAGCAAATTCTATGCTGTAATCTGGACTGGCTAACACAGGGGGTCCTACCAAAGCTTCTTTAAGCTTCTGGAATACCTGCTCACATGCTGGGGTCCACACTAGCTTATCTGGCCTGTTCTTCCTTGTCAGGTCTGTGAGAAGAACAGCTGTGGTACTATAACTGGGTACGAACTTTCTGTAGTACCCTGCTGTCCCTAAAAATGCCCTCACCTGCTTTTTGGTAATGGGTGCAGGCCACGCCTGAATGGCTTCCACTTTGGCAGGTTCTGGCCTTATCTTACTACTCCCCACTCTGTGTCCTAGGTAGGAGACCTCTGCCATATCCACCTAACATTTGCTCATCTTAATGGTCAGTCCTGCCCTCTGCAGTCTGCCCAGCACCTCCCTGACATGCTGAAGGTGCTCTGGCCAGGAATGGCTGTGGATGGCAATATCATCTAGGTAAGCAAGGGCAAACCCTCCTGCTAGGATATGATCTACCAGCCTCTGGAAGGTTGCTGGGGCATTCTTCATCCCAAAGGGCATCTTTGTGAACTCATACATGCCAAAAGGAGTCACAAAGGCTGACTTCTCTGTAGCACTGGGAGTCAAGGGCACCTGCCAGTAACCTTTGGTAAGATCAATGGTTGTAAGATATTTAGCACCACCCATCTGCTCTAGGGTCTCATCTGTCCTAGGCATGGGGTAAGCATCCAACTCTGTGTGACTGTTTAATTTCCTGTAGTCCACACAGAACCTGGTGCTGCCATCTTTCTTTGGCACCAGCACCACTGGGGAGGCCCAAGGACTGTTGGACTCTTGAATCACCCATAGTTCCAACATCTCTTGTACCTCCTCCTTCAGAGTCTGTTTGACTCTCTCAGGCACTCTTTAAGGGGCCTGCTTAATAGGCCTTTGGGATCATGTGTCCACCTGGTGCTGCCCCAGGTGGGTGCACCCTGGTTTCCCAGTGAATATGTCCCCACATTCCTGCAACACTGCTCAGATTTCTTGAACCTGGGTAGGAGATAGCTGCTGGGACATTGCTACCCCTTCCACTGAGGTGTCATTGTGAGCCTCACTGAGGAGGTCAGTCCTCAGATCTCCCGCAGACTCCTCCTGCAATCCACTGCAAATGCTCAGCACAAGGGCCTCCCTGTCATGGTAAGGTTTCATCATGTTAACATGGTACAATTTGTGCCCCTGCCGTCTACCTAGCAATTCCACCATGTAGTTAACATCACTTGCCTTTCTTACCACCTTGTAGGGTCCCTCCCAAGCTGCTTGCAGCTTATGTCTGACAGGAATGAGAACCATTACCTGCTGCCCCACAGCATACTCTCTAGCGCGAGCATTCCTGTCGTACCACACCTTTTTCTTTTGGGCTTCTGCCAGGTTCTCCTAGGCCAAGCCCACGAGTTCCCTGAGCCTTGTCCTGGGGTTTAGGACATATGCCACAACAGACTCCTTGTGAGACTCGCACTCACCTTCCCACTCATCTCAAATTACATCTAGAGGTCCCCTCACCCTATGCCGTACAGCAACTCAAAGGGTGAAAAACCTATGGATTCCTGGAGAACTTCTCTGTAAGCAAACAACAGATAGGGCAAATATTTGTCCCACTCTCTCTTAAACTGATCTGCAAATGTCCGTAGCAATGACGTGATTGTATAGTTTAACCTCTCAACAAGACCCTTAGTCTGGAGATGGTAGGGGGTGGTCTTCATGTGCTTCACCCCACAGGACTTCCACAGACAAGCCAGCTGGTTTGACATGAAATTGGCACCTCTGTCGGTCACTATTTCTTTTGGGAAGCCTACCCTGCTGAAAATCTCTAGCAAAGCATTTGCCACCTTCTCTGCCTCAATGGAGGACAACGCCATCACCTCAGGGTATTGTGTAGCATAATTCACTGCCACTAGGATATACTTTTTCCTTGTGGAACTTGGGGTACTCAGAGGACCCACTATATCCATAGCTACCGTCTGAAATGGCTCCTCAGTCACAGGCAAAGGCATCAAAGGCGATCTCACCTTGTCTCCTGCCTTGCCTACCTTTTTGCACTGCTCACAGGTCGTGCAGTACCCTGTTACATCTCTGGAAATTCCAGGCCAGTAGAAGTTCTGCATAATATGCCTCTTTGTATGTTTTATGCCCATATGACCTGCAAAGGGAATATCATAGGCTTATGGCTAGAATCACCAGATGGTAGGCTCTAGGCACTACCAGCTGCTGTACTCTCACCTTCTAGCCCTCCCTCAGGGTCCACTCTCTGTATAGTAACCGTTTGTCCCAGTATACAGCTTCCCCCTTTCCTTGAGAATCGGGTGCCTCTTTAGCTACCTGCATCAGGCCTTGCAATGTAGGGTCTGAGAGCTGAGCCTGTCTCAACTCTCCTTGTAACCCTTCCCAGCTCCCCTTCCACAGAAAGTCTGGCATCCTCTGACAGTGGTGCCTCACTGTCGGCCTGGGTACTACTACTCACCTCTACTTTTGCAGTCACTGTGCCTAAGGGAACATCAGTACCCTCAAGCAGCTGTGGCTCACATTCAGTCTCACTGCTACAGAGTAGCTCCCTCCCTGAAGTAACCACCTCACCAGTCCTGGCTGCAAGTATGCAGTCTGTCTGGGTCTCCCCCAGGCTACCAGACCCACATGCTTGTCTCCTAGACTGACTGCGTGGAACTGCATAAGCACATGGTACTGCCTCATCCAAATCCTTCCCTATCAGGACATCTGAAGTTATATCCTCAAACACACCTACTTGCTGGCTTCCTTTTCCATCCTCCCATTCCAGGTGAACCCTAGCCAAAAGTATTTGGAATGGGATCCCTCCTAAAGCCGTGACTGGAGTAGACTGTCCAGGCAAGTAGTGCTCCTCTGTAACCAATGCAGGCTTTACAGTGGTTATATCAGAGGCTGTCTCTCTCTTGGCAATGGCCTCTTTGCCATTCACTACAACAGGGTATAACCTCTGGGGGTAGTTTGGTACCCTTGTTGTCCCAAGACAACCTACTGTTGGCATTTTGTCTTTCCCACTTACTGGCTCCCTCACCTTTTGTTCCCCACCTTGCCTCTGTGGACACCTGTATGCCACATGGCCCCACTGGTTGCATTCCAAACATTTAACTCTAGCTCCTGGACATGAACCTGGACTAGTGGCTTCCCCTGCTACTGGCAGTTTCTGTTGGGGCAGTCTGTGCTGCCCACCATGGGTTCCTTTAGACCCATGAGCAGTACTGGGGGTCCCTCTCCTGTGCAGGGCTGCCCTGCTTGCCAAGTATAAGTCTCCCTTCTTTCCCAACTCATCTGAAGTAGCGCATTGTGTATCAGCTAACCAGATCCTCATGTCCTCAGGCAAAGTGCTAAGGTCTTGTTCCCTCAACAAAAGGTCTGCCAGCCCTTCAAAACTGGTGACCTGACATCCACTCACCCACCTATGGAAATAAGTGCCCAGTTCAGAAACATATTCACACACACTTTCATCTGCCTTGCGTCTGTGCTCATGAAACTTTTTCCTATACGTTTCAGGTGTTAGCTTAAATAATTCTAACAAGTGATTTTTAACAGCAGTATAATCAGAACATGAAATGTCAAACATTTTTGATGGAACAGTTACAACTTTACCATGGAGTAAAGGCGGTCAGGAACCGTACCCAGAGCCTTTGGTCAACCCCATACTGTTTGCCTACCCTCTCAGGCATATGACTGAAATTATCCCCCTCTTTAAACTGCAGAAGAAATTTACTGACCTTGTTGTGCTTCTGAGGTCTAGTTGCTCCCTTCCCCATTACCTCCATGACTCTGGCGAAGAGTCAGCATTTCCTTCTCATGCTGCCTCCCATTTTCCTCAGCTTCCAGGCGTAGCAGTTTCTCATTCTCCTCAGCTTTCAAACGTCACAGTTTCTCATTGTCCTCACTCTCAAAATGCCTCAGTCTCTCAGTTGCTTCTATTTCCACACACCTGGCCTCCAACTCAAGTCTCTTTAGCTCCAGATGGATTGTTAAGTCCTCTGCAGAAAGGTTGAGCTGTCCATTCTCTAAGAGTATTATATCTCCACTGCCAGTCTGATTGTCCTCCTGGTTGCTTTTTTCTAATGCAGCTATAACCAAGGCTGCAATCAGGTCTGCCTTAGTCAAGTTTCCATGCACCAGTCCCCTAGCCTGGCCCATCTCAGCCAGCTGGCTCCTTGTCAGCTTTCCAAACTCCTCTGCTGACATACTACCTGCTCACCCTGACTAACTAAGCTAACAAAAGAAATAAAACAATTGTGATCTGAACTTGAGTATTCACTGCGTGGCTGATTTAGGGTACAAAACACCTTCAGAGCTCACTGTACATAAGCTACAGGAATTCACTCTACCCATACCACTGCAAGCCAATTAGTATTTGCCACCAATTAATATGTGATGTGGATATCCCACCACTGCCAAACAATTAATATGTGACGCCCGTGCCCTAGCCCAGCAATCAAGGAGCCTCAATCCTCACCACTAACACCAGTGAGGGATGTCTCATATAAGAAGAAAGGATAACAAATACGCACAGTAAAGTGCAGTTTCCCTTAAGAGCACACAGAGATCAGTCAGTCCGGGGCTGGTCGCTCCCTTGCTCTCCAGGTCCCCAATAAGACTCCCCACTGGCACAGCTATACGGTCCAGATCTCAATCTAGTGGACAAGCTAAAACCTCCAGCACCCTCTCTCCAACCAGTGCTTCGTGTCCCTGCCCAAGTAGCTGACACACACACACACACACACACACACACACACACACACACACACACACACACTTTGAGAAGACTTTATATAACCACACAGACACTCCTGGGGAAGGCTGGCACAGGTTCTCCAGCTGTGCCCCTTTTCTGCCCAGTCTAAAAGGTAGTACCACTTGCCACCGCCCACTAATATTTAGGATCTATATTAGATCACCGAACGCTTAAAGCGAACGGTGATTAATTGAACCTATGTAAGTGAAAGCTTACAATGTGGAACTGTCAGAACATAGATTTTTTTTCCAAAGGAAAATATTGCTGTTCCAAGAAAAAAAAAAACAGTTTAAATATTACATTAAGTGGGGGGCTTTGCTCCTCCCTACTTAAATATACCAACTCCGTGACCGCACTACAGCACCAAAAACAGCAAAGTAATGAAGCAGCCAAGGGAATTCTTTCCCAGGGAAAGAATTCGCTCAAAAGCCACTTAGATATTTTGCCATTTCAGTCTTTTAAGTTCGACCAAGATGTATTTGAAAAAAATGCATCTTCGTTTTTCTAATAGGAACCCAGTATTTATCAGCTACTCAAAGGCCCTTAAAAGGGTGTCCAGTTATTATTGTGCAATATTATTATCCAGTTAGTGGTATAGCCCAGGGCTAAAGCTATTAGAGTGGTTTTGTACAATTTTACAAAAGGCATGCAGGTACTCTAAAGAGCTTAAGTTATCTCTACAAAAACAGCCACAGTTGAGAAGGTTTAAAAAGGTTTAATAACAAATAGTCAAAAGACAAGACGGTACTTTTTACTACTCGGTGCTAGTCAAGAGTTCAGAGATCATAGAGAAATACTTAAAATAATTCAGTAGTACAGTTCTGACATCACAGAAAAACAGTCTAATCTTTCTAGTTTCTAGCAATTTCTAAGAGAAAACACAAGTCTAAAATTCACTTATAGAACACAGGCAGAGTGTTGATGAGTTGGATGGTCAAGACAAAAATGCTTAATGCTGTCTGATTCTCTCTGTTTTTAAAATCACATTCCTTGTTCACATTACATCATTCTTCACACTTCCCTGGGTTCCCAGGCTAACAGGCTACAGTCTTTAGTAAGCTCCCACCAGGTCAGGAAGCAAAGCCATTAAGGACATTTATGCATGCAAATTTTGGCCATTAACTCCAACAATAGCAAGAATTCCTTTATCTAGACTGGCCAGAGCTGTATTTACATCAAAGGGTCCCAACATGCTTTCCTTGGTCAGTAGAGTGCACTGTTGTTGCATTGTTTTCAGTTCTACATGTAACACTATTTTTACCATTTAAGACACTAGCCTGTGGTTTACATTAATATTTACAGATGACAGAATTATCTCCAAAATTCTATCTGGCTGGGATGGTAGCCTTCATCTATCTTCACCCAATCTTCACACCATGTTATAACAATTTCCAGAGGACTGTCCCAAGACTATTGTTTTGTTGTATATATGTAAATGTCTGTATTCTAAAAAGGTTCAACTTTTTTTCATATAATTTTCAGGAAATGTTATTGGCATAACTTTCTGTAAAATATCCTTAAATTGGGTTGCTATTTTAAAAGATAGAGTAACGGCTGCATCTTGAATTTGGTTGCAAGAAAATAATTTTAAGGGCCTTTGTATGCCTTTTCTTAATGGAACTGAAATGTATGTTTTTATTTTTCAACTGACTGGTTTGTAGGTATTGCAGTTTGGAAAATTTTAAAAGGTCGTTCTGACCTGAATTTGACCCTGACCCGAAATGAGTTTCTACTACCCCAGAATATTCTTATAAAATTTTCAGAACAGGACCTTTGAGTGATAAGGCTGCTGTACTGCACAACCTAGTAGCAGTTAGGGAAAATACAGTCTCTCTCTGACGTGTGCATGCCTTTGATAACAAGTGAACTGGGAATATTAGCCGTAAAGCATATAGTTACAGAATTTGTTTCTGAGAATACTATATTTTTGTTTTTCCTTTTATAAAAACATGCTGTTGAAAATATTCAGACACGCACATTAAATTAATCAGCTTGGAAAAAGGTGAAATGTCCAGAATACAGTTGATGGTTCCATATATCAAGACACGTGCACAACTCTGTCTTCATTTATTTATTTATTTTACATTTGTTAACCGGGAAAGTCCGACTGGATACAGGTCCATTTTCAGAGGAGGCCCCGGGAGAAAAGCTCCAAGTGTACATAACTATATTATTATTGGTAGTAGGTCAATCTCTCTGCTGCAGCCTGAGCAACAGGTATATCTGATTTAAAACACAAGACAGAAACCATAGTATTACCCTGATGGTAACACTACTCGATGCCAGAAGTCTAAACCTCAAAATGCATGCACTCAAGGTTAGTGGCACCTCCAGGTTAGTGGCACAGCACGATACTTCAGAGATTATCCACGTGCAACTAACAATGGGCAAAACTGTAGTTCAAATTGTAGCTTGCTACAGATCACCCATCATGTCCTCGGACCCCCATTCTGCATTTCTGGAAACACTGGGTAACATAAAGGTCCTACCAAATACCCTAATATTGGGTGATTTCAATTACCCAAACATTAACTGGGAGAACTACTTAAGTACTAACTCCCTTGCCCAACATTTCCTTGAATTTATAAACCCAAATGCCCTGGAACAACTGGTCAACACTCCCACCAGAGGTGACAGCATATTGAACCTGGTCATCACCGGAGGTCAACCTCTCGCTGGTTAGATCTGACCATAAACAAATCACTTTGGATATCCACATTCCGTCCCCACCCCCCGGACAAGGAAACCACCGTGAAAAACGTTTCAAAAGCAAACTTCACGTTACTTAAGACGGAGGTGGAAAGTTTCAAAGCCCCCATGCTAAAGGATAACACTGTCCAAACTGCAAAATCCTTTTCTAATGCATTCTACGGGCACCTACAAGAATGCATGTATTGTGCTATCCCAAGAAAAACCAAGACTTACTCCTCCAAGAAAAGGAAACCAGTCTGGTGGCCCCTGCCATAAACAAGCTATACAATAGAAGGAGGAAACTAGTACAGAAAAGAGTAAAATCCCAAGAAGGGAAGACATCCCTGTTCAGTATCGGCAAGAAACTACGATCACTCATAAAATCGTCCAAGGCGAGCTTTGAAAGAAAACTTGCCAAGGACTCCAAGCCGACCACAAGGCATTCTTTAGCTATGTCAAGAATCTAAGTGTCAATGCTCAGATCTGCTCAGAGTTAGTGCAGAATGGCACAAAATACACTGAACCAACCGATATTGCCAACATCCTGGCAGATGGGTTCAGTGCAAACTTCACCCCACCCCCCCACCACCACCACCAAAAGGGCCCATAACCATGCCAGAAAAATGTAGAGCCCCAGAAATCATAGACACTCAGGTTAAAATAGCCCTCTCCAAAGCCAAAAACACAGCATCAATGGGACCGGACGGTGTCCCAGGCTGCGTCCTACATGAGCTCAAAGACGAACTAACCCCTTACCTAAACACACTGTTCAAACTCAGCCTCTTCACAGGCTACGTATCCATAGAGTGGTGCACAGCAACGGTTATTCCGCTCCACAAAGATGGAGCCACAACAGACCCCGGGAACTATCACCCTATAAGCCTGACTAGCTTGGTCTGCAAGGCTATGGAGCGCATCATCATGGAACTCATTTACAGAGACATTGGGAACCTCCAAACACTGGACCCTACCCAGTTCGGCTTTAAGGGCATATCATGCCTCCTAACCCTGATGGACTTCTTTGAGACAGTTACCAAGGCTATAGATGAGGGAATGGTGGTACACACAGCCTACCTAGACCTCGCAAAGGCCTTCAACACCATTCCCCATTCTGGTATTATAGACAAGCTCACCAGTCTGAACATAAACCCCTATGTCACAAGACGGGTTGCCAGTTAACTCATGGACAGAACCCACATGGTGAAAGTTGTGGGACCTAGGGCCAACTCTAAACCAGTTACAAGTGGCGCTACCCAGGGCTCAGTCCTCGGACCCCTCCTGTTCGGCATATACTTCTCAGAGGTACAGACAAGTGCAGGAGGACTATGGCTGACCAAGTTCGCAGACTACTGCAAACTAGGGGCTATAATTGACTCACCGACTGACACAGACATCCTCCAAAAGGGTCTCGCTGAGACGGATACCTGGTGTCAAAATCATGGCCTCAAGCTAAATACCAAAAAGTGCTTAGTTATTTCCTTTGGAAATAACAAAGTACCACATAGGTGGTAGTCCCCTAAATACAGAAAACGTAATAAGGGATCTGGGGACCCAAGTTGGTAGTAATCTCTCTTTTGATAATCACATTGCCAAAGTAGTTAGAAAATCCTTCTATGTGGCCCACCTAATCACAAAAGGGTTTGCATCCAGATCAAAAGAGGTCATTGTGCCCCTCTACTCATCAGACCCATTATAGAGTACAGTGCCCCATTTGGGATGTACCTTACAAGACATCTGCAACAGCTGGAAAGACCACAGAAGTATCACCAAGAGGATCACTTACCTCAAACAGATGCCCTATGCTGCTCGACTGAAGAAACTCCAGCTGTACTTGGTTGCATACCGCATACTCAGAGGTGATCTCTGACTGACCTACAAGGCCATGTCCAACCCAGAATTGATGGACATGCTCCACCTAAAGAAAACCTTATCCCCTCGAGCCACACGCTCTAGGGATCTAAACCTCACCACAACAATAAATTGGATGTGCTGGAGGGATAGATTCCTGTCCCAGAGACTTCCCATGTTGTGGAGCAAGATTTCAGTCTACATTAGGCAGAGCTCCTCGCTAGCACTCTTCAAGAGAAACCTTGATGAGTGGATGGGAAACCAAGTTTACCCCAGGGATCACTTCAGTGGCTCTGCTGGACAGAGGCACAGGGAACTAATCTAAGGGGGTGGCGAAAGCCAACACATTCTGGCTAGGCTTATAAATGCCTTTGGGCAGATAGCATAGTACCTACTTACGAACTAATTACTAGTAAATTACAGTGAAAAGTATTACAGTGAAATTACAAAAATGGAAATTTTAAAATATGTATAGATAAGGACAATTTCAAGTTACGTATTCATTTTAACAGTATATATAGGCAGGTACAATTTTAAGTCACATACACACAGGATAGGTTGCTAGTTAATCTAAGAAAGAAAAAGTTAAATCCTTCTCATTCTTTCCATAGGAGAGAGTTATACAAAAATTGTAATTGGTTAGTGGCGCACTTGACGTACTCTTGTGAGGCTCACATGTACAGATTCTGTCAGTTTGGGGATTAGTCAGGGTTAGTAGAGGGACAAGGCCAGTGCGTTTGCAGGTATTTGAGATGTTTTGAATTGGGGTATGGAGGAGACATTGGCGAGTTCCGCAGGAAGAAGGTTCCAGTCTTTTCTAACAGAGTTGGAGAATAGTGATGTACTTGCTGAACTGTTGGTTCTAACAGCCTGCACTAGTACTTTGTTGGAAGAGCGAAGAGTCTTCAGATTACTGTGCGATATTGTACTTGAGGGCCTCACCAGATGCGCAGAAGCAAGCCCCGCCCTGTGCTATTTCTTAATCGGGCACTAATGAATATGCATTCCCTCAACAGCAGCACTAGCATATGTTTCTAGTATGTAGAATCTAGTGTTCATATCCATAACGTCCAATAAACCAATATAGTTTATATAGCTATGTTGTTTGATACTTTATACTGTGCGATGCTACTGATAGTTCTAATTTTTAAAGATTATCTTACAGTGCTGACTTTATTGTTTCTCCAAGTAAAATATCGCCGTAAATTTCTAAGTTTAAGAGCAATATTTAAAAAATTCCCCTCATTTTGGATGGCCTTTGTCCCACTTTTATTTATGACTTTGTCTGGATTTCTTGCTCTAAAAGGTTGAGCGGTATGTGTGTCATTATTTATTGACTTCAACCCTCAACGGTTTGCAGAAAACCACCAATTTTATGACAAAAAAACAAAAAATAGGTGGAAATTTGGACAGTTGAGAAGTACGAGTCCACTACGAAAACAAATGGGAAGGTGCAGTGACTTATGACAATCCAGCACAATAGTGGGTACTATCCATGTTCCAAGAAAGTGTTACAACTTTTGAAGTAATTTCTTTTTCTGACAGCATTTTTTATGTCATAGCAAACATCACAAAAGTATTGAGTGCGACTTTGTTCTCACTTTTATAAAACTAGGAACATGTGTGAAGGGGGCAAACTTATTTCTAGGAACATGGACGATGATCATCATTTGTATTTAGTTTGTGTGCGTGTGTGTAGTGGTTGTGGATTTAATGCACATATGATTATTAACCTTAATCTGTAAGAGGAGAAACTAGGGCTGTCAGCTAATTAGAATGCCAGGTCAATCATGGCTCATTACATATGCAGACCTGGTCGTATCATTCACGACACGCCCACTTCTGCGCAAAATGCAAGGTGAGGCCTTCAAGTACAATATCACCGGGGGTGATGATGTTTTTCAGTACTGGTATACTGTCTGGGTTGTAGAGAATTTTATGTATAGTTATTAATTAGTTGGGTAAATTGTAGTCGGTTGGGTAATTCTAGCCAGCCTAATGATTGGAGGTTAACACAGTGATGCATTCTAAAAGCTAACCCTGTGGCAAATCTTGCAATGTTATTATAGCAGCTATTCAAGTTGTTGAGATTTGATTTGGATAGATTAGCAAAGATGGTTGAGGCATAAAGAAGGGTTGATAGCAGATGTGTACGGGCAATAGCAGTTCTAGTGGATTGGGTTAGGAATTGCTTGATCCTATATAAAGAGCCTAGTTTTTTTGTTGACTGTTTTAATAGTTTTGTCTGTGAGCATCGAACTTAAGGTTATTGTCTATGAGTGCCCCCAGTAGTTTAGTGCTAGGTTCTGGGGAAATTATGGTACCATTGCTAGATGTTATTGTGAGGGGTGGTAAGGAGATCTTGTGAGCGGGGGAGAAGAGCAATAGTTTGGTTTTGTTTGGGTTTAGTAGTAGTCTGCGACCTGTCAGCCAGTTCTCTACTTGGTTGAAAGTGATTTGTGATATAGCTTGTAGATCTGAGGGGGAGGTGGCAGAGCAGATTAAGGTGGGGTCATCTGCATACTGAATACAAGTTGCACTTGCGATGACTTTATGCAGGTCATTAATGAATAAAGAGAATAAGAGTGGACCCAGAATAGATCCTTGAGGGACTCCCGAGAGTGACTGGTAAAAGGGATGACAGATTCTCTTTCCATAGTACAGCTTGTTGTCCGTCACTTAGCTAAGAATGAAACCAGTTTATTGCTAGTTTGTCTATGGGGAGTGATTGTAGTGTGTCTAGGAGTAACTGGTGGTTTACCATATCGAATGCCTTGGATAGGTCTAGGAAGAGGGCAGAGGAGAGCTTGTTATTATTGCGGTTTTGATTTATTGTATTAGAGAACGAGAGAAGGGCTGCGGTCATGCTATGGTAGGGTCTAAATCCGTGTTGGGAGGGGGCTAGGAGAGAGTTTTGGCTCAGATAGGCAAGAATTGCTTATGAATACATTTTTCCATTATTTTAGCCAAGGGGGATAGAATTGCTGTAGGCCTGTAATTAGAAAGTTCAGTGGAGTCCTCCCCCTTTGTGTAAAGGAATAATGTGGGAGGTTTTCCAGGTGGAGGGGGGATATAGGCTTCCAGAATTGTTCTATTGACTAAAGCCGAAATGGGGTATGCTATTTCATTGGCTGCCTTTTGGAGATATTCAGCAGGTAGTAGGTCTGCTAAGAGGGTGGTGGATTTCAGCTTTTTCAGTAAGGACTTGATGAAAGATGTTGACACTGGTTCTAGCTTGAAGGGGATTTGATTATCAGGTGTGGGTTTGTGGTAATTAGGATATTGTGCGATAGTTTGTTGGCTAGGGATTGCACTGTTTCAGTAAAGAAAGTATTAAAGGTATTGGCAACAGTTTTAGGAGGTTGTTGGAGAGTAGTTAGGGGGTAGGCGTAGTTGACTGACCTGGGTGGAGTAGTTTATTAATGCGTGACCAAAATTTTTGTGGTTGGTTTTGATGTTTTTCATAGGTTAGTACTAAGTTAACTGCTCTTGCCAGCTATTTTAAGCCTAGCCAATTATCCCTTGTGAGACTCGAACCCTGCACCTTGTGTTTGTAAGGCAAACACCTTAACCATTAGGCCACCCTCTCAACCCCATTTTTGTTGTAGATTACAGTAGTATTTCTTTTTATATAATGTAATAGCCTTCTTAGTATCATTCCTCAGCTGCTTATACAAGAGGTGGTCTTTTGGGGATTTTGTGGTTCTCCAGGTGGACCACATTTTCTTTCTGCTAATAATCTTTTGTCTTGTATCCTTGGATAGCCATGGTGCTACTTTGTTATTGGTTCTAATAGTACGTTATATATATAGTAAAAATGTGTACATTTTTTGTGATGTAGTGAACTTGTTAAAAATGTATCGCCACAGACCAGTACTACTTTTCAAATATCATGTATAGTACCCCGTGGAAGCAGAGTAAAATATACAGAGTGTTAGACTTAGATTTTGAAGGCCTATGAACACCTGCATTTGGTACCTTTGATAAAAAGTCATATTACTGTCGCCCTTAAATTAATTGTGAAACTTTCACGCAGTACGAACAAGGACAGAACGTAGTGCAGTGAAGACTACTGTTTTACCCTGGGTTGCATTTTTGCCATCCGGAGCAGGAGTCGTATGTAAAGTTAATGGAAACTAAGACTCTTAACTTAGGAGCCTGGCAGTTTCTAATAGTCATTTAGGTTTTTAGTGGAGATTACCAATACAGATCTGTATATCTAAAATAATTATATATTTTTTTTAAGTAATCCTTTTGTGCAGTTAGTCAGTCTTCAGTTATAAACTTGTTTTTGCTTTTAGTTCCAGTGGCTATAGAAAATTTGCATGCAGAATTCCTGAGTGCCATGTCAGTTTCAGGTGTGGTAGAAAACATTGCTTTCAGTAACAGACAAGTTGTGGTTTTAGTTAATATGTTGCATAACATTTTGAGTTGTGTATATTCTCCTTTTGGCAAAAAAAGTAAAAATGTACAAGTGTGTGCACTATGTCTGAAGATACTTGCATTAGGAAAGCTTTAAAATTATAATAATAAAAAAAGCATGAAAGCCAAACTGTGTATTTTCATTGTGTCTAAAATGCAAGCCTTAATAGCTTTAGTCCTCTTCCACATATATATTGTACCACTGAAATGTGCACCTTTTGAGAAGTTACACCAGTTTTGACTGTGAAGAAATCATATACACTGCAATGAAAAAGTATGCGTCCCTTCCTGATTTCTTTTTTTTTTGCATGTTTGTCGCATTTAAATGTTTCTGATCATCAAACAAATGTAAATGTTCAGCAAAGATAACCCAAGTCAACACAAAATGCAGTTTTTAAGTGATGATTTTATTTATTAAGGGAAGAAAACTATCCAAACCTACATGGTCCTCTGTGAAACGTAATTGCTCCCTAAACCTAATAACTGGTTGTGCCACATTTAGCAGCAACAACTGCAATCAAGCATTTGCGATAACTGGCAGCGAGTCTTTCACATCGCTGTTGAGGAATTTTAGCTCACTCTTCTTTGCAGAATTGTTTTAATTCAGCCATATTGGAAGGTTTCCGAGCATGAACTGCATTGTAAGGTCATGCAACAGCATCTTAATTGGATTCAAGTCTGGAGTTTGACTAGGCCACTCCAAAACCTTCATTTTGTTTTTTTTAAGCCATTCAGAGGTTGACTTGCTGGTGTGTGTTGGATCATTGTCCTGCTGCAGAACCCAAGTGCGTTTCAGCTTGAGGTCATGAACTAATGGCCAGACATTCTCCTTCAGGATTTTTTGGTAGAGTAGAATTCATGGTTCCATCAATCACAGCAAGTCGTCCAGGTCCGGAAGCAGCAAAGCAGCCCCAGACCATCACACTACCACCACCATGTTTGACTGTTGGCATGATTTTTTTCTGAAATGCTGTGTTACTTTTATGCCAGATGTAACGGGATGCACACCCCCAAAAAGTTCAACTTTTGTTTCGTCAGTCCACAGAATATTTTCCCAAAAGTCTTTGGGATCATCGAGATGTTTTTTGGAAAAAGTGCTAAGAGCCTTTATGTTCTTTTTTTGTCAGCAGTGGTTTTCGCCTTGGAACTCTTCCATGCATGCCATTTTTGCCCAGTCTCTTTCTTATGGTTGAGTCGTGAACACTGACCTTAACAGGGGCAAGTGAGACCTGCAGTTCATTAGATGTTGCTCTGGGTTCTTTTGTGACCTCTTGAATGAGTTGTCGCTGCGCTGTTTGGGTAATTTTTGTAGACCAGCCACTCCTGGGAGGAAGGTTCACTACTGTTCCACGTTTTC
>NC_056741.1:1233610261-1233812487 GCF_019279795.1 Protopterus annectens
AGCACATCTCCCTGGTCTTCTGTTGGATTTGAAACTGTTTCTTAGAAAATTAAACCTTAAGGTGTTTTTTGATGACCCTGACGAGGGTTTGTTTGGAAGACTCACAGGACTCCTTAAGTTGATCTACTTTCCCCCTACATGGTGCCAATGCTCCCTTACAAAGAAGTACTTTTAATCCTAATCTGAATAACACTTTGCAGACTATGTGTGAAAGAGATCTGAGACACTTGATCAACAATAGATGTGAACATAAGTGGTATAAATTGTCTAATGCTGAGACACTTTCTGGTAATAAGGAAATTAGAATTATGAAGTCTGACAAAGGCACAGGGTTTGTTCTCATGGATCAGGCAGTATATTCCAATAAAATTGAGTTTATGTTGCAGGATGATGACTTTTACACTTCTTTTACACTTCTGTTGATATTAACTGTATCTTGCTTCTTCTGGTAATAGGACCCAAACTTAGTTTGTTCATTTATCTTTTGAAGTAGTCGGTTCTGCACTTTGTATTTTGGATGTCATGTTTCATTGTAGTTTCTTGCTATTGATAGGAAACTGAACAGGTTATTGGAAGATGATTTGATCTTGCGTGATTAATTTCAGTTCATGTCAGTAACATTTTCTAGCCTTGGTAAATTATTTGGTATTCCCAAGGTCAGCAAGAATGCAGTGGACCCCCATTCCGACTTATAGTTTGTACCACAAGGACTAAGATGGAGAAGGTGTCTGAATTTGTTGTTCATGTTCTTAACTCCATAGTACAAGCTACACAGCTTTATATTAAAGACTCCTGGGATTTTCTGAATAACTTACACATTTTTTGCTCAACCTTTCCTTTACATGACTGTCTTCCTGTGACGCTGGGCATAGAAGCGTTATATACAAACATTCCCCATGCTGAAGGCTTGAATTTTGTGCAGTTATTCTTGAAAAAATATGTACATTTTTCTGACTGTAAAATACAGACTATAGCAGACCTTATTTCCATCGTTTTGCCTAACCGTTTCATTTCTTTAATGAGAAGATTTACCAGCAGGTTAGGGGTGTAGCCATGGGGTCTAAGATGGCTCCTGCATTCGCAAATCTTGTTCTGAATACTTGAGAACAGGTGACTAAAGTATTTTACAAAGTTTTGAGCTTACTGCCCTTTACTGTCATTATATTGACAATATCTTTTTTGTGTGGAAGGGGACTAAGGAACAGCTTGATTCTTTCATACAGACACTGTCATGGAGTATTGGTTTTATGAAATTTGTTCCTTCAGTTTGTGGACACAAAGTTACCTTTTTGGATGTAAAACTGGTAATTGATTCTGATAAAGGCACGATGGCATCTAATGTTTTTAGGAAAAACACCTTTAGGAATAATTATTTAGATTTTTCTAGTTTGCACCCCTTTTATATCAAGAAGAGTATTGTTCTTGGACAATTTATTAGACTGTCTAGACTGATTTCTGATGATGCTGTATTTCACAGTGAAGCAGACTTTCTTAAACAAATGTTTGTGCACAAGAACTACCCTCGCAGTTTGCTTGATGCTATTTTTGCTGAAGTAGCATGGGCTCGGCATGACAAGTTCCAATCCATTCTCCTGTTTGACTTTCAAAAAAGGACACTGGTACCCCGTCAGCGGATAAGCAGCTTAGTTTTCCACTTCCCATTTGTAGAGAGTTGCAGAATATTAGAGAAGTTATCACTAACAAGTGGGATGTGATTGGTAGTGACAGGCAACTCTGTAGAATATTAGGCAGTGCAGCTGGTTTCTGTGTGAAACGCTCTCAAACTTTGAGGTATTTCTTTGAGAATAAAAATGACCATTTTTATTGGACAGTCCAGCAAATGCAACTAACGCATGGGGTATGTTTAACTGTAGCCATTGTGTGATTTGTGATTTTACTTACAGGGGCCGCAGCTACTTATTTACACATTGCAGATATCTAGCAGTTTTTAAAAAGTTCTGTAATTGTCATTCCACATTTGTTGTTTATGTTGCTTTCTGTGATGCCTGTAAAGCATTCTACATAGGTAAGACTTGCAGGAGACTGACCGGGTGAAAGAACATCTTGCTGCGCTGCGATCTGGAGATGTGCACAATGCTTTGGGAAAACATAGTTTGGAATGCCCTGCCTTCTCCAAATTCTGTTTCTTTGTGCTGGAACAAGTGTACAATTACTTTGGTGATTGTGCTGCTTATTTGGAGCATAGAGAATTAAAATGGCAGCTTTTTTTGAATGCAGAAGCTGCCCCTGGTTAAAATGAAAATATTAATCTTTCCAGCGCTGTGCACTGGTATGTTTAACCACGCCTAGCCTTTTGCAAGTGATTGTTGATTGTTGTTTACAACTTTATAGCTTCACTTGTTTGGGTATCTGAATCTGCACTGTTGTCATACTTATTAAGTTTTGTTTATTTTTACTGTATTTAATGCCTTACTTTCTGAGTTTTCACTTTAGTTCTGATGAAGTCCTGATACTAATAAATGGACAAAAGAGCTCAACACGAGTTTGGTCTCCAGTGTCCTTATTTATTATTTATTTTTTTTAAGTAGCCTAGAAGTTTGTTTTGTTTTTCTTCAGTTTGTGTCATTTTGAGATGTGTGTGTGTGTATATATATATATATATATATATATATATATATCAGACAAAGTAATACAGCAGACATGACATTACGTTTCCCACTACCTGTCTTGAGATATGGGTCATATTAGAGAAATTATCACCAAGAATTGGGATTTACTTACTGACTTACAGCACATTGGCACTACCCTAGGGGTAACACCTTCTTTTACATTCAAAAGAACCAAAACCTTGCGCTAACATTTTGAAAATAGAGACAAGTAGTTTATCTTCAACCCCTCCTCTAGTACTACTTCACATAGAGGCATATATTGTTGTAATTGTGTTGTTTGCCCTTGCATCTTTATAGGGTCTCATTTTACCTTTGCACATTGGAAATACATGGTTACATTCTCTAAACATTTTAATTGCCATTCTAGTCCAGTAGTTTATGTTGCTGTCCGTTTAACATGTAATAATTTTTGTATAGGTAAGACAGCAAGAAAACTGTTGGAATGTATTAAGGAATACTTGGGAGCTATTAGAGCTAAAAATACAAACAATGCCTTGGCTAAACATAGCACATTTTGTAGAAATTTTGTTAAATTCCAGTTCTTTGTGGTAGAATAAGTTGATGCATTTTTTGGCAATACAGATTTCTTCCTTGAATTAAGGGAACTAAAGTGGCAACTGCTGCTTGGTGCAGAAATGACTCAGGGTTTGAATGAAAGCATTAATATCAAATGTGCTCTTAAATGGTATGATTAAAATGTTTGTCCTGCCAGTTAGTGTAATATTACACACTTACTCCTCATGTTTCATGTAGCATATGCTTATTACTTCAGATTTATTTGCAGTTTAAATACTAAGGTTATTGGTTACTGTATTTTATTATCAATTCTTGATTCCATTGGTTACTGTAAGCTCACGTTTCATTTTCACATTTAGTGTACATACTACATAGTTTGCATTATTCTGATGAAGTTCTATTAACATTAAAGAACGAAAGTTTAATTACCAGTTTAGAGTCTTCTGATTTTCTCCAGCTAGTCGTTTTACAGATTGGTTTTATTTTATTTTACTTTCAAGAAGTTAATTTGATATAAGTAATTATCTTGTAAGCGGCAGTTTGCTCAGTATATGTGTGTTTGTGTGTGTGTGTGTGTGTGTGTGTGTGTGTGTGTGTGTGTGTGTGTGTGTGTGTGTGTGTATATATATATATATATATATATATAATGATGTATATACTTTGAAGAGCTTGATTCTGGATGACTTTGAAAAGGGCTTTGTTTTGTATTTGCTTAATTTTCCTAGTGTCATCATCCATTGCTAGAACGAATTGCATCAGGCAAGCTGCTTGCACAGTTCGACTTTCTTGAACCTGAGTTTTTTGGGACGGTTCCTATTGAGCAGAGGATTGAGTTTTCTTCCCATCTATTTCTGATCCCTAGAAGATCAAGAGGAGGTCCAAACCACTCAAGGACTTCAGAGACTTCATATTTAGTATTATTCAAGTGTAATTTTCAGTGGTTACAGTACAAACTCCATATTTTCTAATTGTAGTTGACTTTTGGAATGGTGTTAATAGTGTAATTGTGACAGATGGCTCTATAGCATATTGTTTTGGAACTTCACAGGATTTTTTTTTTTTTTGTTATGGGCTGCTTTGGGTAGGTAGTATTTGTACAGAATCCAATTTGCCTTCATGTGTTCCTGTTAATGTTAGTAGTTGTACTGGACATCCTGTAGCAATCCGCCTTCTAATGTTTCCCAGCATGGAGAGCTGACTGAGAATTGTCCCCAGCAGTCTGTTGCCTCGGCTGTGGCTTGGCTGTTCCCATTCATAGTTTCTGTAACTGATTCTACTGTTGGTGCAGCGTACTGTCTTTATAGGGATATTTAAAAGTTGGTGAGTTATTTACTGGACCCCGGTCAACCCTTTCTGTAATGTTCAGTAAAATTATGAAGTATGTCTTACTTCTAATACTCTACAAGGTCTTTGTGATATGGGAGTAATTCAGCGCTGTTAGAGGCAGATAGTGTTCTAGTTCAGAAATCAAAATGTTGTTGGCTATGGGTGTTAGTCTCAGTTGTTAATTGGCAAGTGTACTATACTTTTAGGCTGACTTTGTTTGCCTTAAGTCTGTGTAATGAGTTTGGTGGAAAAAGTGAAATGTTGATTGTAAAGTAAGCTAAGGTATCTCTTGGTTTAATGACAAGGTGAAATTACCTTGTGCGTATTTAATCCACAGGATAAGCTTAGAAGACAGTTTTTGGCAGGTATGAAATCATCACTGCAGATTTGTTGCTGTTATTAACTATGTTCTTTTCCATAAACCAGTTCCAGAGGATTAAACCGTTTCTTTTTGTGATCTTGGAACCTGTTATGGGAAGAGTTTGAAGTGAGAGTTGTTAATATTATCTGCTGAGAGAGTGCATTTAATTGAAGATTGGTTGTGTTTGCCCATTTTATTTCAGACACTTTTTTTCAGACTGAGCTTTGGTTACTTCACCATCGGGGTTCATATTGCAACACTTTGACTTCTGTGATTTGGAGAAAGGTTGACCTAAGCTCTGTATCATCTGGTGAAATGTAGTTTAAGGGAACTGTATCTTGCTTCTTCTGGTAATAGGACCCAAACTTAGTTTGTTCATTTATCTTTTGAAGTAGTCGGTTCTGCACTTTGTATTTTGGATGTCATGTTTCATTGTAGTCATATCCTCAGCTCAACTCGTATCACATTTTTCAGTGTTACTTGTGAATAACTCTCTTTGTGCTTTGACAAGGGCTGTGTCTTGTTGAGGTTAAGTCCCTGCTTATTTCTTAAGCTTTCTCTGAAGTCTGTCTTTTATCTAGACTGTTCACCTTCCATTGTTTTTCCTAATTTTTTTTTTTTAGAAGAGTTACTTTGTTCTTCATGCCATAGATTTTCACAAGTTGTAATTTTACCTTTCCAGAACATATTAGTGTTGTTGAACTGCTTAGCGTTGTATCTCCTTTGCTTCATTTAGGGAGAGTTCGCCCACTGCCTAACAGATGCTTTGTGGCCAGAACACTGTTTGATGATGTTCCACTAGAACACTATGTAACCATTTTTAATGCTTTATATGTATTTATTTATTTATTTTTTGGAGGGGGTGCTACTTTGTTCTACTTTTTTCAGGAATGCATCAGTGGTAGACAGTACCAGTACCACACCTGCTTGGTCAATGTTTCACACTTATCTTTGAGTGTAGTCTGGGCCTCTGCTTTCCTTGAGAACCGCCTGTCCTAGATCCCTACTTTTGCCTGTCATGTTCTCTCTTTTCTTTTGATTTTTGTTGATACCAGTTAAGAGTTATGCCTAAATATTATCTCCTTGTATGGAGTGTTTTCAAGTTAGCGACAACACAAAATCTGAATGCTTATGTTAGTTGTTCAGGATGCCACTGTTTAGTGGATACCTTCTTCTTGGCTGTGAGTCAGTTCCATCTTTTCCTAGAGGTTCCAGTGTAAGTCTTTTGTGAGTAAGCCACACATTTATAGTTGTTTATCCTTCTAGTTATACTTTTTAAGAGCTCTGGTATGGAATGTGACAGTTAGGAGCTGGGGCTTTTGCAGTGAGTTTGCCTCTTAACCCAAGTATGTTGGTGATGTGAATAAACCAAAAAGAGCCATCTGTTTACAGTAAATTATATTAAAAACAAGGGAAGGAAAGGGAAAGGCCCATGAAGTGAAGCTGAGAGTAAGAAGGAAGACAAGATTGCAGGGTGGACAATGGGGAGAGAAGTGAATAAGGTATTTAAGTTGTGAAGCAGCATGTTGGCTTTGGAGATTTCTGGGGATTGATGTCGGGTTTATGAAAACATTGGTAGAATATTAGAGAGAGGGGTGAGCGAGTGTACACATTAGATGGGAAAGGTCAGAAGTGACTTGGACTGATGGGCCTTCAGAAGGAAAGGAGACTGAATAAGATGGAAAAAGATAAGGACAGCTCATGGGCAGAGGTAATCATCTAGGGAAGAAAATGTGCAAATAAATGGAGGGAAGAGGGAGACAGGTGAGCAGCAGGAAGCAAGGAAGGAGTAAAATGAAGATGGTGGGAAAGGCAGCCAAGGGGAAAAATTACAAGATGAAAGCCAGTGTGGAAAAGTAGGGGCAGGGAAAGATGGCAAGCGATAAAGGAGGTGTTGCCTGAAGTAATCTTTGAAGTAAAAATGAATACAGGACAGATGTCTGAACAAAGGCTTAACTAAGTGTTTCTAGGCCACTTAAGTGAGAAAGCTCAGATCAGATGGATATTAGTAAGTGCTAAAATTGAGACAGATAAGAAAATAGATTTGAAATCCATTTTGGCCAAAGGGAACAGAATGCTAAAGAAAAGGGCAGCGTTCATGAAATTTATTCAGGTAGTGCAATAGTTGAACTTTAAGAGGTTTTTTTGTTTTTTTTTTTTCCTCCAGAACTACTGTTTATAGGGGATGACATGAAAAAAGCTCCCTTGTCTTTTTGTTTTGGGAGGAGGGCAAAGCTGTACCTTCCTTTTCAGCTCAAAGTGATGGAGGTTTGCCTGAATTATTGGACATCTAGGCATGCCACATAAACTTTATTTTTAAAAAGTGTAGTTGTAAGATGATACAGTTTAGAGAGAGTATATCTAAGGTTGTAAGGAAGGATGCTGAGCATGATGCTCCAATTAGTACCCCCCCCCCACTTTTAAGTTAAAAGATCTTTTGTTTACAGTAAAACGGGGAGACATTCTATTTTTGGTTGTTCTAAAACTTTATAGGGCACTCTAATGAAAGGAGCTCTTAGTCACATGTTAAGAGGTCAGCTGGGGATGGTGAAAGTGTCAGCCAGATTTTATTCACCAGGGATAATGAAAGAAGTAGATGATAATTATGCTTCTTGTCCAGACTGTTTGAAATCACCATCCCAATCCAGGATTTAAGAGTCCATTGCTTCCATTTTTTTTAATTACAGAAGCATTGCTATGGACATTTTAGGGCCATTAGTAAAATCTAGCAGTGTACGTTGGTACACAGTAGCAATAAGGAACTATGCCATGACATTTGTAGGGCCTCTAATCTTAAACTAGGCTAGTGATGAGGCTGTTGCCAGATCACATATTCCATTCTATACAGTGTAGAAACGTGTGGAACTTAGTAAGTGCACCTTTTATGTCACTGGTACTACATCATTTGTGCCATGCTTTAAGGATAAACAGATAATGTCAGTATGCCATCCACAGACTGGCAGTTTAGCAGAGTTCAAGAAGACACTGCAATCCATGTTAATAAGAGTGACTAGTATAGATAGTAAGAATTGAGAGCCCTTGTTAGCCACGTTGTTTGTAGTAAGGTGTCACAGGCACAACTTGGTTTACCTCATTTGATCTCTTGTATGGAAGACATTAGAGGTCTGCTTGATATTGCTGGAAGAGAGACTTTGGAAGAAGACCGAACACCATTTAAAATATAGAATATTAGTGTTTTTTTTTTTATAGGATAGACTAAAGCTGGTCTTGCAGTTGTAAAGGAGTATATGCAGAAAGCCCAGAAATTGTAACGAGTCTAAAATAAGAATGCCTGATTTTAGAGAATTTGACCCAGGGCATCAAGTGCCTCTTGGTGGACAACACAATTCTTAAGTGGCAAGGTTGTATGGTTTTGACTTGCTTTAATTTGCAAATATAAACTTGTATTATATTGTCCTGCTTCTAGTGTCTCTGCTGTATTTATAATTTTCATGTAGTGCATGGAATGCCATGGTTATGCTCCAAAATTGGGAAAAATATAAACCTGTAAAATGCTACTGTAATGCGGTACTAGACTATTAACGCACTTTCAGAGGTGTGTAACAATTGTTATATGGCCCCAAGTGTTGCAGGAGGAGTTTCTCCACTCTCAACTGTCCCTGTATTTCTTGGTTCTATTTTTGTTCTGTCGTTGAAACATTAGTCAGTCTGTAAAGTAGAGCAGTATTTAAAAATGATCCCTGACTCCTGACTTTACTCTCTTGTCATTCCCCACAATAAGAATTTGTAAACTAATTAAACCTGTACATGCTGTCTGTGTTTCTGTGCTTTCAAAGCTTAATAAAACACTTTTGTGCCTTTTTTCCCCCCATCTCTAACTGGTAGTACATGGAATAAATAAAACTCCATGCACTGCAAAGAATTATGATCGTGTCTTACTGATCCTAATTAGTTATATTTTCTCAACATGAAAGCCAAGTTTCACGACTCAAGCTTAATTTTTGAGGTGAATTTCTTGGCATCCGTATCTTGAACACACAGCGATATGGTTACGACTAAAGACCCAATCATAGTCCTCTGTGTAGTACGCAATCCTTTTATCCACACTATAGAACAGCATTTAATTTTCCAACATGCTACCATCACTGGTCTTTAAGGAGTAACCACTGTTAACATTCGCATGTAGAATTTTCTGTGTTGTAACACAAAGCCTTAATTCCCCTTAGAAGATATGTTTTCTCACTTTGAAGCAATATGGTTTCCTGTTTTGTGAACAAGCCCAGTATTGTTCATGAAAATTCCCAGTACTTTGTGAGCATTCCATTTCATCTGTTTTCACAGTCTAGTTCTTCTCCGAAATAAAACATTTTTTTTTATCTGTGCTTTCTTGTCATATCAATCAATTCATTTTACTAAATTCAAGTATGGGGGGTTTGCACACTAGTCAGTAAAAAAACATGCAATTTCTGTAGTCATTGATAGATAATTTTTTAAAATGTACTTTTCTGAAAGCATTTTGTTAGCAGTACAAGAAGAGTTGTTTTTGGAATTTTTATTTGGCTAGTTCATCTTCATGGTCCCTTTTGTTAGGATACTTAAATATTCTTGCTACAGCAGTTGGACTTACCGCAAATGCATTTTTGTTTCAGGGTTTTTTTGTTTTTTTTTTTTTTTTTATGAAAAAGATGATTCATTTTGCTTAAGAGGTGGAAGTCAAACCTGCTTTTGTACCTGTGATGATATTGGTAAAAAATGCAGCAAGATGATTGGTCTAAGATTAGCTTTATTGAAGACACCGATATGAGTTGATATTGTCTAAATGGAATATATTCATATTTAAGGAGCTAATGATAGTCAAGTCTATGCTATGCTAAGATTAATATGGGAATGTTGGTTTTGTGTGCAAGTTTATGGAGGAGCATAATTTTGCATAGGCATGTTCATAGGTTAGTACTACTAGGCTAACTGCCCTTATGGACCATTTTAAGCCTAGCCAGTTACCCCATGTGAGAATCAAACCCTGCATGTTGTGTATGTAAGGTAAACATCTTAGCCACCTAACGTGTTTTGTCTTACCACATATTCAGCTGCACAGTTATAACCTGCATTTTCTGTTTTTATTTAGGCATCATGTGTACAGGAAACTGGATCACAAAAACATTGAACTTAATGAAGTTGGACCCAGATTTGAGATGAAATGTGAGTTAGCATGCATTTCCTTGTAGTATTTTGTTCATGTTTTTGATTCTGTTGTCCTCTTGATTATGATTTAATTTTGCAGCCGTGATTTCCTTGAACTTGTAAGTTAGTAGGGGTCATGTTTATTGATGTGCTTAAGTCACTAAGCATAGTACATAAAAACTAAAATATATATTTGACATCAAACCTGGAAGAACAGAAAGATACAGGCAGTCTTGGTTATACCTTCTATTTATTAAACAGCTCCCTGGTGTAGATGTATTATAATCTCTCCCCTGAATTGCAAGGACTCAAGGTCACATCTGTTTTTTACGGAAGTAGTTGGGAAAGGACCTGGTGGTGGTGCATTTTTTATTACCATTTGCTGGTTGCTTCTTGTGTTGTAGGCACCTTCTTGTTCCACTTGTTGATGAGCTACTGTGTGTCTAAGACTGGCCTTATCCTGAGGAGTATCCCCTCGAGTCACCCAAATTCATTCAGGACAGATTATGTTTTGTCCATGTTTGTTGCTGAATTAGACATTTAATACCCAGGGTGAGTTAGGTCCCAGTCTTTCCTGTACTTGGGTTAGTTGTTTGCAGTTTGGTGGAACCTGTCTACAGGGGTGCAGGAATGTACCCTTAAGAAACATAGTCTGTACTAACAGACATCTTAAATCTTCATATCTGCCTGTCATGTGACACCTGTGCTCAGCAACAATTCAAGGGCTGGGTCATTTTTTCTCATCTGCCATGCCTTACTGTTGCTGGATTTGGTGTGTGGTTGAAAGCATGCATACAGCCTTGGACCAGCATTGCAGACTGTACCCTGGGAAAATGCATGGCATACTGCTGAGGTGTAGAAGTTAGGAAGACCATCCCTAGATCTTCATGGATGACTGCCATTCTAAGTATTGGCTGTCACTACCCTATTGAATATAATGGTTGTGGAACTGGTGAATGAAAGAGGCACTTTTTCAGAAGGGATTCTGTCACAAAGATATAGGAAAGAATTAGTATTATCACTTTGCCCATTCTTCTGCATGTCGTTTGCTGTCGCACACTTCCAGTCATTCTGTGGCTATTTCCTTCTGTCTTAGTTTAGCTTGTGCAGTAACATCACATATATTTCCTCTTTGTTCACTTCACCCAAAACTCTTTTCATGTAGAGTTCTGATTGTGTTTTCATCAGCTGTAACCCACATACCCTTCTTGCATCTTTATCAGTATCCACTGCAGATTAATATAACATGCTTCCCATCCTTTTCATCCACTTCATTCATACACTGTTCTTCACTTCCTTATCTGCAGTTGTCGCACAGAAAAACCTCACCAGGTTAGCTTAAGCTAACTGCCTCACAATGCTCCTTCATGTTCACCAGCTGAATAGGACCCCTCTGAAAACTGAATCCACCATAACCGTTTCCTGTTGATTCATCTACACCTCAGCCTCTGTCTTAACTAGTCATACACTCACCACTACATTTGCAGCACCTACCTTGGCTTTACTTCTACAACTGGGTCTTTCTTCACCACATTTTTGAATGTTTTGTAACCTGCTGCAGGCATCTTGCCCCATAACTTCTGTGACCTGTTCCACTTATTTATGCATATTCTGAACATTCCTTTTCTCCTACTTCCTTGACTAAATCTCTCAGCCTACTGCTTACTCAATCTCACCTGATAACACTGTTTGATTCCCCACTGTGCATGAATTATGCCTTGTTTTACATCATGAGATAGTGTTCACCCTTTATTAGATGCTCCATTTTCTTCCTTGTGAGACAACACATTTTCTCATCCACACAAATCATTTATTGATTTGATCACATTTCTTCCTATTAGATTATAAAATGCCCTTTGTCCTGTCTTTAGCCATACAAATGTACATTTACTAGCACTTGCTGTTTTACTTTGTATATATCATGTCCTTTACATGGTGTCTTGAAATCTGTACACTAATGCATTATATAAGTATCTTAATCACATGTCCTCTTTCACAGCCTCACTTTTCTCTATTTTCATTTATTACTATAGCAGTGAGTGTAGTTATGTGTAACCGGCATACCTAGCCATGCCGTGCCCAACAGGTTTTGCCTGCTTTTCTCTGTGCTTATGCAACAAATCAAAGTGCAGTTATTCTGTATTCTCTTGAAAGCTTAAATTTGCAGCCATATAAATCCACATAAATTTGCTTTGTGCAGTAAACCTGGGTGGTGGGAGAAATAACTGCTAAAACCCTTACATTCCATATGGCTGATATGGAAAGGTGCAAACCACAGTTCTGATACCAGCCAGTCCACCACTTGCATCTCATGAATTTGCCTTTTTGGGAGGGAGGGAGACTTTTATTAGCTGCAGCTGTCTTTCTTCTCCCATGCTGTCCTCATTTCCCAGTAGTCTCCACCTTCACAGTTTTACCTCATTGCAGAGGGAACTCCAGTTTCAGTTTAAACAGCTGAAAACATCTTAAACTTTCTGACAGAGTAATTCCTTCCTTGGTTTTGACATCTCCAACGTCTTCCTTATTTTTAATATCTCCCCTCCATCAACCAACTTAACATGTCTTATCATTTAGCTGTGCCTTACCATTTCGCAACTTTTTCATTTTGGCTTTTGAACCTTCACTTCTTTTTAAGCCGTTCTTTTTCCATTTGAACCTCAATGGTTCATTGTCCCTTTTTTCATGTAATTTTACCTGGAAACAAACCTTCGTTGTATTCTTGAGCATTGTTGGCTTCCAGGTCAACTTATGGACCTCTTTCTTGCCATTCTTCTTATCCCTCCTTTATTCCTCCACTTCCTGTTTCTCTGCCATCTGTTCTGTTTCCCTTCCATAGTGTCTGTTGATTTTGTTTGTAGTGTTATTCTCACATCGGGCTCTCTCCTGCGCCATTCTTTCTGATACTCCTTTTGCTCATTGGAGGTACGTTTAGACATTTTTCTGCATCTTCAGCAGGAAATGAGCACAGTATCTAGTAACTTCTGTAGTGTTTTCCCCTGACCCTTATCTGTCCCATGCCTGATTTTCATAACTTTTTTGTTGGGACAATGATGCCATTTTCTGTAGACTGTTTTGTGATTGAACAGTTTCATATATCAAAAGCAGTGTCCTTTTGTTCGAAGTATTTTCTGTTAGCATTGTATACATTAATTAGTTTGCCTTTCTTTCTAGTTATTTGTTGTGACCAGCTCTGGTAGAGCTTTTACTTGAGTTTAGAACAGATGCTGCTATTACAAAAAGAATGAGCAGTAGGATATATAAAATATTACAAGATAACTGTAAGAATCAATCGAAGTAGTTTAGAAAAGATTGGGAAGAGTGACTGGAAAGGCAGTATACAAAAGAATAGGAGGACACTTGCATGGATCCCAAGCATGCAATAAAATCCAAAAGGTTTAGGATTTTTGCATTTTGCATAGGTGTTTTTATAGTCCAAGCAGACTTCAAACATTTGTTCTTCTAGTTTATAGCATATGCAATGCTGGAGGTTTGATGGGGTAGAGAGATAACTGGGAACATGTTTTTTAGGAATGGAATGTGGTGGAAGATTTTTTTTTTCAGGATACAAAAATAAAAACAAGAGCTTGAGTGGTAAAGTATGACCTGGTTCAGCAATACCCATATTTATGGGGAAATTAAAAGATCTGATGTCTCTCCTGTCTGTCCCTCAACAGACGAGTCTTCAGATATGACCTTGGATCTATCCTCAGCTACTCAAGACTCCTGCCCTTATCCGTAACCCTCCTGCAAAGCCCATTACCCTAGATCTCATTTGAGACAGATGTGGGTGTTCTTCATGTTTCACTGTTGCAGTCATTACATTTGGGTAATCCTACTGGCGGGTTGCCCTCAGTCGGCCTGAATTCCAAAGTCTTGGGTCCTGCGTCGGCTGCTGTCGCCCCTTCCCTGACGTCAGGTCGTCAGGGGTATAAAAGATGCGGCCGACGCCATTTTCTTTAGTCTTTCTTGCCGTGCGGTGCCCGAAGCAGAAGCAGTTCGCAAGTGCCGGTCGGCAGACTCCTGAGATTTTCGTGTTCGAGTTTCAGATCCGAAGTCTTCAATAAAGCTAAGTACCCCATTGAGGAAACTGTTTTCTTGCCCCAGACCGATGTCAGAAAAAGTTAATAATTGTATTTCTTGTGGGAAGCAAATACCTTATAAGGATTTTCATTCTTACTGTATTCCTTGCCTAGGCCCTGATCATAACGTTTCTGGTTGTCGGTTTTGTGCTAGATTTAACCAACGCACTATTAAGCGTCGGTATGATTTTGCTTTAAACTGTTTTGGACGCCAGTTTAATTATCCAGAAATGTTGGATAGCCATCCGACTACCGGAGTTTACAAGAAACACAAAGAAAAGGAAAGAGATAGACAGCCGAGGCCCAAAACCGGCGACGAGGCTTCTCCTAAGCCAGTCGCTGGTTTACCGGTTCTCAGTGAGGTGCTTTTGCAGCCCCTGACGCCCACTACTTTAGAGTCGCAAGCTGCTACCGACTCCCACGTGGAGTCGGCCATGCCGCTGGAAACTCAAAGTATTGGAGCCTCGGATATTATCCCTTCAGATGAGTCTGGAGCCTCTGAGCAGGCACCAGCTTCTGAGGGTGTATTCAGCACTAAACATCTTTACATCAAACCGACTTCAGCTTCACAGGCAAAGACGAAAGCACCTTCCAAAGCAAAGAAACAAACTCAAGAGCCACGTGGTCAGGCTTCTATGCCCAAAAAACAGATGCTCAAAATGGCCGAAGACTTTATTACCTTGATCAGGGGTTCCCATCCCCCTCCTGATAAGAGGTCTAGGCAAGAGACTGACTATGAATCTTCTGATCAGGTTTCCATTAATTCTGATTCCTCTACTGATCAGGAATAATCTCTTTCCCCCCTATGAGGATTCTGATGCTGAAGAATCTATACCATCAGCTTCTCCTCCTGAGGACTGTTCTTTTGGGGAAACCTTACATACCATGAGGGAGCATTTCCACTAGGAGAGCCAAGATTTTTCAGAATCTAAAAAGAGGCTCAGGGAGAGCCAAGATTTTTCAGAATCTAAAAAGAGGCTCAGGGATTTCCTTTTACTACCTCAACACAAGCCCCTAGCCATCCCACCTGTGTTAGACATTGTAGATGATGTGTTTTAGGAGTCTAGTCTTACCCCTGACTCCTTACCTCCAGCTCCTTTTAAGCCTGACAGATATTACAGGGTTTCTGACTCTCATAAATTCCTTTTTAAAAACCCTGCTGCAGACCCACAAACTATTTCTCAGGGTCCCAAAGGAGTTGAGGCTTCCTCTGCAAAAATCCCTAGCCCTTCTGACAGAGATTCTAGGGCACTGGATAGATGGGGAAAAAAGGTTTACACATCTGCTACCTTGGCTATAAGGGCCTTAAACTGTCAGTTTCATATGCTCAAATATCAGCAACATGTCATGGCATTGCTTAAACAGAAAATGTTGTTTAACTCTGAATGTGCAGAAAACAAGGAAATGCAGGATTTATTGCATGCAGCTGAACAAGTTGGAAAGCATACTTTGCAATGTGGATTTGATTCTTTAGAGGCCTCCTGCAGGGCCGCAGTTACAGGTTCTGTAATTAGGAGGCATGCTTGGTTAAAGGAACAAAACCTGCCTGATCATGTTAAAGTCAAATTATTAGATGCACCCTTACAGCATGATACTTTGTTTGGTGTTAAGGCAGAAGAAGTGTTAAAGAAAATGGAGGACAAAGCTTAATCTATGCAAATGGTCAAAGATTTCTTACAAGTACAGCCACCTAGGTTTAGCAGACACTGGCCAACAAAGAATTGGTCCTTTCCTGTGTCAGACAGACCTCAAAGGGGCAGATCCAGACACCCTAGAGGTAGATCCCAGGCGCAAGGTTCATACTGCTCAAAGCAATGGGGGGCTTCTACCTCCAAAGTTGGAGAAGACAAATCACAACCATACAGGAAACAGTCCCAATGACTTCACCCTGCCTGCAACAAGCACTTATCTCCTGTCAGCACCCTTAGGGGGAAAATTAGCACTTTTTTTCGCAAAATTGGCACATTATAACCCAGGACAAATGGGTCCTAAATATCGTGTCACAAGGCTACAAGTTCCATTTCCATACCCTGCCAAAGGCAAATGGCTGACCAGATCTGCCAAAAAATCAATGGTCAGAGGCACAGAAACAAGTCTCATCCCTCATGGACATGGGGGCCATTCAACAAGTACCAGAACAAGAGCAGGGAAAAGGATTTTACTCAAGACTGTTCTTGGTACCCAGAAAGGACAAGGCCTGGAGGCCAATACTGGACCTATCTGTTTTAAACACATTCCTGGATATACCAAAATTCAAGATATTGACTTTGCAGTAGCTTCTGCCCATGCTGGGCAAGAACCCATGGCTTGTGACTTTAGACCTAAAAGAGGCATACCTGCATGTCCCAATCAGACAAATATGCAGAAGATACCTCAGATTCAAGGCTGGCTCAATGCATTACCAATTCTCTACACTGCCCTTTGGCTTATCTACTGCACCCAGGGTCTTCACAAAATGCCTGGCACCAATAATTGCATTCTGCAGACAAAGAGGAATACAAATATATCCTTACTTGGACGACTGTCTAATTCAAGCAGCGAACAAGGACATTCTTCTACAGCATCTGACGTTTGTGAAAAGACTTCTAACATGCCTAGGGTACACAGTCAACGAAAAGAAATCAAAACTAGTACCCTCTCGAGATAATATTCCTGGGTGCAAGCTTAAATACAACTGCCCAGATGGCTTATCTCATGCCAGACAAACAAAGGCAACTGACTACCCATTTCAAAATGTTGGCAACAAGGCCCAGTTATCTGCAAGAAATATTCTGCAGGCTTTGGGCTTCATGGCATCCTGCATCCTACTAATTCCATATGCAAGACTGCATATGAGGAAACTTCAGTGGTACCTAAAAAGTGTTTGCACTCACCATTGCCACAGCCTGGAGACTATGATTACTCTCATTCCCTGCCTGCAACAGGAGTTTCAATGGTGGGCAAAGGCTTGTCACCAAAACAAGGGACAGCCATTCACATTACCCCCAGCCAGGCAGACACTAACAACGGATGCATCAGATTATGCCTTGGGGGCCCACATGGCAGGAAGATGCATTCAGAGCACATGGACCTCAAACCAAATGCATCTACATATCAATCAAAAAGAAATGCTAGCAGTTCAAAATGCCCTGACAGCCTTCAAGGACCTACTTTATCCAGGACAACAACTGATAAAGACCGACAACACCACGGTCATGTGGTATATAAACAAGCAAGGGGGCACACATTCTTACCCCCTTTGCAGACTAGCCATGACTTTGTGGGACACAGCATTGACTTACCAAGTACATATGCAGGCACAATTCCTGCCAGGAAGGAAAAATACTCTGGCAGACGAACTAAGCAGAAACCTCATGGATCCCCACGAGTGGCACCTAGACCCACAAGTCTTCAGCATGATAACAAGAAAATGGGGATGCCCGGACATAGACCTATTTGCCTCCCCTCACAACTACCAACTAAAAAGATTCTGCACAAGGATTTAGCACAGACAAGCATGGAAAGTGGACGCCCTATCTTTCAGCTGGAAAAACTATCAGTATATGCATCCCCCCCCCCTGCCTCTCCTCCCCAAGGTACTCCTAAAGTTCAGACAGGAGAAGCCAAGGATGATACTGATTGCCCCAGATTGTCCCCGCCAGCACTGGTACCCAGTTCTA
The DNA here is from genome assembly GCF_019279795.1 of Protopterus annectens. Classification (NCBI taxonomy): domain Eukaryota; kingdom Metazoa; phylum Chordata; order Ceratodontiformes; family Protopteridae; genus Protopterus; species Protopterus annectens. The sequence goes on from NC_056741.1 coordinate 1,233,627,975, forward strand.
AGGAGCTTGTCTCAATGCCCAGCTTGGACCTTACCTCATATACCTCAGCTACTGTCCCAGCAAAACAGTCAGATCCTACACAGCCAACTCAGAACTTTAAACCTGACAGCATGGCTAATAATGTAGTCATACAAAGCACACCGCTCAGTAAAGCTGTGATGGATGTAATTTTGGAAGCCAGAAGGCCTAGTACTAGAAAATCTTATGCTGGAAAATGAAAGAGATTCTGTGCTTGGAATCAGGCACAAGGAACTGATACAGCTGTGCCAAATATTCCTCAGATTTTGCAATACTTAACTGAGATGCTGGACAAAGGCCTGTCTTTTTCATCTATTAAAATTCATGCCTCTGCCATTTCGGCTCATTACAATGTAGAGCCACCAATCTTTTATCATCTCTTATTAAAGCAGTACCTCAGAGGAGCCAAAAATTTAAGACCCCCAAGGATTTCACCAATGCCTGCATGGGACCTCAACTATGTCTTGGAAGAACTCACCCTGGCTCCTTTTGAGCCAGCGGCTACTGCTGATATAAAGTTTTTATGTTGGAAAACAGCTCTGCTCCTAGCAATAACTTCTGCAAGATGAGTTTCAGAGCTACAGGCACTCATGGCTGTGGAACCTTTTATCATTTTTTTTATCCAGACAGGGTCTCTCTGAGGACAAACCCAACATGTATGCCTAAGGTGGTGTCCAGTGTGGCTCTCAACCAAACCATTCACCTGCCAACCTTTTACCCAAATCCACAGAACAAGGGGGAGAGAATTCTATATTCTTTGGACATACACAGACAGCTTAGATTCTACTTTGACAGAACCAAAGTTTTCAGAAAGACAGACCAATTACTAGTGGAATATGCTGCAGCATCACAAGGAAAGGCTATCTCAAAGCAAACTATTTCTAAGTGGATAGGCCACTGCATTCGTTTATGCTATGTACACCATGGCAAGCCAGTACCTAAGGGCATTAGGCCACACTCAACCAGAGCTGCAGCCACTTCAGCAGCCTTTCTCAGGGGAGTACTTACCAAGGACATTTTAGAGGCTGTACTTGGAGTTCAGTGCACACATTTACAAAGCACTATCATCTGCCATTCTATTCTAAATCCAGGCCAGGTTTTGCCACTGCAGTTCTGCAGGGCCTCATAGCCGCTCCTAATGCTGTTTAGCTCCAGCCTCCCAACCTTAGCTTTGGGACTCTACCCAAATGTAATGACTGCAACATTGAAACACGAACATAGTACAGTTGTGTACACTTACCATAAGTGTAGATGTTCGAGTGTATTCACTATTGCAGTCCAGGTTACCCACCCGCCATCCGCCTTTCTTCTGATGGAACCTTTCTTTCCTTCTCTGATTTATACAACCTATGTGGTGTATTTGCTAGTAGATGAAGGTAAAATTTATATTGGTGCATGTATTTATATATAAATTTTGGCTACCCTTTTAGGGGGCACCTGACACCTGGGGCAAGAAAAAATAAAGAAAATAGCATCGGCCGCATCTTTTATACCCCTGAAGACCTGACGTCAGGGAAGGGGCAACAGCAGCCGACACAGGACCCAAGGCTTTCAAATTCAGGCCTGCTGAGGGCAACCTGCCAGTAGGATTACCCAAATATAATGACTGCAACAGTGAATACACTCGAACATCTACATTTATGGTAAGTGTACGCAACTGTACTATCTCCTTGCTCAGGTGTGGGTTAACATTGCAAGAAACCTTTTTCATTGTTTCTTGTTTTGTCTCCTAGATAATTGTCTTTCAGTGCTTTTTAACCTATGTGCAGTAATTATACCCTACCTTCCCTTTCATAGTAAATTTAGATAGGTGCTTATTTACTGTTTTAGTTCCTCGCACCTCAGCACAATCTTTCTGTTTAAAAAAAAAAAAAAGTACTTTTATATCCTGTTATATGTTTTGTTTTATTTTAATAACTTAGGATTGCTGTTTTTTTTACTGTTGTGATTCTTGAATATGGCTGAGAAACCTTCAGATTTAAAAAATTTGTGGCCTGTGGCAATAAGATAACCCAGTTTTAGACGCACACTTGAAATGTGGGTACTGCCTCAATGCAGCACACTTAGATGAGCAGTGTGCTTATAAGCACTGCATTTGGTACCTCAGCTGTTGCCGAGAGAAAGAAAAAACTTATTCTTAAGGGACCTATCCTTGCCCTGTGGGAAAATCCTCCAAGATTCAACCTGTTGATTCTGGAGCTTTGTCATCTTCAGAAAAGTCTTTGGGCAAATCTAAAGAGGATAAAGTAATGGGACCTAAAGAAAAAAAAAACAAGGAGCTGAGAAATTGCTGCCCTGATCGGTCCTCATATGCTTTTGCTTCCTTGGCTGTGGTGCTGAAATCCTGTAAGTCTTCAGATCCAGCACTCTTCTCTGAGCCTATCCTGATTGGATCAAAAACACCCCCCCTTCTGGATTCATGCTGTTCCTTGGAGCAAGTCTCTCCTTGGCTGCATTTGCCCATTTTTCAGGAAACTAGCAGCAGCCGTCAAAACCTACTTCCACAGCTTTTTCCCCCTGGTCAGACAGGAGCCTTTCCGAAGCAGATGTGGACTGGATGATGAAGAAATTCCTCAGGACCTAGATTGGGTTTGGGGTCCTCCTGGCTCAGACCACTGCTGCACCCAGGATTTATGTCTCTTCCCTTCATCATATAGTAGTTCATACCTTGATCTACTTGTTTGGAGTCAGAAGTTATGGATCAAAACATTTCCCAGAGCTTGTCCACATCAGATTCAAATGTGGTTATCTTCAGATTCTGCGCCATTTCTGACCGAGAGAGCTGTAATCTTATCAGAGCCAGAAGGATCTTGGAGCCAAAGCTTCAGCTCCAAATCTGAGGGGATAGGTTTGACTCTGATATTCTGGAAACAGACTTGCTCTTCATCCACCTTCACCTTGAAGGAGCTGATTTACTTAGCACACATCACAAGATTTCAGAGGAATTTGGCGATTTCTTTAGTTAGTGTCTCTCTTTGCAGGCGACAGGAAAACCTTGAATTCTCAACCACCCTATAGTCCCTGTCCCAACATCTTAATGGGTCAGATTTCCAGTGTGGCCAAAGGTGCTTTGGGAGCTGCAGGTGTGGGCATTACTGTAAGAAGACATGCCTGAATGCACAGTGTGTGACTTTCTGGAGCACTTGGACATCCTTTTTTTAATGCCACATTTGATGACTCAACAAGAAGTAAGCAAAATGTAAAGATACTTTCTGCTGTTGGAATACAGTTTTCAACCCCCTTGCAGTAGTAGTACTGGGTGCCTGGCAATCTACTGGTATTGATTGGTCCTTTGAGGGGGGGGGGGGGTAAAGTTGGCACTGAATCTGTCAGCCAGTATTTTGGCAATATCTGTTGGCTTTGTATAGGAGGTACCATTGTGCAGTAGCTCAGAGCAAATCTGGGTATTGTTGTGGAGATTCTTAAGATTTGATGAGGGATCTCAACTTTTTGTTGAGGCTGATAAGGGAGTTTTTCCAGTCTTGGGACTTCTCCTTATTCCTCATCAGTTTCCTCCTTCTGTTGTCGATTTTGTTTATGGCAGGGGACTGCCAGGTTGGCTTCCTTTTTTTGGAGGAAAGCGTCTTGGTTCTATTGGGTATGGCGAGATCCATACCATTATACAGGATAATAGAATCCTGTATAATCCATACAACTAAATACGCAAGACTAAAGGTGTGTACCTACTGTAACGATAGATCCATGTTGTTTGCGTCCATCCTTCCTCAATGGACTGGTCTTCGGATCCAACATCAGATCCATCTTTGACCACTCAAGACTTTGGATACCAAGCTCAGGATCCTCCCCTTAAGCATAGCTCCCTGCAAAGCCCAACAGTTCCTCAGATTGTGTTTGTCCAAGACTACAGATAACTCCATAATAATAAAGATCATTCAGAGGTAATATGAATACCTATAAGTTAATCTGAGAGGGCTTTCAGAATAGGTTAGTACTGTCAAACCAGGATAAAGAAAAAATTAATTCCAAAATCAGGCAGGGGGATATATGAGAGGGGAGTTAAGGAATGAAGCAGACAACACAGATCTATCGTTATGGTAAGTACATAACTTTTGTATCTGACTTTGTTGACATCAGTTCCTCAATGGATGGGACACAGTCCCCAGCTAATATAAAGCTTTGGTGGATTCATGGAAGGATATTCTCGAGACAGCCAAAAGAAAGGTACCCTGCCTCTCAAGAATGAATCCAGTTTATAATAGGATATAAAGGTATGAACATTTGACCAAGTGGCAGCTGCACAAATGTCATCAGTAGATGCTGTGAAAAAGAAAGCAGTGGAGTTTGCCACAGATCTAGCACAATGAGCTTTGATGGGTTTAGGTATACATGTTTGAAACTCTGAGCAGTTTACATGCTGAGAAGGAGAGAAAGTTGATCAGACTTTCTGAATGCTTTCATATGATGGATGTAAAAAACTGAGCTGTCTATGAACATTCAGTAGATGCAGCATTTATTCTCCTCTTGAAAAATTTGGGAAGATAACTAGAAGATTGATGTTCTGATTTAAAGAAGTCTTGGCAGCTACCTTTGAAAAAAACAAAGGACTTGTTCAAAGGAAAACTCTGTCTTATGGAAAATGATGTATAGTCATTTACAAGGAAGAGCTCAAGAGTTCTGATACCCTCCTAATGGAAGTCACTGCCACCAGAAAAACTGTTTTCCATGTTAAGAACTGGAGATCAATATTAGATGCAGGTTCAAACAGTGGTCTAATCAGGGCTTGAAGTAAAATAGTAACGTCCAAAGGAGAGGTCGGGTCTCTAAGAGGAGGTCTGAGAAGAAAAGTCCTCCTCAAAAAAAGCTTCAGATAACCTGAGAGAGGCAATTGGGGACTGACTCTCCTTAATGTGAAAGCTAGAAATAGCTGACAGCTGGGCTTTGACAATAGAGTAACTGGCACCATTTTGAAAAACAGAGGCTAGAAAGTCTAAGACCACTGGATGAGGGGCCTAGAAAGGGTCTAAATTCCTTTGATTAGCCCAAATACAGAACCTTTTCCATTTGCTTTTGTAAATCTTCCTATTAGATAGCTCCCAGGATGAAGTGTGAATGTGGATTACTTGGAAGGACAGCCTGGATTGACTAAGCATCATTGGAAGTGGAGAAACCAAACTGTTAATTTGAAGGCTTGAATGTCTGGAAGAAGCAGGCTGGATGGATGAGAAATGAGATCAATCTGGGATCCAGCACCCATGGAGATTTCAGATTAGGCCATAGATAGGGGGACCATACCTGTCAGTGCTAAAAGGGAGTAATGAGGATCACTATGACCTTTCTGTCTAAAGCTATCTAAAGGAATTTTGGGATAACGGTAGTCAGGGTAAAGATGTAAAGCAGTCTGGGGGGCTAAGTGTAGATAAGAGCACCCCTGAATGAGTCCCCCTCTAGGCGGTGGGGGGGGGGGGCAGGGCAAAAAAACCTGCTGCACTTGGTGTTATGGGTAGAAGCAAACAGACCACAACATGGTTGGCCCCAGAAGCACCAGATCTGTTTCATCAATTTTTGATTGAGGGACCACTCTTGAGGCAGAAGGATAGATCTGCTCAAAATGTCCACTAGAACACTGGATTTCCCCAGAATGTGAGGAGTTAAAAGACCAGACTACTGACATGTTGTTGGTTTGGATAGATATCAGTCCTGGAAAGCCCTGCAAAGTTAGGAGAACTGCCACATCACCTGAATTAGAAAGTGTCCGTGGTCACAATAGCTTGGAGTTGGGGAAAAACAAATGTGTGACTTTGCATTACCATAGGGAGTTTCAGCCACCAGTGAATGTGAGTCCTAGGAAGGTTAGTTAGATGTCCTTGGAAAGACACTGGTTGATACCTGATGGACCGCTGCACTGCTAGGGTCCAGTGAAGTACTCTCAAGTGGTATCTGGCAAGAAGGACCAAATGGATGCAGCCATCAAACACAGCAAATGAAGAGCCATTCTTGCCATTGGTTTCTGGGTTGAAAGAATGACTTGAGCAAGACTGTGAAGCATGGATGACCTGCTCTGTGGAAGTTTCACTATCTGATGCATTGTGTCCAAGTGGGCTCCTCTGAACTCTTATTACTTGTATAGGATGGAATTTGGACTTGTCCAGATTTACTCTGATGCCCAGCATTGAGCACAGTTGGAGCAAGTCGTCGCTTGGATAAGTAGATTCCTGGCATGGGTGGAAATTAACCAGTCATCCAGATGTGGGAACACCCGGACCCCTTAGTCCGAAGTTCACTGCGACCACTGTCATACATTTGGTGAACGCCTGAGGGGATGTGGTGAGGACAAAATGTCATGACTCTGAATCAGAAGTGACTGGATCCCAGCTAGAAGTGGAGAAACCTTCTAAATCACCTATTCATCTTGATGTGGTAGTATTCATTCTGTAGGTCTGTGGAGCACATCTAATTGTTCACTCTCAGTAGTGGGAAAATGGAATAAACTGTGCCCATCCACAGCTTTAATTGTTTGACATACTGGTTGAGGTGACTGAGGACCAAAACTGGCCTGAGGTCCCCAGTGTTTTTTGGTACTAAAAAGAATCTTGAGTAAGTTCCGGATCCTAGATGATCTGGTGGGACCTCTCAGATTACTCGCATCTTTAGCAGCTTTTGTATTTCTTAGAGTGCAGCTGGTCACTGAGAGGGTGAAACACTTGTGTAACTTTTTGAAATTGGGAGTGACACAAAAAGGTAAACTAATAGCCTCTGGTTATTATCCTTTGCACCCATTTGTCATTCATGATGGAAATCCAGGCTTTAAGGTGCAGGGGATAAGTACCTCCAAATGCCTCCAAGGAACAGCAGCTGGGCAATCTTTCATGAATACCAAGGTCCTCTGAAGCCATGGTTTTGCAGCCCAACTCTGCCTCATGGGGGGACAATCCATTATTAGAATTCCTCCCTCTGTTTTGGGAGGGGTCTATTTCCTGTATGGTCTCTGAAACGTGTGGTGCGGAGGGATTGGGATTTCTTTAGATGTAGCAGTTCTAACAGAGCTGGGTCAGACATGACTTTGTAAGTCAAGCAGAGGTCGCCTCTAAGTAGGCAATATGAGACAGATGGTTGGAGTTTTTTGAGTCTGTCCATATAGGACAAATGTTTAAGGCCTAGGATCCGCTAAGTGAGGTACTTTTGCGGCCTCTCCATTTATTGCAGGTGTCTAGTGAGGTACATGCCAAATGGAGCATTGTACTCAATTGGCCTAATGAGGGAAGAGTAGAGGGAGACAATGACCTCTTTCTTCCTGGATGCAAAACCCTTAGTAATGAGATGTGCCACACAGAAGGACTTTCTGACCACTGTGGTAATGTGGCGATCAAAAGAGAAGTCGCTGTCAACCTGTGTTCCCAATTCTCTTATAATGCCTTCATTAATGCATTCATTGGACTACCATCAGTGTGATAATTCATGGGAACCGGGTTTTTCCCAAAGGAGATAACAACACATTTTTTGGCATTGAGCTTAAGGCCATGGTTCTGATGCCAGTCGCTAATCTCAGTGAGGCCATTCTGTAGGATGTCAACATCACTTGGGGAGTTAATAATAGCTCCTCCACGAAAGTGGGTGTGTGGTTTGTGTTTTTATGTAAAGGCAGTGCTGGTGTGTGTTCTGGAAGGCTGTGTGTTCCATGTGGTGTGGTGCAAGTGTTGACTTTCTCCTCTTGACCAGCTATTCCGATCTTGGCTGGAGAGTGCTTGGTTTCCAGTTTTGATATACAAGTGCATCTCTCGCAAGTCTGAGTGATGGGAGATAAGATGAGAGGGTTGTCGGTGTACATGAGTCAAACAGTAAAAGCAGCTTTGGAATTCAGAGCCATAAGGCCCATAGTTCTGTAATTCAAGGTATTTGTATTCAAAAACTTCCATCATTACCTGCACAAAACTTCACAGCTCAACATTTTGCCAATCTCAGCCCAGGCCTTTTAGTTTGTTTGAGAGAGATGATGGAATTCTCACCAACAGGCAAAAAGTGTACAGGCATAATACCTGAAGGTGTGTGTTGAATACACAGTTTATCGACAGGCAGCTAATTATCGAACAGACACATTTAACAGATGCGTAAAACCTTACATGTAAAGCATTTGTTTTTCTGCCGTGTGTTTGTGTGTGTGTGTGTGTGTGTGTGTGTGTGTGTGTGTGTGTGTGTGTGTGTGCTGTTTTTGCAAAGTAATTTTTTCCTGAGCTTGAGTGAAATATTCAACATGTTTGTAATGTAGGCGGGACTTTTTTAATGACCTAGCTCGTTAGTCTTCTTTAAACAGTAGCCTGTGTTAAAAATGCAATTATCTGAATGCTTGTGCTCTGTAGATTATGTAGTTATAATTGTTTTGTTTACATTTTTTATTATATGAATGGAGCAGCAGCATTTGTATTTGTTCCATCTGGTATTTTTTCCATGAAAGTGCTGCTATAAGTGACTCTTTCCTTCTCTTACAGTGTACATGATCAAACTTGGAACCCTGGAGAATGAAAACACTGCTGATGTAGAGTGGCGTCTACATCCATATACACACACTGCCAAGAAAAAGAAATACCTCAGCACAGAGTGAATGTGGTTCACTGCTTTTATTGTTTTAACACAGTGGTTGTAGACTTGACATATGCAAAACTCACAAAAGATGAACCTGTGTTTTTGCATGGTCTTTGACTTAAAAAGCTGGCACAGGAGTTGCTTTGTTAGGACCATGGGAATGAGGCATCTTGACTTAAATTTTTTTTTCAGGACTTGAATTCTTAGAAACATGTACTTTGGTTGTCATGTGAAGCATCTAATATGTTTGCAGTGCAAACAGTGTCAGTATGCTTTATTTCGGTTTATTTCAGTTCACATTTGTACAGTTTTGTCCCAGCTAGCTTCTGATTCTGGTCTGTCAGTTCTGTATCAACAGAGCATATTGCTGATCCTTCAGAGACTGGTTTAGTAACTATAATGTCATCCTGCAAACTAAGCTTTATCGTCAGTGGTTTGAAGAACCATGAGTGTGTGGCCTTATGCAAGTCCTAAGGGCATGAAACATTTCCTTTTCATCATCACGAGCCAGCTACTTATTAAACCCCCCTTTTTTGGTTAAAAGCCATACATATTCCAAACTGAATTCAATCCCCTTCCAGAAAGGATGAGCAGATTTTTCTTCAACACTCAAATCTACAGGTAAATAGCCTTATTTCCCAAACAAAAGTTGCTGTCATCTTAGCAGAAATCCATCTTCCTACAGGAGGTGGCATATTCAAATTCTTATCTCAGTGTGGATTCTCTTTAAGACTGAAATGCTGTTTGTAGCAGAATGTAAAAATGTTCATAGTTCAGTTTGCCTGCAGCTTAACACTTCCGGTTGTGGTACACAAGCAGACTCTGTTGTGCATTAGGATTATGGACTTTTTAAACTTGTGATGTAGTTGAAGTAAGTACACAGTTCTAACCATGACATACATGAAAAATTACATCTCTGTACTATTGATTTTTGAATGAAAAGGATAGCTGTTGTGCTTTTTGTACTGTTATTAAACACACTACTTTTTGTAGTTTTATTTGCTGTGTTGTATCTTACAGAGCAGTTTAATATGTACAGGTATGTGCATACCTACTTTGGACCCAGGAAAGTGTAGTAGTTTAGGACCTTAGAATGCATTGAAGTATAGGCTGGAATTGCAGATTATAGGTATTTCACACAACAGCTCCCAGACTCCCTCCCTCCCATTGTTATCTGTGGACTTTACCCTTGCATTATTAATGTACTTAAGACACCACAGTAAGAGTCACAAAGCGACCACTGCTATTGCAAATAGAAAAAATAATGAAAAGATGCAGTAGCTATTCTGGAAGGGAATGAGGTAAGGACAGAATATTTTGAAAAACATAATCCGTAGAATGATTACTACTACAACTTGCTCCTGTGGCGCAGAGAGATGAAGCCCTAACTGTGTTCCAGATGACCCTTGTTCATCTACCCTTACTTAAGAGAGCAGGCCAGGAAGGATGAGAGTGAGTGGCCATTATTGACTCACCCATCCTGGGGGGAGGGAGGCAGCAGTGGTATATCACTTGGATGACACCTAGGGGGTTCAAGCTGAATATGCTTGCAGAGGCACGCATGCTTCTCACAGCTGGCAGCACTAGAAGAATCCTAGTGTGCTGTTGCAGGGAGAAGGAGCTCCTGGGGGGGGGGGGGGTTGAATGACCGGCACACTGGCATGCACCCTACCTCCAACTCTCACATCTCCCATGGAACTAGTGGGCTGATTAGGCCTTTCAGCTAGGGGATGAATGGGCTGATGGGCTGTTTCCTGGTTTGGAGGTGCCTGGTACTTATCCCCAGTACAGAGAAACAAATGAGTTGATTGGGTGTAGGAAGGAGAGCCAATGCACAAGACCTGGTGGATAGGGGGGATATTATTACATATGTTATTTGATGCTAGACTTGATGTTTTCAAAGTAATATAACAACTGCATCTTGTACATAGTACCTCACCATTCAGGCAGAGGGCAGAACCCCAGTTAGGAAACAACCTGTTGAGGACTGCAGTCTTGCTCAACTATGTAGGTCCAAGGAAGTGTGTGGAAGAATGTTCATTTTTCCAAGTATTAGCTTTGAAAATATCTAGAAGACATGAATTTTATAGGTAGTTACAGAAATACATTATAACCTAAAGTGGGTGGCTACCCCCCCCCCCCCCCCAATAACAGAACAAGATTCATTGAGCTATCCATCTGGTGACATTTTTTTTATTCTATCTTTTGGATTGTTTGGGCCTTAAATATTAAACTGTTCTGAACCACTAGCACTGGCAGCATTAAGTTAAGAGAAGAAATATACTGGTTGTTAGAGTGGTTACTTTTCCATTTCTTGCTGCGTACAAGCAGTGTCTCCTTTTCTTTGAGTGTTGAGTCATGATCATTGTGAAGAATTACTGCATTTGCTGTTGCAAACCCAGAGTATATTTGATTTTATGTATTATGCATATGTGAAACTTGTATCATCTCATACTGTCATGCAAATTTGTGATGACCATGTTTAGGATGGTCTGTGTTATTTCTGTTTTTGATGTATAGTTTGTTTTTTTGTGTTTATAGTGTTTTTCTCTTCTCTCTCTGCTTGTACTTGCTATTGTAGGTCATTGTGCTATTGTGCTTTATGCCTAGATTATGTCTGGGGAAACAAATCCATTTCTGGGTCGTTTAACAGATGTTAACGTCATGAAATACAAATTTTGATTGCTTGTGAAAGTATGGTATAATCCTTCTCCACATTGTCTGCAGTTTTTGGGTGCTTCTGCATGGGATAATACCCATCAGAAAAACAAAGCTTTTCAAGTAAGAAGCATGCTTGTGATGAAGCTAAACACTCATACGGAAGATATGTGAACAGTGGTTCCTATATTCATGATGTAGGTTGAACATAATTTAACTTAGAGGTGAGCTTGTAGTAAAATCTAACAGATGAAGTAGTTGTTGAAACTTGGTGCTTTTTGTCTGTGGGAAATTAATAATCTAAGTGCAAAAATAGTTTACTCCACAGAGAATTTGTTTTCATCAATTTATGTAGTTGTTCCTTACACAAGCAAGAAATGAATTTCCACTTATCTTGTAATGAGCCAGTGGAGTATTATAACAGGGTACTAAACTTGTTCAGCCTAGTATGAGAAACACTGGTCCTGACTCTAAGTGATTGAGAGATGCTGATTATTTAAAGCCTTTGTTATTTGGGTTTTGTGTCTTTGATATAAAAGAGACATCACACCCATAAAGTAGCTTAAGAAGAGTGTGGCTGCATTTTGGTCATTCTAAAACTGAGATCAGCATTTCTACCCCTTACAAACATTGCTCCCTTTTAAAATTCTTTCTAAGCAGGAAAAATGTATGAAATGCCTGATAAGTGTAACGCATACCTTTCAACCTTTTGAATGCAAGAAATCTGGACAAAGCCAAAAATATAAGGAGTGGGCTTACAAAGGCCCCAGATGAGGGACTGAGTTTAAATATTGCCCTTATAAACTTGGAACATTGCTGGAGTAGCACTTTCTGCATTAGCATGCATTTTTATGAAGGATATGAAGTCTGAAACTCAAATGTCTCATTGTTTAATCACTTCACTCCTCAATTTGCCAGAAAACCACAACTTTTATGAGCACCAGATCAAAACTATGAAAAAAAAATGGGCGTTGTTAAAGTCTGGACATTTGAGAATTAAGGCTGTGCACTGCCAAGGATCTTCATCCTGTTACTGTGCTTTGATTCTCTGAGTGTAAATCTGCACCCTGTGGCATTGAGGAAGTCAGTTGACTGGCCCTGAAGAGTCAGTTTCTTGATTAGTGTGTTTATCTAATTAACAAAGTAACCAAAAAAAAACCTTTCAGTTTGAGCAGAAGGTTTTTTGCATGGTATTGTGATTTGAGCTCTTTTTCTCCAGCAGAGAAGTAACAGCTGAAGATTACATTGAGAAGAATACAGATCTCATGGATTCTTTTCCTGCAGTAAAGGTCCTGGACTAAGGGTTCCCAGAGCTGCTGCTTGTTTTGGGTGTGTTCATGTATATATTTTCGTTATGTTAACTATACTAACATCACAGAATTTTTATGAATTGTCATGTATACAAAACAAGAGAGTTTTGTGTATTTTTCTTAAATTACCTTTTGCATTGTACCTGAGTTGAGGCCAGTATTTATTCCATTTTTGTTGTACTTCATGAGATAGCCTATTTCTAGTGATAGCCTAGTAAGAAAAGCTCCTATTTCTATTGGTAGCCTAGTAAGAAAAGCTCCTGTATCAAGGATGCACAGTGGTTTCAGTTAATAGTTAGGCAAAAAGACTAATATACTGCAACATTTAATGATCATCATGCAGAATTTTGGAAGTTTTGTGGATAGCTATTAGCTCATGTACAAGATTTTCAAGACTAGCACTTATACTGCATTATTCACTTCAGGTATGAACACTGCTTACAAGGAAATGCAGGAAAAAAGAACAACTGTAAGATTTAACACAAGTATGATGAAAATGAGAAAGTAGAAAAAGTTAGTTGGAAAGTATAGTGAAAATGGAAGAATCGGAGTTAGTATTAATTAAACTCATGCCCTCTAGTACAGCTCTTTTGAATGTGTACATTTAACTCTCAGTGGGTGTGGCTTGAGATTTTAAAAATGAAGTTATCACCTTACAGTTCTAACAAATTTTCATTGGCAAATTTTCATTGGCAAATGTCAAATATCAATACAGTTGTGTTTGCCATCATGTATGCTTGAAAATAAAATATTCTGATACCTTGTATGTAGCATTTGTGTTGGAATTAATGCAAATATGAACAAGCAAAATTTGACACCTAGAGGCCGAGTAGGAGGTAACTGCAGAAATGCCCGGAGGTGCACTCGGCTGTAATGAAAATTTAAGTATATTGAAAATTAAAGAAGGACTAAAGGTAATGGAGGAAGAAGGGATGAGAATAATGAGGTAGATTATGACAATGTTTGGGAAAGGACAAAGTATTCAAAAGTATTGAGGCAAAAGTGGAATGTAACAGTTACTGTTCACTGTAACCATGAGTGGAGGAGTTCCTGTAATCTGTGTGCAACCATTGCATGTTCAATTGTAGTTTCTGGTTTATATTCTGTGAAAATACTGGTTTGGTGCCAAAGCCTGACCACGAACATTAAAAATAGTTACTCTTTAGTTGTTTTTGATAGATTGGGTTTGATTAATTTTTATATCTCTGACCTTAAGTTGCGAGAGATAACATGAGTATTTGGATATTTGCTTGGAAAGTATAAAATAGCATAGGCAATATTTAGTTGTGTGGAGGCAATGAAATATTAAATTTCAGACCATTATATTTAAAGTGTTTAGTTACATTTTTTTTTCATTACAGTTTTTACCCTGATGTGTGATGCCCTGCAATGCCTTGAAGGGATGCCCCCATCAGCCTAAGAACACAGGTAGCTTTTTAATTAATTCCTCACTAAAATGGTATTTCCTGTGTTGACATTGAGGGCAAGATGCAGTGAGTGCACTCACCAACAGCAAAAAGGAATAGCTTGGTGATTTGTTTATGGACTTGAGTACACAACCGTGCATTCATGGGATCACATTCGTTAAAGTATATTAATGCAATTCTGCATTACGCTTAGAGAAACGTGACAAGGAATAAAGAAAACTGTGGGCCTGTCTTAGTTTCTGAAGCTTATTATGAAACATCACAAAAATATAGAAATATACAGAGGCGCACAATAGGGAGAAAGGGGCAAGGTATTTTAAAATTTTAGTGGATTAACTTCAACGAGCTACAGGATAAGTAGGAAAAATTCATTGGGAAATGAGGAGGAGTAGGAGGGGTATAACCTTTGGAAGAAATAATGAATGTAAAGTTAAAACTGGAGTTTTTATTATATAATAAATATGAATTTCGCTGTGAAGTTTTGAAAAAATGTATTATAATTCTCCAGAATAACAGCAAAACCATGGGGACTAGAGTAGGACAGCAGGAGTCACAGCAAATTGTAGCTAGTATGCAAAAGGAACATGGTGCCGGTTTATTCAGCAGTCATGTGGTTATGTGGCAGTTGTTGCAGAGGTTAAGGTTGTGAGCTGCAGTTTCTGTAGTACAGGTTTTGATTCTTTCATCTCTTGTTTACCTACTGTCTCACCTTGAGTAAGTCACTTAACCAGATATTGCTCCTGGGTTGCCCCTGTTAAGGGGCTGTGTGTCCAGTGAGGCTACTTAGTTAACCAACAAGATTATTGTTATAGTGGGGGGGTTTTGTCGACTATATCATAATTTGTTTACTACCCAAACAGTATGGAGAAAACAAAAGAGAGAGAGTTATACAGAGTTAATTGCGAAAATTGGGGTTACCACAGATGACTATGGAACAAGTGGATATGGTGATGGGTCCAGTAACTCGGGTAGCCTAAGAATTCTCGAAAGTGATGAAAAGCCATCTTTCAGGTAAAATGCCAGGCTGGGATGGTAGACCTATTGATCTCTGGAGACTTAATGGAGAGAAGTTATTTTAGTAATCTATGGTTCAGTTTGTGTCTGCTTTTGGGTTCAAGCAAGGTTTTTTGCATTTATTACATTGTATGATTGTAGTGAAGATGCATATGGTTTTGTCATATGGCTGTCCATTGTACCCCAGGTTGTTTGCTGCTTATCTAATAACAGATTAGTATGGATATTTGGTAGGAAGAGAAGAGGTGAAGATGTCATTGATTGCAGATGATGGTTTTATATGCTTGATTAAACAAGATACGTCTCATCTTTTTGAGTGTTTGGATATTTTTTTCCAGGGTACACAATAAGTAAAACTAAGTCAAGGAAAATGACAGTCATGTAAGTTACTCTGATTTGTAGTGAATTAATTTGCACGTTTATGGAAGGCACAACACAAAATGTGTAGGGATTTTGCTAGAAAGTGCAGTTAAAGATTCAGTGACTAAGACGTCTGAACATACGCAAACTTGATATATGATTTTCATAGCTGGAAATTACAGGGTTAGAATTAGTTCAGTGGGTGCAGGCTTTTCATGTTTTTGTGCTGCCCTTATCACTGTATGTATTTCAGTCCTTTCCAGAAGATGCATTCAGAAGTTTTTGAAAGAAGTTAAGAAAGTAATGAGGGATTTTATCTGGGATGGGGATGAGGATTGTGTGTTATGGGAGAAACTGCTACTCCTTCTTCTGGCTTTTCCCAGTTAGGGATCGCCACAGCAGAACTCTGGTCCGCTAATGATTGGCAGTAGATTTTTATGGTGCCGAGGTGCCAGACCGACGCCCAACCTTCAACGAAGGCACGCCCATTCACACATGTCTTTTGAATGCCACTCGACCATGGGGAGGGCATGCAGTCTCCACACAAAAGGCGCTCCAGCCGAGAACTGAATGGGAGAGCCTCTTGCTGTGAGGCGACAATGCTACCGCTGCACCACCACGGCTTCAAGGAGAAACTGCTATTCCCAAGAGGAGTAAATACAGTGTCTTAAATTTCCTCTTAAGTATGTGATGCATTCAATCCTTTTACTCCTCTTGGGAGAAACTGTTACTCCCAAGAGGAGTAAAAGGACTGAATGCATCACATAAGAGGAAATTTAAGACACTGTATTTAACTATGTGTCTTTATGATGTTGAATGAAGAAGGTGTAGAAGTTTGACTAGTATTAATGTGGAAATGTTTGGCTATAATATGGAAGAAGAAAAGAGCATCTTAACATGGTAAAACAAGTGATGGGGATCCTGTGGAATGGGTTACCTGTCCTAGAGGTAAGCCCATGGTTGAGCTGGTTACTGCCTGTTGGTTAAAATAGAGTATGACTTCACTTGAAGATGGGCTTCAGAATGTGTGAAGAAAGATGAATTAATGTGATTTTGGAGCAGCTGTGATTTATGAATTCTGGATCTAGACTAGAATTCATAACATGTTTGGATTGCATAATGCTCAAAGAATAGAATATGAAAGGGTTGTGGGTATGGCTAAGGTTGTGGTAGTTTCTGAATTGTTGGACATTGTGCCCCAGAATTAGTACCATTGGTCCTGGAAGCAAGGAAATACTTTCCTTATATGCAAGGTTTAGTTAACTGAGCACATAAACTATTTATTAATGGAGCTTAATTCAAGATTACAGCATAAAATGATACAAGGCTGAGCACTTTTTTATAGACAGAGGTGAAGTTATATGGAAATGTCTTTGTCAGTTGCTGTGGTAGGCTGCAAATGTAGGAGGTTTTACAGTTTTGAATGCAGGGATTTGCACAAGTATTTTTACAAGCTGTGAAGCTTAATGAGAATCTTCTTGAATGTTGGTCCTGTATGGACGAGATAGAGTGAAGGTGCTGTAGGAACAAGGAAAGTATATTTCTGGTTGTGTTAAAGTAAGATTGATTTTGTAGTTGGGTTAAGCTTACTAATAAAATATGATTCAAAGAGATATAGAAATAGCTAATTAATTGGTGTTACTGGGATATAAGAATATTGAATGTACAATGAATGAATGATTAGGCAGTATTGTTATTAATGCAATTGCCAAGATGACTATTACAAAGAAGTGAATTAATCTTTTACCAGTGGCAGAGGTTGTTTTGTAGACAGTAGATTAACTTGGATAATAAGATTTGCATCGCCCATTTGCCTTCTGAAGACACATTTTTCTTATTTTTGCCGCTGATAAGGCATGTGTAATTAGTTTGTAAATAGTTGCATTTAAAAATAAAATCAAGATTTCTAAATAAGGGTACCACTGTATTTTGTATTGATGTTGGTTGTTAAAGACAGATCTGATGTCTGCTTCCTCTGGCTTCAGCATGTGGGTCTTTGGATCAGATACTGGCCAGTTCCAAAGTCTTTATCCCACTTGTCTTCATCTCCCTTACCGACCACTCCCTGCTCCTAACTCTAATTCTGGCAGCTCATTCTTGGCTCTGCTCACCTTTTCTTGTATTGGTACCTGGTATAGTGCTTTTTTTTTTTTTTGTTGAGATTTTTGCTATCCTTACTCTTTCCGTTTTTTGGTTACTGTTGTCTGTATTTAGGTAGATATACAGTTAGGTTTCTTCTGCGTTGTCCATTTGAACTTCCTGTCTTTTCAGCCTACTTAGTTTTTTCACTAGACTATTTAGTTTTATTATCTGTGTTAACTTTGTGGTCTTGTAATTTTTTGTTTAGATTTTATCATGGGTAAGGTTTTAAAAAGTGCATGTCCTGCTGTCACAAGTTGCCTTTGTAGGATGCACATTTGAAGTGTGTTTACTGCTTGGGAGTATCGCACCTGGATTCTTGGTGCTGTATTTGTGAGGTGCTCTGGACAAAAGCCATTGATCAACTTAGGGCAAGGCTGGTCCTCAAACGACTTCTCCCTTCAGCTTCTCCCTCTTCTGTTCCTTCAGTTGCTTCTGCATCTGTTCTGGAGGCTGGGTCTAAGGAACACCGGCAGGAGGACTCCAGACCTTCTAAAGGGTATTGGAAGAGATCCTCTTCTTCTGTTCCTGGTCCTTCCTCCTCCTCTTGGTCACCAGACATTGAAGGTTCCAAGACATTTGGGGTCTCCAGTGCCTACATCAGCCCCAACCTCTTGGAGCTGATCCCAGATGGTGCTAAGGATCCAATTCCTAGACTTCCAAGCCCCTTCTTGACCAAAGTGGCCCCTTCTGGTGGGGTGGAAGGTGAAGTGAAAAGGGGTAGGCTAATTTATCGGAATGGTCACTGGGTTCTTTCCCTTCCCCACCCTAGTTCCGAACCTGTCTGGCTCAGATCTGCCATATGGGGTCATCTTAATTTAAAAGACTATCTAACCCCCCCCCCATCGATCATCAGGGTCACTGGGCAGTACAAAACCGTCTGAATTGGAGCAGCCGATGAGGTTCTTTTTTGCAGATGCAGTTAGACCTTATCCATTCAGGTCCAGTACCAGGATCATCAGCTCCATCCTTTTGGCTTCCTTCCTTGGCCTCTTTGGGTTCAAAGTCTTTGTGGACAGCTGTTTTTCTACCTTCCTGGTTGAATCCAATAATTAGGTCATCTTTGGTTCAGACTCTTTCCTTGGTTGTTTTGACTGAGTTTTTTGGGACTATCGGGACATCAGAGCTATGCTTTAGTATTGTCTCTTACACTTGAGGCTTCGACTTTGTTCAGATCAGCTCTGATCTTAGTGTCAGGTCTAGGCATGGCTCTCTGTATTGGGGTTGTCTCTAGTGCCTTTAGGTGCTGGGGACCCTTGTTCCTGAGAGGCCAGCTTCCACCTTGGCTTTCATTGTTGTAGAGAGGATAGTCTCCTCTCAGGAGAAGTCTGATTTCTCCAACCAATATCCCTTTGCATGTATCAGCACCTGAGACCAGTCACCAGTTTGCACCTGGACAGCCTGCAACAGTGAACCTCCATCCTGCCCCCATGGCAGGGCTCCCTGACTCTTCCATTTCCTTCCAAGCATTGTCTGAGCTGAAGTTTTCAGGGAAGAAGTGTAAGAGGAAACACCTCAAATCCCTGGAGGAGTCTTTCAGTGAGGGTACTGACTTATAGAAAGGAGAGGGTTCCCCCAAATCTCTGGGATGACTCCTCTTTTGGCGACTTACTTGGAGCTACTTAACAAGCACAAAGGCTGAACCACCAAAGCACCCTTTCTGGAGGAATCAGTATTTTTGGAGGCATCCAGTGTTGGCCCATCCACACTTTGGATGGTTCTGCCTTCAGATGCTTTTATAGACCTAGTGTCCAAGATGGCATGGTAGGAACCCAACATGGTGGATCCTATCCCCAAGAAGCCAGATAAGATTCTTGCTCCCCACAAGGATCATCTGCATTGGAGTAATGGTCTGGCTGTTGATGCTATTGTGCTGGCGGCTGCCACCAAGGAGATTTTGTAGAGAACTCCTTGGTTCATCCCATGAACAGAAAGTCTCAGGTTTTGGATTGTTTAGAGAGGTGCTCCTTGCCTTGGACATTTTTATGCTGAGAGCTGTGAATTACTTATAATACTTGAGAAGACTTCACTGGTACTTTGAAGTGTCAAGAAATCTTAAGATGCAGCAATTTCCATTGATGCAGAAGGCACTTTTAACTGTTGTCCACCCTGCTTTCCATTGCTAATGTTTCCATAAGGCTCATCTCAAATACAGCCGATGGAGCATCTCGAGCGTCTGGCTCCAGTATGACCATGAAGCACCACCCTTGGATGCCTTTATGCAACTGGATCATTTTGAGATGTCTTTTGTCAGTGCCCCTTTTGATTGTTCTTCCTTATTTGGGCCAAAGTTTAAGGATACTCTGACAAGGAGTAAACAGGATGGGAAGACACTGCTGTTGTAGTGTGCTTTGCCACCCCCCTCAGTGGACCTTTTCAAGGAATCAAAAGGGGGTAAGTGTTGCTTGTCTGGTCAGGATAAAACAGATGAACGTTTATGGGTCTAGTTCAAGCAGTTTTATTACACACAAACACATCAGAAATGAGGCTTTGTAACTTAAACTTATAAACAGACTGACTACCACACTCATACTTGTTAACACACTGGCTTTTCTCTCAAAATGACACTGCTGCCTGCACGTGCTCAGTATTTATATGCACATGCTACATCTAGAAATGCTTCTTAAAGGCATATACACATACTCTGATCAACATCTTCCTCCTTTGAGCAATAGTCCATATATGAAATAATAGTAGTCAATGACATGCAATTTACAGAAATTATCTTTTGACATGCAGTTATACTGAACTAATTATTTGGCATGCAATCATACAAAATTAGACCCACACAAAACAATCATGTCTAGATTACTCTATAATTTACTCTATGTCTAGAAATACGACCTGACCATCTAACATAAAAGTCGGAATTTAATCTAGCAACGGGGACTATCTTCAAGGAATGTTTAACTTTGAGGACATCTGGAACATCATTAGGAAAGGGAATGGATACTGCGACATGTTCTTCGCTATGAACCTTGTCAAGGTTGGTCTGAGATCTAGAGTCTATCACTGGCACGATGCTGCAATATCGTTTCCTGATACAGGAAGATGTCCGCAGTTTCTCCTGTACTCTTTACCCTCAGATTCCACTAAGTAAGATCTTGGCTCGGTGCAGCCACCTCTCACTTGACCAATTTGATCGAAGCCTTTCACTGTTTGCATCCTCACTCTCTCCTCCTTTTAATAGACGAAGAAGCCTGCTCACTTTATCATAGCTGGACTTATGAGAAGAACACTTCTTAAAAAGCTGGGTTTTGATTGCTCTGTTTTGAGCATTAGGCATCAGCATACTAGAACTGATAGGCAAGGTTGTTCTGGTTTGCTTAGATAGAAATCTCTGAGCAGGCAAGCTAAGTAGGTTGTCACAGGGTATATTTCTGAGATTAAGTCAATTCAAGACTATATCGGTATTGTCACGCTCTGACCTCTCAAGTAATTGCTTTGCAGTCTGTACTGCACGTTCAGCAAGGCCATTTGATTGTGGATATTCAGGACTGCTAGTAACATGAATAAAGTCCCACGCTTTAGCAAATCTCTGAAATAATTGACTGGTAAACTGAGAACTGTTGTCTGAAATAACTGTGTGTGGACTTCCATATACTGAGTAATGATGTTTCATCTTAGTAATAACTGCACTAGATGCTAGGTTAGGTAGCAAATTGATCTCAAACCAGATTGAATAAGAGTCTACCAACACTAAGTAATGTTGACTGGTCCACACAAATATGTAAGTTGCTACTGTTGACCAAGGTAGTTCTTTTTGCAAATGTGGCTTAGTACTATTGCACACTGGCAAGAAGAAAGCACTATCAATGTCTTTCAATAGAGAAGGCCAAAATACTAGTATTTTCGTCCTTCTTTTGGTAGAATTGGAACCTGGGGGGGGGGGGGCATGATGCACAGTCTCAGTTTATTCACACTGTAAGGAAGTAGGAACAACAACTTTTGGTTGCACATTTGGTGATACACAGGATTGATTTGATGGCCATCCTACATTGATGAAGTGGTTGAGCTTTTGCAAAATTGGATCAGTGTTTGTATGATCTCTCAGCTTATCTGGTCTCTTGGTAGAAAGATTATGCACTTCCATGGCATCAAAGTCAAAATTGTCTCTGCATCAAGCTTTTCTGTGGTATTTCTGGATGATCTGGCTAATATCAGCCAGATAAAGAAGTTTATCCTTTGTACAGACCATTTTGAAATTGTACTTTTGCAATTTGAGCATCATTCTTTTTAGTCTTGCTGGAGCAGAATGTATAGGCTTCTTTAAAATAGTGACAAGAGGTTGATGGTCAGTTTCTATCTGGATAGCTCAGCCATAAATATAATCATGGAACATTGAACATACGAACACAGTTGTCAAAAGTTCCTTCTCAGTTTGAGCATACTGCATCTCAGCTTGGGTAAGACTTCTGGATGCATAGGCAGCAGGTCTGCCCTCTTCAAGAATAACTGCACTAAGACCAAACTTTGAAGTATTACAGGGTAGAACTACTGGTTTGTGGACATCATAGTATCTTAATGTAGGAGGGTTAGCAATTTGCTGTTTGAGGTTATCAAATGCTCTCTGGTGTTCTAAATTTGACCATGCAACATTTCTGCGTGTCAGCTCTCTCAAAGGTGCTTATAACTCACTAAAGTCAGGGATAAATTTGCCCAAATAGTAAACCATATTAAGAAAACGCTCTAGGGCTTTGGAGGTGGTCTGGAGCTGGCATGTCAAGAATGGCTGCTTGTTTAGAAGGATCTGGTCATAAGCCTGTACTAGTAAATAAATGACCTACATAAGTAACTTCTGGTAGTCTGAATTTGCACTTCAGAGGAATGAGCTTTAAATTCACTTATTGAGCTCTGTCCAGAGCTTTCCTGAGGTTTCTGTCATGCTCTGCTTCACAATTGCCTCCAACCAGTAAATTATCAACCATTATTGCACATGGGTAGCCTGAAAAAATTTGCTCCATTGCATGCTGAAAGGCTTCGGCAAAATTTATTCCAAAAGGCATCCTGAGGAATCTGAATCTACCAAGTGGGGTACTGAATGTAGTCAGTAGTGAAGATTTGCAATCAAGCATCACTTGCCAAAATGGACTCTCTGCATCTAAGACAGAAAAAGCAGTGGCATTTGGCATGAGGATTGCAATCTACTTGAGTGTATGCATAGGATGATGAGGTCTGTTTAATGCTTTATTCAAGTGTCTTTGGTTAATGCATATTCTGATCTCCTCTGAATTTTTCTTATGAGCAGCTACCATGGAATACACCCACTCAGTTGGGTCTTGGACAAATCATACCTTGCTCCACCATTTTGTCTAACTGGACCTTGAATTTGTCCTGCATAGCTATTGGAAGTCTTCTTGCTTGTCTGACCACTGGACTGACCTCTGGGTCTACTTTCATGGAGTACACAACTGGAAGTTTGCCTCACTTGTCATCAAACACATCAGCATACTCTGAAAAAGTAACATCAGTAAAGCTGGAGCAGGGGCATGTGCTTACATGATAAACTTCTTTGTTAAAAGAAAGCAGTTTCATTCTCGAGCCATCTCTGAGAGCTAATAATGACTGCACAGGTCTTTGAACAACATAAAATTGAAAGCTGCAACTGTCCCCAGCCAAATAGCACAAAAGCACTACTGAGCCTTCGGTTTGAATTTCTTCACCCCCATAAGCAACGAGCTTCACACAATTGGCCAAATTAAGTTGCTCACCAGCTCTCATGTTAGCAAGTGTTTCTGCTGACATTACATTACACTTTGAACCAGTGTCTACTTTGAGCTCTAGTCTACTGCATTAACCTTTTCACCAACCACTGATGCACCATCTACATAGAAAGTAGGGTTGCAGCTCTCAACCTGATCAACTTGCTTTTTTGAATGACCTTTCTTAATAACTGAATGTGGGTTGCTTGATTTACAAAACTTTTGAAAATGGTCCTATTTTTTACCCTTGTGGCATTGCTGACCAAATGCTAAGCACTTCTCTCTTTTAGACTCATGGTTGGCTCCACAATTACGACAGTTAACATTGAGACTTAACTTGGGATGTTAAGTTGTCTATCTCGCTTTCGTTCTTGCTGGTTGGGATCGGAGCCGATCCTCTACTCCGACTCGGCCATCTTTAATAGCTCGAGAGCTGTTTACTGGCACGAGGCTACCCCTTATCCCATGATGCCTAGCGATAGCTACCCATATCTCGTTTGCCGCTTCAGCTGCGAGGTGTCGTTTTTCTGGCTCAGGCTTGTATAGAATTTTTTGTGTAATTTTTCACTAGAATTGAACTCTTCTAGTACTTTATTAGCAATAGTTTTGTTTCTGTGGTAGATAATTGTTTATTATATAGTATCCCTTTTTTTGTAGAACTTGTTTAACTTGGAGAGTTCTCCCCCCCCCCCTTCATTCCAGGTTAGCCGTTTAAGTTAGAGGCTTTCCTACTGCTTTTTCCTTATAGGCTAGCCATTTAAATTAGAGGCTTTCCTATTATCTTCAAAAAAAAAAAAAAAAAACTTTATAGCCTTTCTAGTAGGTGTGTTTTTTGTTCTTGTAGACTGAATCTTGCTCCTTTTTATTGTTAAAAATTGGTTGGTTTCCTTCTACAGTAAAGTATGTCAAAGGAGTCTAAGGTTTCTGGGTTTAAGAAGTGTGACTCATGCTGTCAGAAAATGTCTCTGACAGATGGGCACACTTCTTGCGTCTATTGTTTAGGCGCTGTGCACATGCAGGACTCTTGTTCTATTTACCCTGCCTTTAGTACAAGAGTCCTGCAGGAGAGTAGGAATAAGTTGATTCTTAGGGGTCTTTTAAAACCCCAGGATTCACCGTCCAAGAGCTCACAGCCAGTGAAATCCCCTAAATCCACTAAGCCGTCGGCTCCAATTTCAGAGCAGTCTTCGGTTCAGGATTTACCTTCTACGTCGGTTCCGGCTGGCACCGACAATACAATCTCCCCGTCGGCTCCATCAGAGGCTTCGGAGCCGTCGCGGAGCCACAAGAGGCTGAGGTCCCCTTCCCTAGAGTCGGTGCATTCGGCTCCTTGGTCTCCTTTACTTCAGAGCGAGCGTAGTCACCGATCCTCTAGGCTGTCGGATCATGATGTGGAGAGAGTGGTCAGTAGGTTGCGAAAATCGCAGGCACTAGCTAAATTGTTGTCCAGCCCTCCTCAACAGGTATCTGCTCCATCCACTTCTCTTGATGTTCCTCCTCCGACTCCAATGAGTTCGGAGCCGGAGTTTGTTGGGGTTCGAGTAGTGGAACCGTCGGCTCTGATAACTCTAGCTCCTTCAGTTCCAGCTCCGATTCCCACGGTGGTACCTTCCATCGAGGGATCTGGGCGCCGTGGCTCCCTCATCGGCTCCGAGGGGGTGAGTGACATCGGACCCTTGTTCAGCCCCGTTCTGCTTCTCGGAGCTTCGGTGCAGGTGAGCTCTGCTCCAACATCGGCCTTGGAGCAGTCCCCCTCAGTGCGGAGAAAGATTCCTATTTCTTCGGAACCGGAGCTTTCTCTGCATCGTGGCAGGGACGCCGTCGATGTCATACGCAGTGTGATGTCCTCCGAGTGAGCTCCACTTTCAGCCCCACTGGCTCTGTCCCCTGTAATGCCGGTGCCAACCTCTGCTCCTCCTCCAGACCTTAAGCGTAGGGAACCGATGCTCCTGGACACCCCATTGGGTGTTTCCTCCTCTTCCGAGGCCTCTCCTGATCACTCAGAGGAAGCACGTTGACGCCCCCCCCCCGAGTCTGTCACTTCTGATACAGACTTAGATGATTCGGAAGGGTCCCTGAGATCCCCCTCTGAAGATGTTTCCTTCTTGGACTTCCTAGAAATGCTTAAGCAGTGGGGGAACTGGAATCCCCTAGCCCCTACCGAGGATGAGTCTATATTTCTGGATGCTTTCGGTTCCCGACCTTCCACCTCCTGGGTGTCTCCGCCTTTCGATCCACTTATGACAGTGGTGGCTCGAAAGGCTTGGTCAGCTCCGGATACAGTGGAACCAACTCCGAGGAGACCTAGTAAATTCATTACAGCACCCCAGGATAAGCAATTCCTTTCGAAAGGTGTTCCTGTTGTTGCCATGGTGGTAGCAGCAGCCACCAAAAAAGAGTTAGCAGAGACCTCTTCGTCTGTCCATCCCCGTAACAAAGAGTCTAGAACAATGGACAGATATGGGAAGCGAATGTTCACTTCAGTGACCTTCTCTACGAGGTCACTGAACTACCTGTGTCATTTTACCCAACTTCAAAGGGATCTCCTTAAAGAGCTCGGAGATACCCTTCAAGATCCAACAGCTGAGGGAGCACAAGCCAAGGTAGCTTCCCAGCTAGCGATGCTTAATTCTGTTGTTAACTCCTCCATGAGGCTCATTTCCTATGCGGCCGATGGGGCGAGTAGAGCCGCAGGTACGGGTGTGGCCCTTAGGAGGCATGCATGGATGTGGCTGTGTAACTTTGCGGAACCCTTTCGAGCGTCCTTCACCAACACTCCCTTTGATGGTTCCTTTCTTTTTGGACCACAGGTGAAAGACACTTTGACTAGGTGTGAGCAAGAAGGCAAGACTCTCTCTGCCATGGGAGTCCATTTTTCCACTCCCTCTAGACCTTACCCCAAAAGTCAGAAGAGTGGGAAGATATGGTTCCGTAAATCTCAGGGAGCCTTGCCTGACACACGTAGTGATTTTTCCTCCAGAGGCAAAGGGGGAAACAGTAATAATAGACGCTGCCCTCATGGCAGAGGGGGTCCGCAGAACCAGGGCAACAAAGAATCCTTCTCTGATAAGCCCTTCCAGCATTCCTGAAGGGTTGCCTGGCTGCTCACCTCTGGAGGCAGTCGGGGGAAGACTTTCGCTTTACCCAAAACCCTGGCAAAGTTTAACACAAGACAAATGTGTATGGTCCATTATATCCGGAGGTTACAAAATTCCCTTCCATCAACCCCCTTTACAGTCAAGGAAGACCCTTCCAGATGTTCCACCCAATCTGAAGGAGCAAGCAGTAATAGAAGTTTCACAACTGCTAGAAAAAAGAGCCATCCAGGAAGTCCCGGCAGAGCAGCACGGATCCAGAACTTACTCAAGGTTCTTTTTAGTACCAAAAAAGACGGGACTGGAGACCGATTCTGGATCTCAGCATACTAAACAGGTCTGTGCAAAGAACAAAGTTTCTGATGGTCACACTACAGTCCATTCTACCCTTTCTGGGTCAGGACAATTGGATGTGCTCGATAGATCTTCAGGATTCGTACTACCATATCAAGATGGACAGGCGCTCCAGGAGATATCTTCGCTTCTGGCTGGGAGCCAGTCATTATCAGTTCAGAGCTCTGCCCTTTGGTCTCACCACATCCCCCAGGGTGTTGACCAAATGTATGGCAGTGATCACGGCTCACTTGAGACGTCAAGGATTCCAGGTGTTTCTGTATCTAGACAACTGGCTCCTTACCGATACCACCAGGCATCAACTCCTACAAGCACGGGACTACACAGTCACAACCTGCTCCCAGCTAGGCATTACAATAAATTTCGAAAAATCTGCCTTGTTGCCCTGTCAATCTATCACTTACATAGGAGCAGACTTACACACAAGGAATATGTTTGCAAGGCTACCACTAGAAAGGGTGTCCGCAATTCGTCAGCAGGTACAGATTCTGATGCAGAGCAAAAGGATCCAAGTCAGGTACATCCTTCAAACTCTGGGTTCCATGGCAGCAGCCATTCTTCTAATCCCACTAGCGGGCTTTCATATGAGAATTCTTCAGTGGCTTCTGTTTGCGCAGTGGTCTTTCCAAGACCTACCCATTACTCACATGATCATGATCACGGATGCATGCAAAAGACATCTTTCTTGGTGGATAGTCTCCCCACTAGTTACTCAGGGCAGACCTTTTATATAACCCCCGGTAGCCACAGTGATGACAGATGCCTCCCTGATAGGGTGGGGGGCATTATCTGGGCAGGACAGTCCAAGGCACTTGGCAACCTCACGAGTACCATCTGCAGATAAATGTCCTGGAAATGAGAGCCGTGCTCCTGGCGTTGCAAGCCCTTCAGGACTCTCTCCCTTCTGGGACCATTGCTATTCAAATGGACATGTCAGTGGTATGGTACATCAACAAACAGGGCGGAACCAGATCCTACCCCCTGTGTCGAGAAGCACACAGACTTTGGCAGTGGGTGATTTCCTCCTGTTTTCTGATTGCGACGCACATCCCTGGGAGATCCAACGTCATAGCTGACAGGCTCAGCAGAGCTGTCCTCATGCCTCATGAGTGCTCTCTGAATCAGGAAGTTGTAAATCTTATTTTCCGCAAATGGGGACAGCTTTGCTGCGATGTCTTTGCCACCCCCTTCAACAGCAAATGCAGCAACTACTTCTCCCGCTTCCGGGTCACATACCCAGAGATGCTCCAGTCCACGTTTGGCCCCAGGGACTTCTTTATGCCTTTCCTCCTTTCCCCCTGATACCCAAACTTATACAGAAAGCAATATCGTTGGGTTACAAAATGATCCTCATTGCCCCCTACTGGCTTCGACAGATATGGTTCCGTTCCTGCACCATTACCTTCACAATCAGACCTGGACTCTGGACCCAATTCCAGACCTCCTTGTTCATCAATCAGACGGGTTGCATCAATCCCTCAAAACTGTCC
Source organism: Protopterus annectens (assembly GCF_019279795.1). NCBI lineage: Eukaryota > Metazoa > Chordata > Ceratodontiformes > Protopteridae > Protopterus > Protopterus annectens. The sequence goes on from NC_056741.1 coordinate 1,233,656,080, forward strand.
AGCTCAGAGCTTGGTTGCTCCACTTCAACCTTAGCCATGCTTCCCAGCATTTCCCCAGCAGTCCGTGAGATTATCATCTCCTCTCACAAGTCTACAATGAGGAAAACTTATGCTAGCAAATGGAAACGTTTTTCTTGTTGGGCAAAGACTAGGAATGTGGATCCCTTTTCAGCCCCAGTCCACGAAATCCTGGAATTCCTAGCACATCTGTTTCACTCCAGGTCCGCTTCTGCTACGATCAGGGTACAATTGGCAGCCATTTCTAACTTTCATGTTGTTTTTTTGAATTCTAACATTATGTCTCATAAGCTCTGTAAAGCTTTTTTGAGAGGGACATCTCTTCTTAGGCCTCCAGTGAGAGATCACCCTCCTCCTTGGGACCTTAATTTAGTCCTAACTTCCTTAATTCTGCCCCCTTTTGAACCAGCAGCGTCCTGCTCTATCAAGTTTCTGTCTTTGAAGACACTCTTTCTGGTAGCTATTACTTTAGCCAGACAAGTCTCCGAACTTCAGGCGCTATGTGTTCATCCTCCCTACTTGGTTTTTCATAAGGACAGGGTTGCTCTGAGGACTAATCCTTCGTTTCTTCCTAAAGTCTGCTCAGAAAATAATTTAAACCAATCTATAGATCTTCCTGTGTTTTTCCCTAATCATGCCAACAAGGCAGAGTACAAACTACACCAATTGGACGTTCATAGGCAATTGCGTTTTTACCTGCGCAGAACTAAGGAAATAAGGAAGTCGGACCAACTATTCCTTTCTTATGCCTTGGGCAAACAAGGTCTCCCAGTTTCCAAGGTAACCTTGTGTAGATGGTTGTCATGCACTATTACTTTCATTTATCAGTTAAGGAACAAAGAGTTACCTATTAAACCGAAAGGTCATTCTACTAGGGCCTTGGCCACCTCTGTAGCCTTCCAGTCTAGGTTGCCCATGGATTCTCTGTGCAGCTGCCACGTGGGCAAACCCTCATACCTTTATTTTTCATTACAAGTTGGATATGGTCTCCAGGAGCAGCGCTGACTTTGGTTCCACTGTTCTGAAGAGTCTGTTCCACTGAGCCACCCAGGATATTAGGTGCTAGGGACGCTGTCCCAACCAGCAAGAATGAAGACGAGATAGACAACTTAACATAAAGAAGTTATGTACCTAACATAACTTTCCATGTTAGTTGTCTTCATCTCGCCTTCCTTCTTGTGTCCCACCCTCTGTCCCCCTGTCCTAGTGTACCGAGAGAAGTTTCTGTTTCACTGGCTGTGTGTTCTCTTGTTTTTCCTCTTTTGACTTAGAGAATATGGCAGGTATAGGCAACTGATTATTTGACTCGTTCATTCTCTTGTTATGTCTGGAGTTAGCTATTTCAAATGAGATCTGGGTAGCTATTGCTAGGCATCATGGGATAAGGGGTAGCCTCGAGCCAGTAAACAGCTCTCGAGCTATTGAAGTTGGCCGAGTTGGAGCCGAGGATTGGCTCCGATCCCAACCAGCAAGAAGGAAGGCGAGATGAAGACAACTAACATGGAACGTTATGGTAGGTACATAACTTCTTTTTTTGCTGAGTCACCCTTGTACTTCACTAAGCCCTTTTTACTGAGTTAGTCTTGAAACTTGCTAGAAAGCTACGGGGGTCTCCCTGCCACACATTCATGGGTTGCTGCTGCCATGTGTTTAGGCCTGTTTCTGCTTGCCACGTGTTGCATGCTGTCTGAGTTTGCTCTAGAGGCTGCTGAAACCATGCTCTTATCACTTGTAAGCATATTTGTGTGCCTTTCTGTGAGCTCATGAATTTGACAAATCTATGTGGCTCTGCTTAACATTAACTCACTGTCATGAAGCAAAATCTTTCTCACTGCAGGACTGTTGACACCACACACAAGCCTGTCCTTTATTAACTCATCTTTCAAGTCACCATATCTGCACATTCTAGCTTTATTTCTCAAGTCAGTGATATAAGCTGCAAAAGTTTCACCTGGCATTTGGTCTCTCTAATGTAACATTTGTCTGGGTATTGCACATTTCTCTAAATTTGTGTTTTAAGCACTCTGGGTCCTCCCTGGATTCAGCAGGTACCACAGTATGACTGTTTTCCCTTTCTCCTGCATATACTACTGGTGCATACACAAATGAACGCTATGTTTCAATAGCTTCTGACGCAACTAAGTTAAGTAAAATGAATGCCCTTGTACATGTATCTTTGTCAGAAAAAGCTGCTTCTATGAAAATACCATATTCCTGCTCAAATACTCTCCAGTTCTGTGCTGTATTATGATCAAACACACATGATCTTGGTCTGCGAAATGCCTCTGCTATATCAACACAAATAAGCGAAGGTGCTTGAAATTATATACGAACATACACAAATAAGTATATTTGCCAGTACTTGTAATTATGCCAAATAGCACAACATACTGTCTGAAATAACTGCACTTTGCCAATTTAAGTCTCTGTAGCACAAGAACACTCTGATATCACCGTACTTTGTGAAACCACTCAGTGTAAGAAATACTTTGAAATGACTGTACTTTCCTAATAAACTGTACACAATGGAAAAAACTCAGAGTAAGAAACACTTTGAGATGAATGCACTTTACAAATAAACTGTATACAGCACATGAAACTTTTCAGAATGGCTGCATTTTGACCACACTTTGCAATATAACTGTACTTCGCACACAGCAAACTCTGAAATAATTGCACCGTAGTAAAGCACACACTCTGCAAACACACTGCATTCTCTGAGATACTTTGAATAACTCTAATTATGCTTTGAATGGCTTCAGTCAATGTGAAATAGTCTGTGCCCAGTCTTTTACTAAAAAAATGCAGTTGCCTTGCTCTTTAAGCTTAATTTGCCCTTTTTATTGCACTCGTTATGCCCTTTTAATCTCTTATACTTTTTCTTGTGCCTGTTTTACTTTAAACATACTCTTTATGCAAACTAAAGGTAATTCTGTGCCTCATATAAATAGCTGTTAGTTTTATCAAATATTATGGTTTGAATATTTTGTTTAATAATAATGCTGTTTGTGCATTTTGTTTAATAAGTTTTTATGCTACTTGTTTTATTAGTAAAGCATTTTGTGCACTGTTTCATTTTCTTTGCCAAATAAATAATTTTTACAGTTTTATTTACCTTTAACTCATCTTTGGCCCTTTTTTGTTTGAGCTCCTTTTCACTCAACCTGCTTAGTTTGCCTTCACCTTCAACTCTGCACATCATGGCTTGAAGAAGTTCTAATCCCATTTCTGACACCATGTTGCTCGTCTGGTTAGGACAAAACAGACAAACATTTGTGGGTTCAGTTCAAGCAGCTTTATTACACACAAAAATATCAGAAATGAGGCTTTGTAACAAACTTACAAACAGACTGACTACCACACTCATACATGTTAACACTCTGGCTGTTCTCTCAAAATGGCACTGCTGCCTGCACATACTAATTTATATGTACTTGCTACATCTGGAAATGCTTCTTAAAGGTACATACGCATGTTCTGATCTACAGTAAGCATCTCTTCTTCAGGAAGTCACAGCAGTCTTCCCAGGATGCTCCTTCAGAGGTATGTTCTTCGTGTTTCACTGTTGCAGTCATTACATTTGGGTAATCTGCTGGCAGGTTGCCTTCAGTCGGCCTGATTAACAAAGTCTTGGGTCCTGCATCGGTTGCTGTCCCTTCTTCCATGACGTCAGGGGTATAAAACATGCAGCCGACACCATTACATCAGTCTTTCTTGCCGCACGATGCCCGAAGCAGAAGCAGTTAGCAAGTGCCAATCAGCCGACTCCTGAAATTTTCATTTTCGAGTTTCAGAACCGAAGTCTTCAACTAAAAGCTAAGTACCCTGTTGGGGAAACTTTTTCTTGCTCCTTACCGATGTCAGTAAAGGTTAATAATTTTATTACTTGTGGGAAGTAAATACCTCATAAGGATTTTCATTTGTACTGTATTGTTTGCCTAGGCCCTGACCACAGCGTGCCTTGCTGTTGGTTTTGTGCTAAATTTAATCAACACACTATTAAACGTCGGTATTTTTGCTTCTGTTTTGGCTCAATATTTAACTATCCAGAAATGTCGTCGGTTAGTAATCCGACTACCGGAATACCTAAAAAATGCAAAGAAAAAGACAGAGACAGACCGAGGTCCAAAACCAATGACGAAGCTTCTCCTAAGCCAGTCACCGGTTTGCCGGTACTCAGTGAGGCGCTTTCGCTGTCCGATACCCACTGCTTTTGATTCACAGACCTCTACTGAGACCAATTCGGAGTCTGGTATGCCACGAGATGCTTTAAGTATTGAACCTGTGGATGTCTCTACCTTAGATGAGTCCAGAGCCGCTCAGCAGGCACCGGCCTCTGAGGGTGTTTTCAGGCCTAAAGATTTGTATATTAAACTTTATGCCATCTTCAAAACTAAAGCCAAAATCTACTTCTATGTCTAAAAACCGAAGCTTGGGCCACGTGTACAGGCCCCAATGCCTAAAAACCAAATGATCAAAATGGCTGAGGATTTAATTACCTTGATCAGGGGTGTACCCATCCCCCTCCTGCTAAGAGGCCTAGGCAAGGCACTGACTATGAATCTTCAGATCAAGATTCTATTTCTTCTGATTCCTCTTCTGATCAGGAATTATCTGTTCCCACTTCTGAGGACTCTGAATCAGAAAATTCCATCCCTTTTGCTTCTTTCCCTGAGGATTTCTCTTTTGGAGAAACTTTGCATACCTTAAGGGAACACTTTCACTGGGAGAGTCAGGATTTCTCAGAATCAAAAAAAGAGACTTGGGGATTTCCTTCTTCCTCAGCATAGACCTTTGGCTATACCCCCTGTTCTAGACATTGTTGATGTTTTCTCAGAATCCAGTATGACTCCTAATTCTGTGCCTCCAGCTCCTAGTAAGCCAGACAGATATTACAGTGTTCCTGACTCCCACAAATTCCTCTATAAAACCCTACTGCTGACTCTGAAACCATTTCTCAGGGTCCCAAGGGCGTTAAGGCTTCTGCTGCTAAAAATCCTACCCCTTCTGATAGAAATTCCAGGGCGCTGGATAGATGGGGTAAGAAGGTTTACACATATGCAACCTTGGCAATCAGGGCTTTAAACTGTCAGTTTCATATGTTTAAATGTCAACAGCATGGCATGGGCTTACTTAAACAGAAAATGATGCTGATTTCTGACTGTGTGGAAAATAGAATTGCAGGATTTATTGCATTCAGCTGAACAAGTTGGAAAACATACTTTGCATTGTGGTTTTGATTCCTTGGAGGCCTCTTGCAAGGGATGCTGTAACTGGATCTGTGATAAGAAGGCATGCTTGGCTCAAGGAGCAAAATCTGCCTGATCATGTTAAAGCAAAATTGTTGGATGCTCCTTTACAACTGGACAGTTTATTTGGTAATAAGTCAGAAGAAGTTTTGAAAAAGATGAAAGGTAAAGCTAAATCTATGCAATCTGTAAAAGATTTCCTACAAGTGCAGCCACCCAGGTTCAGTAGGCACTGGCCTACTAAAAACTGGTCCTTTCCAGTACCCACCAGAGCTGCTCAGGTCAAACCCAGACATTCTAAAGGCTCCAGGTTTCAGTCACAAGGAGCTTATAGAACAAAGCAATGGGGTGCCTCCACCTCCACATCTGGAAGTAACAATACACCTTCCTACGGTAAACAGTCTCAATGACTTTCCACTGCAAGCACTTATCTTTTGACCGCCCCTTTGGGGGGAAAACTGGCACTTAATGCACAAAACTGGCAACTGATTACCCAGGACAAGTTGGTTTTAAATATAGTATCCCAGGGATACATATTTCATTTCCACACGTTGCCAATCCCAAATGGATGGCCAGATCTGCCTCCAAATCAGTGGGCAGAGGCCCAGAAACAAGTTATGTCCCTCATAAATATGGGGGCTATTCAACCAGTACCAGAAAAGGAGACGGGACAAGGTTTTTATTCAAGATTTTTCCTGGCACCCAGAAAAGACAAATCATGGCGTCTAATTCTGGACTTATCCATTCTAAATACATTCCTGGACATTCCAAAATTCAAAATGCTGACTCTACAACAGTTACTACCTATGCTAGGCATGGATGCCTGGTTGGTAACTCTAGACTTAAAGAGGCTTGCCTGCATATCCTAATCAGGGAATCTTGCAGAAGATGCCTCCGCTTCAAAGCAGGCTATTTGCATTACCCATTCTCTGCACTACCCTTTGGCGTATCTACTGCGCCTAGGGTCTTCACAAAGTGCCAGGCACCAGTAATTGCATTTTGCAGGCAAAGAAATATTCAAATTTATCCATGCCTGGACGATTGTCTAATTCAGGCAGAAAACAAGGCCACTCTTCTAAAACATCTGGCGTTTGTAAAAAGACTTCTAACTTGTCTAGGGTGCACCATAAATGAAAAGAAATCACAACTGGTACCCTCTCAAATAATTGCATTCCTGGGTGCAACTTCAACAAAGTAAAAACCTCAAGACTGTAATCCCAAAGACCACTGCTCGGACAGAGATGATTCACCACCAAAAGACTTTATTCACAGTTAACGAAGCCAAAACTCCAAAAAAACAGAAAGGCAAAGGCAAATCAGATCATCAGGTTAAGCGCTTTCATCTGCATGAATAGCAGATTTCATCAGAACCAATGAATATACAATAGTACTCTCCTTTTAAGGCAATTTTGGCGCCAAAATACATATAAATACAAATACGCTTCATTTCATAACACAACAATATAAACTTGAATTAAAATAAAAATAAAAAATTTTGCATAGTAATAGAAAATTGTATGTGATGATTGAAAAAATATTTAAAAAATGAGTATGTAAATACATGCCTAATACCCACCCTTGAGATACTGTCTAATAGAAGACCGTGTCCATAGGGGTGACAACAATGGGGGAATATAAATATTGAAATAAATCAATTATGTAGAAAATACTAAAAATACTAAAATTGCTAAAAATCTATGATAATTATGTATGAAAAATATGTTAATAAGAAAAATATTGATGAAAGATATGAAAAATATATATATATGAAAAATATATAAAATATATATATATATATATATATATATTTGTAAAATGGTGAGGAACACCTACATACACAACATTCATCTAATATCCAAGCTGAAAAAACAGCTAGAATAGTTAAAAAATTTAAAAAATATATGATGACTGTGAACAACTCACATCTATTGTTCTAATAATAAAAAAGGTTTGATGCTAATGTAGTCGTTCAATCCTGGGCACGTTGTGGCATCACATAACATTTGCCACTTACTTTCTAACAGGGCCAGGTAGGTTTTCCAATTACCCCCACAAACAGTATGATCTATGTGATCAGTAATACTAAAAAGGAAAGAATGTTCATGCCCTCTATCTAAAATATGTTTACTCAAGGCATTATTGATATCATGTTTTTTAATTTTATATAAATGTTCATAAATTCTTGTTTTAAATTTTCTCTCAGTCTTTCCGATGTAATATGCGTCACATGAAGTACATGTAGCAACATAAACAACTCTAGAAGTATTACAATTTTCTGCCAAGCTATACAGATGGGTCTTGGTGATGTTATTCAACTTAATGACTTTTACTTCATTAATATTCTTACATTGGTTGCATGTACCACACTTTGTTGTTGATTTATTTCTATTACCAACCTTCTTCTTGTCTTTAATACTTTCCAACATATTTTTTATATTGTTGGAAGTCTTAAAAACGCATTTAGGAAAGGGGCCCACTACTTCACTAACCTCGTCAGATATAGTTAAAAGATTCCAATGTTTGAATAAAATTTCTTTTATTAAATTAGTGTATGGACTGAACATTAACACACAAACATTCCTGTTATTATATTCATCTTTGTGTATGGGTATAAATGGTTTCCCCAACAAAGGAGGATATTTGTGACCCCATTCCTTCTTGACATAAGTGACAATAGGGGTAAGCATGCACTTCGGATAACCTCTATTGATGAACATGTTGTAAATAATATTCAGTTCCTTTTCCATAATATCTTTATTTGATGACATGCGTGCTGCATGTATGCATTGCCCTTTAAACATGTTTTTAAAGATGTGCGGGGGATGACTACTACCATAAAATATATAATCGTTAGAAAAGGTATCCTTCCTATAGATTCTTGACTCAAATTCTTTTTCATTAATATTCACATATGTGTCTAAGTAAGAAATACCTTTCATCTCAAATTTATAAGTGAATTTTAAAAAACTAGTCGTATTGTTTAAATATTCAATAAAACTCTTAATTAAGTCACCTGGTCCTTTCCAAAGAATAAATAAATCATCTAGGTACCTGGTATAGTATACCATATATTTATAGTACTCAATGGGAAATATATATAAAGATTCCCATTCTAACATAACAAGATTGGCGAACACTGCTCTGTCTGAACAATTCCCCCTGAAACTGGAGGTAATTGTGATCCAGAACCAGTCCCATCATGTCAACGATGAGATTAATTTTATCCCAACTCATAGCTGAAAACTTCCTTAAACTGTTAAAAAAGTACTCTAAACCAATCTCTCTAGGAATGCTAGAAAAAAGGTCAACGACATCTACCGTTAAAAAAATCAAGTCATTGTACCATATCGCAGGTGTCAGATTACCCCAAAAATTCCATGAATCCTTTGTAAGATGTCTCACGTTGTCATATATATGTTTGGTCCATACATCTATGGTAACCCCTATATTATATTATTCTAACGATTATATATTTTATGGTAGTAGTCATCCCCCGCACGTCTTTAAAAACGTGTTTAAAGGGCAATGCATACGTGCAGCACGTATGTCATCAAATAAAGATATTATGGAAAAGGAATTGAATATTATTTACAACATGTTCATCAATAGAGGTTATCCGAAGTGCATGCTTACCCCTATTGTCACTTATGTCAAGAAGGAATGGGGTCACAAATATCCTTCTTTGTTGGGGAAACCATTTATACCCATAAACAAAGATGAATATAATAGCAGGAATGTTTGTGTGTTAATGTTCAGTCCATACACTAATTTAATAAAATAAATTTTATTCAAACATTGGAATCTTTTAACTATATCTGACGAGGTTAGTGAAGTAGTGGGCCCTTTTCCTAAATGCGTTTTTAAGACTTCCAACAATAGAAAAAATATGTTGGAAAGTATTAAAGACAAGAAGAAGGTTGGTAATAGAAATAAATCAACAACAAAGTGTGGTACATGCAACCAATGTAAGAATATTAATGAAGTAAAAGTCATTAAGTTGAATAACATCACCAAGACCCATTTGTATAGCTTGGCAGGAAATTGTAATACTTCTAGAGTTGTTTATGTTGCTACATGTACTTCATGTGACGCATATTACATCGGAAAGACTGAGAGAAAATTTAAAACAAGAATTTATGAACATTTATATAAAATTAAAAAACATGATATCAATAATGCCTTGAGTAAACATATTTTAAGGGCATGAACATTCTTTCCTTTTTAGTATTATTGATCACATAGATCATACTGTTTGCGGGGGTAATTGGAAAACCTACCTGGCCCTGTTAGAAAGTAAGTGGCAAATGTTATGTGATGCCACAACGTGCCCAGGATTGAACGACTACATTAGCATCAAACCTTTTTTATTATTAGAACAATAGATGTGAGTTGTTCACAGTCATCATATATTTTTTACATTTTTTAACTATTCTAGCTGTTTTTTCAGCTTGGATATTAGATGAATGTTGTGTATGTAGGTGTTCCTCACCATTTTACAAATATATATATATTTTTTATATATTTTTCATATATATATTTTTTTCATATCTTTCATCAATATTTTTCTTATTAACATATTTTTCATACATAATTATCATAGAATTTTAGCAATTTTAGTATTTTCTACATAATTAATTTATTTCAATATTTATATTCCCCCATTGTTGTCACCCCTATGGACACGGTCTTCTATTAGACAGTTAGTATCTCAAGGGTGGGTATTAGGCATGTATTTACATACTCATTTTTTAAATATTTTTTCAATCATCACATACAATTTTCTATTACTATGCAAAATGTTTTATTTTAATTCAAGTTTATATTGTTGTGTTATGAAATGAAGCGTATTTGTATTTATATGTATTTTTGACGCCAAAATTGCCTTAAAAGGAGAGTACTGTTGTATATTCATTGGTTCTGATGAAATCTGCTATTCATGCAGATGAAAGAGCTTAACCTGATTATCTGATTTGCCTTTGCCTTTCTGTTTTTTGGAGTTTTGGCTTCGTTAACTGTGAATAAAGTCTTTTGGTGGTGAATCATCTCTGTCCGAGCAGTGGTCTTTGGGATTACAGTCTTGAGGTTTTTACTTTGTTGAAGTTAATTCCTGGGTGCAAGCTTGAATACAACTGCCCAGATGACTTGCCTTATGCCAGAAAAACAAATTCAATTGATGACTTACTTCAAACAGGTGGCCACAAAAACCCAGCTATCTGCAAGACAAATTCTGCAGGCCTTGGGGTTCATGGCCTCCTGCATTCTAATAATTCCATATGCAAGACTGCATATGAGGAAACTTCAGTGGTACCTAAAATGCATATGGAGTCAACATTATCACAGCCTGGAAACAATGATTCCTATCATTCCTTGCCAGCAGCTAGAGTTCCTATGGTGGGCAGAGGCCTGCCACCAAAACAAGGGACTGTCATTCATTCCACCCCCTGCCACCCAAACACTGACTACAGACGCATCAGATTATGCTTGGGGGGGTGCATCTGGCAGGGAGACGCATTCAGGGCCAATGGAGCCCGAATCAAATATACCTATATATCAACCAGAAAGAGATGCTAGCTGTACAGAATGCTGTGACAGCCTTCAAGGACTATCTTCATCCAGGACTACTGATAAAGACAGACAACACCACAGTCATGTGGCACATAAACAAGCAGGGGGGTACCCATTCCTATCCCCTTTGCAGACTAGCCATGGCATTGTGGAACACGGCCTTGACTTATCAAATACATCTACAAGCTCAATTCCTGCCAGGAAAGCTAAATACCTAGGCAGACGAACTAAGCAGAAATCTTATGGACCCACACGAATGGAAACTGGATCCACAAATTTTCAACATGCAAATGGGGGAGTCCAGACATAGTTTGGGGGTGAGGCAAAAAGATCTATTAGTTGGACAAATTCTGCGCAAGAATTCATCACAAAAAAAGCTTGGAAAGTGTATGCTCTATCCTTCAGCTGGAAAAACCTGTCAGTCTATGCCTTTCCCCCTCTGCCTCTGCTCTCCAAGTCTTACTAAAAGTCAGACAGGAAAAACCAAAAATTATTCTGATTGCTCCAGACTGGCCTCGCCAACACTGGTACCCGCTCCTACGCAATATGTTGCACCTGCCTCCGTGGTACCTGCCTCAGACACCTTACTGTCAAGTTCTGCACACTCAGCTCCAAACTCTGAATCTTGCAGCATGGCTAATCAATTAATTTCACCAGCCTGGAACCAAGCACAAGGAATAAGCACAGCAATGCCCAATATTCCTCAGATTCTGCAATATTTAATGGAGATGCTTCACAAGGGCCTATCTTTTTATTCCATAAAAATCCATGCCTCCGCCATTTCAGCTCATTACAACACGGAGCCTCCCCTCTTTTCTCATCCTCTGCTGAAGCAGTACCTCAGAGGGGCCAAAATTTAAGACCTCCCAGGAGAGCACCAACTCCTGCATGGGACCTCAATTTTGTTTTGGAAAAACTCACTCTATCTTCTTTTGAGCCAACTGCTACTGCAAACCTAAAATTTCTCTCTTGGAAAACAGCTTTTCTTTTAGCAGTCACTTCAGCTAGAAGAATTTCAGAACTACAAGCTCTTATGGCAGTGGAGCCTTTTATTATTTTTTACCCAGACAGGGTGGCTCTCGGGACCAATCCATCCTTTATGCCTAAAGAGGTATCTAGTGTGGCCCTTAATCAGACCATTCATCTGCCAACTTTCTTCTGAAATCCTCCGAACAAGGGTGAGCGGATTCTGCATTCATTGGATGTACACAGACAACTAAGATTCTACTTAAACAGGATAAAATCTCTAAGAAAATCTGAACAATTACTGGTTGCATTTGCTGCAGGGGCAGAGGGCAAGGCTATTTCAAAGCAGACTATTTCTCAATGGATAAGCCATTGTATTTATTTCTGCTACATGCACCATGGTAAACCTGTCCCCAAAGGGATCAGATCATTCCACCAGTGCTTTATCTACTTCTGCAGCCTTTCTCAGAGGTGTTCCTACCAGAGACATTCTAGAAGCTGCTACCTGGAGCTCAGTTCATACGTTCACCAAACATTACCATTTACCTTTCTTTTCTAAATCCAGAGCAGGCTTTGCCACTGCTGTCCTGCAGGGCCTTATAGCTGCTCCTAATGCTGTATTAATCCATCCTCCCAACCATAGCTTTGGGATTCTACCCAAATGTAATGACTGCAACAGTGAAACACGAAGAACATAGTACAGTTGTGTACACTTACCATAAATGTAGATGTTCGAGTGTATTCACTGTTGCAGTCCTGGTTACCCTCCCTCCCTCCCTCCAGCCCCCTGTTTTTTCTCTAACTATACCTCTCATTTCTGTTACTATCTTTAAAAGCCTTTTTGGTTTATTTGCTTTTGTTTGGAGGTATATGTTTTGTGTTTTTCATTCTACATATATACCCTCAATATATACCCTCTATATTACCATCAATACCCAGAGTATTAATAACAAAATAAACTTCCATGCCTGGCTAAATCTTACTGCACCTGACATAGTAGCAGTAACAGAAACCTGGCTAAAACCCCAAACTACTAACTCTGAGATTTTACCACCTGGCTTCCAAGCTCTTAGGTCTGATCGCCAAAACAAAAAAGGAGGTGGTGTAGCCTTGGTCTACAATTGCCTGCTAAATCTCAGCCCAAACCAAACTCCCATCCCTAAATTTAATAATGCAGAACTAATCATAGGAATCCTCAAAATAAACAACTTCAGAAGTATCTGTGTAATAACCATCTATATCCCTCCTGGAGACAACACCACCACCCTTGAGAATATTCTCTGTTGGGCAACAAACAATATCAAACAGGAGACTTACATTCTAGGTGATGTCAATATTGATTGGAATACAATTAATAATAATACTCCCTCTCAGTCTATCAATCTTTATAATTTTACTCAATTAATAAACAACATTACCAGACCTAACAAAACTAACCCTCCAGGGTCCATCCTGGACTGGATTCTAGTCAGCCACCCTAACAATATCTCCAACTCTGGTACCTTACCAGACTCAATAAGTGATCATCTCCCAGCCTTTATTAACCGAAATACCCAACAGCTCCCACACCAACATCAATATGCCCACTCTCGTAACCTAACTAATTTTAACCCTTCAGTATTCTCTGAAACCCTTAAGCTAACAAACTGGGATTCACTAAACACTCTTCCCCTAGATGAAGCCCTAGAAGTCTTCAATACTACCTTCCTTAAAATCCTAAACTCCCAAGCCCCTCCTCGAACAAAACGAATAAAGTTCAACTCTGCCCCTTGGCTAACTAAGGACACTAAAACTCTAATGCTACAAAGGGACAAAACTTGGAAACAATACAATAAAAATAAAAACACAGCTTCTTTACTTCAATTTAAGCAACTCCGCAATCTTGCCAAAAAACTTATTATGAAAGATAAAAAATCATACTACAACAAACTTCAGTCTACTTTCACAAATAATCCCAAAAAGTTCTGGGATTCCATCAATTCCCTCTTGCACCCATGTACTAAATCCAATCCCTGTCCAGACAACAGTAAGACTGACACAGAAATTGCAACACTCTTCAACTCCTTTTTTACCAGCTCCATAGCAGAACTGACTAAATCCTTCTCCAATTCCTCCCCCATCCCAAGCCCAAAGCCTTCTTCACCTTCCATCCCTCACTCCAGCTCTCGTAACCACCCTCCCACCTTTATTCTACAACCTGTATCTACCACCAGTATCAAACAACTTCTTTCCAAACTCAAACCATGCTCCAATGCCCCCGATAACATCCCATCACTCTTTCTCAAGCTTGCAGCAGATGGGATCGCCATACCTATCAGCATTCTCATCAATAGATCCATCCAAGAATCTTATGTTCCCAAACTTTGGCGAGCTGCCCACATTCTGCCCCTCCATAAAGGAGGCAAAAATAATACCATTTCTAACTTCCGCCCAATAGCCATTCTTTCCCCTATTTCAAAAGTCCTTGAAAAATGTATCTACCAGCAACTCATGCCCCACCTCCTCAATAACCATCTCCTCACTCCTACTCAACATGGGTTTCGGCCTGGCCACAGTACCATAACTGCTCTCCTTTCCTTCCTAGACATTGTCAACCATGCCCGTGACTCTGGAAATATTGTCTCCACTGTTCTACTTGACCTTTCCAAGGCATTCGACACAATATCCCACACACTCCTTCTCAACCACCTTTCTAACCTCAATCTCTCCCACAATTCCCTTTCTTGGTTCAAAAGTTATCTCTCAGATAGATCCCAAGCTGTGAAATGGAAGACTGGTACCTCAAAATTCTTACCTACCCCTACCGGAGTCCCTCAAGGCTCTATTCTCGGGCCTCTGCTCTTTAATATCTTTATCAATGATCTCCACTCTTCAATTCCTCAGTCTCAAATAGTACAATATGCAGACGACTCCACTGTTATCTGCTCTGCCCCTAGCCTTCCCGAGCTTCAAGCCAAAACCCAATTGGCCTTCACAACGACAGAAAATTGGATGCTTCAAAACCATCTTTCCCTCAATGCCAATAAATCCCATATCATTCTCTTCTCCACCTCAAAAGCTCTGACTCTTGATAATTCATCCTTCAAAATTTCCAGCCTCTCCCAGTCCCCAGTAGAAGTTGTTAATTGCGCAAAATTACTCGGAGTTACCATTGATGAACACCTGAAATTTAATACTCATATTCAACTAAACATAAAAAAAACACATCAGAAGCTCGGTATGCTTTATAGAAATGTCAACTTTCTTACTCCATCTACAAGACAAACTCTCGCCACTACCTACCTTCTCCCTTCTCTACTGTATGGTGCTCCTCTTCTAACCAATCTCACCTCTTCTATCTCCTCAAAACTTGAAAGTTGCTACTACAAAATCGCCAAATTCGCTACTAACTCCACTCATTCTACACACCATTGCCTCTGCCTCCGTAGTCTCCAATGGCTAGAACTCCCTAATCACCTCGATTACCTCCAACTTACTACTGCACAAACTAATTTTTAAACCTACTGCTTGCCCTGCATTATCTAACATCTTGCCCTTATATACTCCTCTCAGGCCCCTAAGATCCGGCCACCAGAATCGTATTTCAGTATACAAACCCAAACGACCCCCTGGCCAACTTCTACTTTCCTGTACTACAGTTAAAAAATGGAACTTGCTTCCTTCCCTTCTAAGAGTCACTACAAGCTATGAACACTTCAAATCTCTTCTCCATTCTCACCTCTCCCAAAACTGGAAATGTAATTGTATACTTCCTACCTAGATCTTAATACATCCTCCCCCCCCCCCCCTCTGGTCCCCCTTCTTCTAACTCTCACCTTGGCACCCCTCCCTCTACTTCTTTATCTCCACTCTCTTCCTGATTAAACCCTGTATTTATTCCTTTTAAGCATTCTCCTCCCACTGCCCACTTGCAGGTCTAGTCTCACAATTGAATCTTTTGCCTTTTTCATAAGGTGTACTTTTGACTCAAACACAAAATGAATATTAGTCTAACTGTACTTTCTCATCTTCCTCCTGACACCTCTTCTCCTTTAAATTCTTTGCATCTCCTTCACTTCTCCTCTGTTTTACTGCTCTTGCATTCAAGATCTATGTATAATTTCCTTTTATCTCTCTCTACTACACTAACAATACAGTTGCATAATTATATTAATTTCTTAAGTATACTGCCAAATGTACTACATTTTGGAAATTGTTAAAGTGTTAAGCTGTTAGAACACACAGTGTTTTTGTGTGTAATGTATTATTATGGAGCTTTTCTCCCCGGGCCTCCACTGAAAACGGGCTTTCGGGCCCAGTGGACTTCCCCGGTTATCAAACTGGAAATAAATAAATGTACACACACATATATATATATATATATATATATATATATATATATATATATATATATTTATATATATATATTTATTTATTTAGCTCCCCATTTGGGGGGCACCTGAAATCTGGGGCAAGAAAAACTGATGTAATGGCGTCAGCTGCATGATTTATACCCCTGACAACCTGACGTTATGGAAGAAGGGACAGCAACCGACGCAGGGCCCAAGACTTTGTTAATCAGGCCGACTAAGGACAACCTGCCAGCAGATTACGCAAATGTAATGACTGCAACAGTGAATACACCCGAACATCTACATTTATGGTAAGTGTACACATCTGTACTTTCCTCCTGTGGCCATGGGGGGATCATATGGACTCTGCTCATGGAGCAGGGGTGGTTTGCAGGATCAGGGTTTCTACAGGGCTTTCCCCGGTGGGCTGTTTTGGTGACCCTGAAGGGGGTTGCCCAACTGCTCTACTCTGGAGACAATCTGGGGTTGTTTGGATTTTCACCCAAAAGCTTAGGAGGCCATCACCCCAGATGCATGAGTGTTAAGTTGTATTCAGAGGTTATTATATTACCTTTTCAGAAGTTTCAAACTATCATAAAGGGGTCTCTCAGATGTTCCACCTCATCAGAGACTATATTCAGCCATTGAGATCTGCAAGCTGCTTGTAAATTGAGTCATCCAGGAGGTCCCACCAGATGAGCAAGGAACCAAGATCTATTCCAGGTTCTTTTTAGTGCCAAAAAAAAAAAGGCCAAGGACCTCGGACCAGTTTTGGATTTAAGAAAATTAAAATCAGTTTGTTAAAAAGACAAAGTTCCAGATGGTCTCAGTGCAGTTCATCTTGCCTCTTCTGAGGAAGGAAGATTGGATGACCTACTATCATATCAAGATAGACAGGCGCTCCAGGAACGTTTATGAGCTTCCAGCTGAGGGGCCAATCATTACGAGATCAGGGCCCTGCCATTTGATCTCACCACAGCCTCTGGGTGTTTACCAACTGCATGGCAGTAGTTGCAGCTTGTCTATGGCTGTAGGGATTTTGGGTCTTTCCATACCTTGGCAGTTGACTCCTCATTGCCCCCACACGAGAGTCATTGATCATGGCCAGGGATTCCTTACTACTGTGTGACTATTTAGGCATCACAATCAGTTAATCCAAATTGAGCCTTCAGCCTGTGCAAGTTTTGGAATTCATAGGGCATCACCTGGACGCTGTCAGTCAAATTGCCAGACTTCCAAATTCCAGGGTTTTTAGCCTTCATGCTCAGGCCTTGTCAGTGATTGCAACTTCAGTCTCCGGTTCATGCAGTTATGAAACTTGAAGGTCATATGGCAGCATCTGTATGGTTGGTCCTTTTTGCTAGATGATATATGAGGACTCTGCAATGAATGCTGGCTGTCTAGTGGTCTTTCCTTAATCATCCTGTTGACTTCCCAGTAAAATTAACAAAAGTGTGTCATGACCATATTCTCTGGTGATTGCAGTCTCCCTTAGTAGCAGACAGAAGACTGTTCATTCTTCCATATCCTTTGGCCACTGTCACCACGGATGCCTCCCTCCTGGGGTAGGATGGCATTTCAAAGGAAGGACTGTTCAAGCAGAGGCCCACATTCACATCAGTGTTGTGGAGATGAGAGTGGCCCTCCTTGCATTGCAGACCTTTCAAGGCACCCTTCCCAGAGGCATGATTGAGATACAGACTGTGACAGTATGCCCTTTTACTTGGTATCTCAACAAGCAGAGGAGAACACATCCATATTCTCTGTTTGGGAGACCATGAGGGTTTGGCAGTGGGTGATTTCCTTTCAGTGTTTTTTGTTGGCAATGCACATCCTAGGGAAGTCAGACATTCTGGACAACAGCCTCAGCAGTAGCATTCTGTTGCCTCACAAGTGGTCCATATATCTGAAGGTTACAGCTTAGATTTTCTGGAGTTGGGCAGTCTGTGTTGCAACCTGTTTGCCTCACCATTCAAAACCAAGCGCAGTAGCTATTGTACCCTGGTTCCCTCTGTAGGGCTGTCACCTGGGGATGATTTGGTGTTTGCTTGTCACACGGGACTTCTTTACACTTATCCCCCCAGTTCCTCTGATGATAAAGTTTCTTCAGAAAGCAGCCCACTGAAGAGCTACTGTGATCCTTATAGCCCCCTTTTGGCCTCATCAGTTGTGGTTTCCCTTCCTTTGGCCTCCTCTGAGATACCCCCTTTGGGTACTGGATCCCATCCTAGATCTCATTTCTCATCCAGCCGGTCTGGATAACCCCAAACTTTCAGTCCCTCAAGTCAACTGCATGGTTCCTCCAGTTCCCTTGATGGCCAGAAATTTCAAGCTTTTGCAGGCTGCTGTTCACATATCTCAAAATCAGTCTGCTAGGAAGGTGTATTTCAGTAAATGGATAAGGTTCATTATATGGGTACAATCTCTGGGACTTTATCCTCTCTGTGCCCCTTTGGAATCTGTTTTGGATTTTCTGTCCAAGTTATTTCAGTCAGGTTAGTTTTTCTATGATTAAAGAACAGTTAGCAGCCAATTCTAATTTTCATGTGGGTAGGGATAATGTGCCTTTGGCATCCTTCCAGGATTCCCAAGGCATTCCTAAAATGAGCTTTTTTTATTACAATCCCCATTTTGGGATCTGTTTCTCCCTGAGATTTGCCTTTTATGTTGTAGGCCTTTGCAGGCCTTCCATTTGAACCTTCAGTTACTACTTACTTAAAGCTGTTGTCTTTTTGTTGGCACTTGCTTTTCCACAAGGAGAGTTTCAGAGTTGCAAGCTTTTGATTTTTCACCTTATTTGGTGTTCCTTAGAGACAAGGTGTCTCTTCATGCAAACCCTTCTTTTCTGTCAAAGGTAGCCTCCAACAATAACCTTAACAGTTCTATTCATCTTCCTATGTTTTTCCCCAGTAAAAGAAGAATACCTTTTGGATTGTTTGGATGTGCATAGGCAATTTAGATTTTATATGGATTGTACAAACGTTTTCAGAAAATCCAGTCAATTATTTGTCTCCTTTTCAAAATCTAGGCTGGGCTCACTTGTATCTAAAGTGACTTTATCCAAGTGGCTGTCAAGATTGTATTTTTTTTTTTTTTTTGCATATTCTTTGAATGGCAAGACCCTTCTATACAAGCCTAAGGGTCATTTGACAAGGGATATGGCTACTTGTACACCTTTCTTTTCTAGCGTATCAGTGTTTGATGATTGTGCAGCTGCTACTTGGTTGGGTCACCACACTTGTGTTGCATTATAAGCTGGCTATTAGATCCAAATCCAGGGCTTCCTTTGGCTCCACTGGTTTGTGAAATATCCATCCTTAGTTCCACCCAAGGAATTTTTTTGAGGCTGGGGACTGTGTCCCAAGGGTTGAAGCCAGATTGAGCAGACCAGATCGGATACAAAAAGATCCGTGTTTGGTTCAACCTCTTTCCCCCTGCCTTTTTGTTTGCATGGCAAAACTTCCATTCTGCTATGACTGGACAGTGGAGGTCACCTATTCCATATCTCTGGTGTCCTGTGTCCTCCTCAGTTAAGGAACCATCTTTTTTAATGTGTGTGTATGTGTGTGTATATACACACACAGTGGATATAAAAAGTTTACACACACCTGTTCAAATGCCAGGTTTTTATGATATAAAAAATGAGACCACAATAAATCATTTTAAAACTTTTCCCATCTTTAATGTGACCTATAACCTGTACAATTCAGTTGAAAAACAAATCTGTTAGGGGAAAAAATATAAAAAATAAAAAACGTACAATACGCTGGTTGCACAAGTGAGCACACCCTTAAACTAATAAATTGCTGAAGCACTTTTTGATTTAATTACAGCATTCAGTCTTTTGGGTACACACCTGCCATCAGAGCGAGACTGATTAATCCCAAATAAAGTTCAGCTGTCCTAGTAGGATTTTCCTGACATTTACTCAGTTACAGCAAAAGCCATGGTTCGCAGAGAGCTTACAAATCATGAAAGGGATCTCATTGTTGAAAGGTATCAGTCAGGAGAAGGGTACAAACAATTTCCACAACATTGGATATACTATGGAACACAGTGAAGACAGTCATCAAAAAGTGGAGAAAATATGGAACAGCTGTGATGTTGCAAAGAACTGAACATCCCTCCAAAATTGATGAAAAGACCAGAAAAAAACTAGTCGGGGAGGGTGCTAAGAGACCTACAGCAACACTGGAGGAGCTGCAGAAATTTCTGGCAAGTACTAGTTGTGTACTACATGTGACAACAATTTCCCGTATTCTCCATATTTCTGGTCTGTGGGGTAGGATTGCAAGATGGAAGCCTTTTCTTACACAGAAAAACATCAAGGCCTGAGTAAAATTTGCAAAACAATACATCAAGTCTCCCAAAAGCATGTGGAAAAAATGTATTATGGTCTGATGAGACCAAGATTGAACTTTTTGGCCACAATTCCAAAAGATATATTTGGCGCAAAAACAACACTTTGCATCCCCAAAAGAACACCATCACCACGGTGAAGCATGGTGGTGGCAGTGTCATGCTTTGGGGGGGGGGTTGCTTTCTTCAGCTGGAACTGGGGCTTTAGTCAAGGTGGAGGGAATTATGAACAATTCTAAATACCAGTCACCTTTGGCCCAAAACCTTAAGGCATCTGCTAGAAAGCAGAAGAGGAATTTCACCTTTCAACATGACAATGACCCCAATCATACATCCAAATCAGCAAAATAATGGCTTCACCAGAAGAAAATTAAAGTTTTGGAATGGCCCAGCCAGAGCCCAGACCTAAATCCAATAGAAAATCTGTGACATTACCTGAAGAGGGCTGTGCGCAAGACATGCCCTGACAGTCTGACTGATTTGGAACACTTTTGCAAGGAAGAGTGGGCAAATATTGCAAAGTCAAGATGAGCCATACTGATAGACTCCTACCCAAGAAGACAATGTTATAATTAAATCAAAATGTGCTTCAACAGAGTATTAGTTTAAGGGTGTGCACACACAACAAAGTATTTAAGGGTGTGCGCAATTATGCAATCAGCATATTGTACTTTTTTTAATATTTTTTCCCCTAACAAGTTGTTTGTTTTTCGATTGAATTGTACAGGTTATAGGCCACATTAAAGGTGGCAAGTGTTTTGAAATGATTTATTGTGGTCTCTTTTTTTTTTTTTTTTTTTTATATCACAAAAACCTGGCATTTTAATAGGGGTGGGTACACTTTTTATATCCACTGTATATACACAGACATAGATATCTATAGGTAGATATGGAAAGTGGTCGTCAGAGGGCAAGCTCAATCCAAGGATTAGGGTGAGGAGGAGTGGGGTAGGGAGATGGAGCCAAACAGGTTAAAGTCTTTGGAACTGGCAGCTGTCCAATTTGAAAACCCACAGATTGAACCAGATGGAGAAAGACCACACAAATCCATCATTATGGTAAGTATACAACTTATATTTTTCTTTAAAAAATACAATTCATATACCTTTCTGCAATGAAGTGACATTTTGTATTACTGGAAATACTCCATCAAAAATCCCTGTAGTTAAAGGAACAACTTGACCAAGACAACTTCAGTTTGAGCCACGTTTTAGTAAGTTCTCAAGATATGAATGGTAATCTTAAGTGTAGTGTGAACTGTGGGTGTCCAAGTAAAATTTGCTGAAATATGTACTAAGAACTATCAGAAAATAAAGTTTGTTTGGCATATTATATAATGTTATACATATATAAGTACTATATAAAAGCTTTTGTAATCATTTCAGTACAACATTCTAGGTTGGGGAGATATCACAATAATTCCTTTACTGGGAAGGGCAAAATGGCCATCTTCAACGTTGAGCCTTTTGTAAAGCCATAAGGGTGGAATAGCAGCCTAAGTGCAATGTGTTGGTGTCCAAGTACAGTTTCCTGTAATTTTAACTTTGAAATGCCAGTACATTTTTTTTTAGAAAGTGTCTTCTTTGTAAGCAAAATGCATGATGGCTTTCACAGGCATTTCAGTGTAACAATCTGTATGTTTTCTTATGTAAACAGTGGTGAATGCAGTACTTGTCCAGAACATATTGGCATGGAGTTGAAATTACATCAGAAGGAAATATTTCACATTCACCATAAATCCCTATAATTTGAGGTAAAATGACTTGTCCAGATGCATCATAGAACTGTATGTAGTTCCTTAAGAGAAAAACAATAACTTTAGCAGTAAAAATATATCTATATATTTGTCTGTAAGTTATTTATAAATAACTGTCATATTGAGGTATTGCCATCTTTGTGTAGGTACCAAATACAAGCTTGCAGTGTTGTTTCAGTGTGATGGTCTAAGTCTGCAGAGTTGCATTATAGTTAATGTTTTGCATGATGATTTGTCTTTTTTTTTTCAGATTGGAGAATGCAATACATTTCCGGAAGATACCTCTTATGGGTAATAATACATGTATATCTCTAAAAGCATCAATGTGAAGTTATTCAATCTCAATGTTCATTCTTACAAATGGGTTTGGAGCCGATCCTTCGGCTCCGAGTCGGCAGCTTTCACAAGCTCAAGGTTTTCAAGTAGATCGAGGCCAAGTCCCTATCCCATGATGCTCTCTGCCTCACCTCAGATCTAGTTTGCCACTGCAACAGATCGGAGGTTGAGAGTGGTGCTCGGGCCAGAATTTTTCATCTTTTATAGAATTTGTCTATATATTTCTAGAGTAATTGTTTAGAAGTGTGTATTTTGTCACAGGTTATCAGTAGACTAGTACTGGTCCTTTTCTTTATCCCTTTTTGAGGTAAATCTTTGTTTATAGAGCAGCTGCTCTTAGGCCTTTTATGGCTGCATTTTAGTTGGTTCCTAATCCCATTTACAGCATCTGTAACTGTATCTTCTTAGTGGTCCAGTGTTTTTCTTTATAGCTGTTGGCATCTTTTTCTGTAGATATAAGAGTTCGGTGTTAGCCTAGCCAGGGTGCTTGTTTGTCTAGGCAGTTAACTGTTTGAATCTTTAACTGTTTATGATAGGGTTTGGTATTAGCCTAGCCAGTGTGTTCATTTGCCTAGGCAGTTATTTATATAGATATTCGGTTATTTCTTTGAATTATGGCTGATCATAAGGAAAAAGAGAGACAGAAGTCAGGATTTAAGAAATCCCTAAATGTGGACAAAAAAATGTCACTACTGATTCACATATTTCCTGTGTTTATTGTCTGGGTGCAGGCCATCTGCAGGAGGACTGCTCCATTTGTCATTCGTTTAGCAGCAGAGTCTTGTTAGAACATAGGAGAAAGTTAGTGGACAGGGGGTTGTTGAAACCTGATTTTCAGGATGCTCTTTATAATGCTGACCAGACTTCTAAATCTTTGAAGGGATCTAAATCTTCAAAAGCTTCTTCGGAGCCGAAGTCTTCTGCTCCGAAATTGGCTGAGAAGGTGCGGTCACTGGTTCCACAGTCCTCTGAACCGAGCACCGAGCTTGTTTTCCAGAGCCAGTCCCCGAAAGTTTGAAATCACCAATTTTACAGTCTGTGGCTTAATCTGTCTCTTCTACTCGTTCTTCGAGGAGCTTCTCCAATGTGGACCGAGTGGTGCACAGGCTCCTCCAGAATCCATCTTTAGCCAAATTGTTGTCGGTTCCGGCCCAACCGGTCTCAGAGCCGAAGACTTCCTTACCTACTGTGTCTGCTCCTCCTCCGAGCTGAGAAGGACCTTCGGAGCCAGAGGATGTGGAACTGATGATTGTGGAACCCTTGGAGCTGAGGCCTGTTCCAGTGTCATCGGCTCTGTCAATTCAGACTACTTCGATGCTGTTTGAGGAGTCTCAAAGCCGACACTCCTTGGTCAGCTCTGGGGGGGGGGGTGAGTTGAACCGATGGGTCGGTTCCGACCCTTCCTCTTGGAGCTTCAGCACGGGTGAGCTCAGCTCCTACCTCTCTGTTGGAGTCCACTGTTTCGGCACCAGGGAAGTTACCATCTTCTTCAGAACTGGCTGCATCCGAATAGCGGAGCCTTCAATGCCATGAGGAGAGTTATGTCTTCTAAAACACTTACTTCATCAGGGCCTACTTCCTCATCCCCGAAAGTGCCGCAGTCTACCTCTGCATCACAGGTCCCTTTAAAGCGTCGAGACCCAGAACCTCAGGTAGCCCTATTAGGTGACCCATGTTCTAATGAGACGTCATCAGATGCTCCCGCTGATGAGGTTCCCAGGAAGAAGCTTTGCAAGAGGAGGCATTTAGATTCCCTGCAGGAGTCTGTCACATCATACAATGACTTAGCAGAGTCAGAAAGGTCCCCATGGTCCCCCTCGGAGGATACTTCTTTTGTTGATATCCTAAAGATCCTAAGACAGAGGGGTGGCTGGTCGTCCATTAGCCCTACTGATGATGAGTTGGTGCTTCTGAAGGCCTTTGGGTCTCAACCCTTCACCTCCTGGGTGACTCTACCCTTCGATGAACTAATGGATTTAGTTGCTCGAAGGGCGTGGGAGTCTCCTGATACTGTGGAACCTGTCCCTCGGAGGCCTAATAAGTTTATTACATCACTACAGGACAAAATGTTTCTTACCAAAGGAGTGCCAATTGATGCCATGGTGGTGGCGGATGCCACTAAGAAAGAGATGTCTGAAACCTCTTCTACTGTCCATCCTCCTAATAAGAGATTCCAGGATTATGGACAGGTATGGGAAATGCATTTTTAGTTCAGCGACTTTTACTATGCAGTCGCTCAACTATTTGATGCATTTTACCAGACTTCAGAGAGATCTCCTTAAAGAGCTTGGAGATACTCTACAGAGTATTACAGCTGAGGGCATTCCTGATAAGGTGACATCCCAGCTCAATACCATTAATTCTGTAGTTAACTCGTCCATGTGCCTCATTTCTTATGCAGCTGATGGCATGAGTTGGGCAGCGGGTTCAGGAATAGCTCTTTAGCGACATTCCTGGATGCATTTATGCTCCTTTGCGGAAGCCTTCAAGTCTTCCTTTGTTAATACCCCATTTGATGGCACGTCCCTTTTTGGGCCTAAAGTCAAGGAGACCCTTACTAGGTGTGAGCAAGATGGAAAGACTCTATCTGATGTAGGGGTCCATTTTTCCACCCCTACTAGACCTTACCCCAAAGGGCAAAAGGGAGGAAAAATTTGGTTCCGCAAGTCCCAAGGAGCCTTTCAAAACCAGGGCAGTGAACCCCCCTCCAGGGACAGAGGAGGGGGCAATAATGGAAGACTCCTCTCAGGCGGCAGAGGGGAGTCCACAAAACCAGGGCGACAGGGATCAGTTCTTCGGCATGCCCTACCAGCACTCCTGAAAGGAGACCCGACTGCCCTACTCTGGAGGCAGTCGGGGGGTCACTTGTCTTTGTATCCAGATGCCTGGCTAAAAATTACAAAAGATTCTTGGATACAAAGCATGATTACCAGAGGATATGTCATTTTTTTCACAGAACCTCCCTCCGTATGAAAGAAAATCCCAGACGTTCCACTCAGTCTCAGGGATTAAGCAACCATAGAGATTCAAAGGTTGCTGGAAAAGAGAGTCATCCAGCCAGTCTCAGCAGACCAGATAGGATCTGGAACCTACTCCAGATTTTTTTAGTTCCAATGAAAACAGGACTGGAGGCCCATCTTGAACCTCAGCAAACTCAACACTTTTGTAAAGAAGGAGGAGTTTTGGATGGTCATGCTTCAGTCAGTTCTTCCATTTCTAGGAACGGGTGATTGGATGTGCTCTATAGATCTCAAGGATGCATACTATCATATCAAAATGGCCAGACCATCCAGAGATCACCTGCATTTCTGGGTGGGAACCAGTCATTATCAGTTCCGAGCACTGCTCTGGTCTCACAACAGCCCCCAGAGTGTTTACCAAATGCATGGCAGTGGTTACGGCTTACCTGAGGCATCTAGAATTCTGAGTGTTTCTGTACCTGGATGACTGGCTCCTCACCGCTACCTCCAGGCATCAACTAATTCAATCCAGGGATCAGACTCTAAAACTGTGTTCTCAGTTAGGAATTACTATAAATTTCGACAAGTCTTCGTTGTCACCATCGCAGCGTATTTCCTTTATCAGAGCAGATTTAGACACCACCACTGCCATGGTAAAACAGCCACTGGAAAGAATAGTCACACTTCGGCAACAGGTTTCAGACATTCTGACACACAAAAAAGTACCAGCCTCTCAAGTTTTTAAACTACTAGGCACTATGGCAGCAGCTCTCATAGCAGTTCCTCTAGGGCACATGCACATGAGAATACTTCAATGGTTGCTCTTCACCCAGTGGTCTTACCAACAACTTCCCATGTCATTCTTGATAATCATTACAGATTAATACAAAAAGGATCTTCAGTGGTGGTTGACCAGCCACCATGTAACAGTAGGGCGTCCATTTGTTCTTCCCCTGCCATCAGCCGCAGTGACCATGGACGCTTCTCTGATAGGATGGGGGGGCTTTTTCAGGGAAGAACAGCCCAAGGCACCTGGTCAGAGACAGTCACAATTGCACATCAATGTCCTTGAGATGAGAGCAGTACTTTTGGCGTTGCAGTACTTCCAAGACTCTCTTCTTCTGGGAACAATTGAGATTCAGACTGACAACATGTCAGTAGTCTGGTATATCAACAAGCAAGGGGGAACCAAGCCTTATCCCCTGTGTCGAGAGGCGTTAAGAGTCTGGCAGTGGGCTGTATCCACTGGGCGCTTTCTGATAGAGATGCACATCCTGGGGAAATCCAACATGATCGCGGACAATCTAAGCAGAGCCATTCTGATGCCGCACGAGTGGTCCCTCAAAGACTACATAGTGGAGATGATTTTCCACAGATGGGGCCAGCCTTGCTGCGACCTGTTTGCATCCCCCATGAATGCCAAATGCAGAAGATACTTTGCCTTGAATCTCCCACCAAGGGAAAACCCAAGGGATTCTCTTGTACACGTTTGGCCCCTGGAACTCCTATATACATTTCCACCCATTCCCCTGCTTTCAAAATTTCTTCAGAAAGCCAAAGCCTTGGGGAGGACTGTAATTCTGGCAGCCCCTATTGACCTCAGCAGAATTGGTTCCCCTTCCTTCGACTCTACCAACTAGAGGAACCTTGGATTCTGGACCCAGTTCCAGATCCGCTGACACATTCATCAGGGGCTATTCATCCTTCACTTCACTCCCTCAGATTGACAGCTTGGCTGCTGCAATTTCCAACATAGCCAGGTCCCACAGTCTTTCCTCAGAGGTGCAGCTTATCCTTGTATCCTCACATAAAGCTTTAACCAGAAAGTTATACGCCAGCAAGTGGAAGCGGTTTGCTTTCTGGGCTTCTCAAAATTATATTGACCCATATGTCGCCCTAATTGCTAGCATATTAAAGTTCTTGACTAAGCTTTTTAATGAAGGTGCTGTGGCAGCTACCATATGTGTTCAATTGGCTGCAATTTCAAATTTTCACCTCGGATTGGAAGGTTCTAATCTTATGTCTCACATGTTATATAGAACCATCTTAAAAGGAACCATACATCTCAGACCGCCAGTTAGATAACCTTTCACTTCCTGGAACCTAAATTTTGTTCTTTCTAGGATTATTCTTCCTGCCAACTAAAATTCCTGGCTTGGAAAACCATTTTCTTGGTGGCCATTACATCAGCATGTAGGGTGTCCTAACTTCAGGCCTTATCTATTAAACTTCCATATTTGATTTTTCACCCTGACCGAGTGTCGCTCAGGACTGACTCGTCCTTCTTTCCAAAGATATGTTTGGAGGCTAATCTAAATCAAACCATTAAACTCCCAACTTTCTTCAGTAACCATTCCAACAAGTTAGAGTATATGTTGCATAAACTTGATGTTCACAGACAACTCAGATTTTATTTGGATAGAACAAAAGAATTTAGAAAATCAGAACAACTTTTTGTCTCTCATTCTGATACCAAGAAAGGGCTACCGGTGTCAAAAGTCGCTCTTTCCAGATGGTTGACTGATTGTATAAAATTCACATATTCTTCCATGAATCAACCGTTGGAACATAACATGAAGGCGCATTCCACAAGAGCTGTTTCTACTTCTTCAGCTTATATGGCTAGACTGCCGTTAGACACAATATGTGCAGCTGCCACTTGGTCAAAGCCACATACCTTCATTACGCATCACAAAGTAGATAAGTTCTCCAGAGACAGGGCTTCCTTTGGTTCCACTGTCCTCAGGAATATACTCCCATGAGCCACCCAGGATGAATGGTGCTTGTGATGCTACCCATTTGTAAGAATGAACAGCGAGATTAAACAACTTCACATAAAGAAGTTATGTACTTACCATGACATTCCATGTGAGTTGTTCATCTCGCCTTCATTCTTACATTACCTCCTGCCTACCCCCTCCAGGCTTCCCGAAGAATGAGTAAGAGATTTGCGGTCTGGTGGGTCTTTGTGTAGGATTTCTTACTCCGGCTGGAGTAATGTTCATGTTTTTCTTATATTGTATATGTTGGGATCAGCAAGTTAGATATGAGGTGAGGCAGAGAGCATCATGAGATAGGGACTTTGCCTCGATCTACTCGAAAACCTCGAGCTTGTGAAAGGGGCCGACTCGGAGCTGAGGGATCAGCTCCAAACCCATTTGTAAGAATAAAGGTGAGATGAACAACTCACATGGAACGTTATGGTATGTACATAACTTCTTTTTGTATTTCTCTGGAAATATGGTGTAAAAAAATCCATGCACTGAGCAGAGTTGCATGCAAGTCTTTAAGGATGGAATGGCAATGGAAGTGTAGAGTGTACCTGAACAGTTAAGTATAAATCTCTTGGAACTTGTATTAAGAATTATGAAACTTGGTTTGAGATGCCGCCTCCTGTATGTAGACCACAAATGCAGTCTTGCATTGTAGTGTGGCAGTCTGCAAGATTACATTCTGTTTGATTTATGAGAGAAAGAGGTTGGCAAAGAAGAAGTGGGATTGTCAGAGAGATGAAGAAAGTAGACATACGTATAAGGAGATGAGGTGCATGGCAAAGAGAGAGGTGGCAAAGGCTAAGAATAAGGTGTATGGAGAGTTGTATGAAAGGATGGACACTAAGGAGGGAGAAAAGGACCTGTACCGATTGGCTAGACAGAGGGACCGAGCTAGGAAAGATGTGCAGCAGGTAAGGGTGATAAAGGATAATGAGAGAAACGTACTTAAAAGTGAGGAGAGTGTGTTGAACAGATGGAAAGAGTACTTTCAGGGGCTGATGAATGAAGCGAATGAGAGAGAGAGAAGGGTGGATGATGTGGGGATAGTGAATCAGGAAGTGCAACGGATTAGCAAGGAGAAAGTAAGGATAGCTATGAAGAGAATGAAGAATGGAATGGCTGTTGGTCCAGATGACACACCTGTGGAAGCTTGGAGGTGTTTAGGAGAAATGGCAGTCGAATTTTTAACCAGATTGTTTAATGAAATCTTGGAAAGTGAGAGGATGCCTGAGGAGTGGAGAAAGTGTTTTGGGACCAATTTTTAAGAATAAGGGTGATGTGCAGAGCTGTAGTAACTACAGAGGGATAAAATTGATCAGTCGCAGCATGAAATTAGGGGAAAGAGTAGTAGAAGCTAGGTTAAGAAGGGAGGTGATTAGTGATCAGCAGTATGGTTTCATGCCAAGAAAGAGCACTACAGATGCAATGTTTGCTCTGAGAGTGTTGATGGAGAAGTACAGAGAAGGTCAGAAGGAGTTGCATTGTCTTTGTGGACTTAGAGAAAGCATAAGACAGGGTGCCTAGAGAGGAGTTGTGGTATTGTATGAGGAAGTCGGGAGTGGCAGAGAAGTATGTAAGAGTGGTACAGGATATTTACAAGGGTAGTGTGACAGCGGTGAGATCTGCAGTGGGAGTGACAGATGCATTTAAGGTGGAGGTGGGATTACATCAAGGATGAGCTCTGAGCCTTTTCTTATTTGCAGTAGTGATGGACAGGTTGACAAACGAGATCAGACAGGAGTCCCTGTGGACTATGATGTTTGCAGATGACATTGTGATATGTAATGAGAGTAGGGAACAAGTTGAGGAGACCCTGGGGAGGTGGAGATATGCACTAGAGAGGATTGAATGTCAGCAGGACTAAGACAGAATATATGTGTGTGAATGAGAGGGAGGATAGAGGAATGGTGAGGATGCAGGGAGTAGAGTTGGCGAAGGTGTATGAGTTTAAATACTTGGGATCAACAGTTCAGAGTAATGGCGAGTGTGGAAGAGAGGTGAAGAAGAAAGTACAGGCAGGGTGGAGTGGGTGGAGATGAGTGTCAGGAGTGATTTGTGACGGACTAGTACCAGTAAGAGTGAAAGGGGAAGGTCTACAAGAGGGTAGTGAGACCAGCTATGTTATATGGGTTGGAGACGGTGACAATGACAAAAAGGCAGGAGTCAGAGCTGGATGTGGCAAAGTTAAATGTGTTAAGGTTTGCATTGGGTGTGATGAGGGTAGACAGGATTAAGAATAAGTATATTAGAGGGTCATCCCAGGTTGGACGGTTTGAAGACAAACCCAGAGAGATGAGATTGCGTTAGTTTGGACATGTGCTGAGGAGGGATGCTGGTTATAATGGGAAAAGGATGCTAAGGATGGAGCTGCCAGGTAAGAGGAAGGCCTCCGATAAGGTTTATGGATGTGGTGAGAGAGGACATGCAGGTGGTTGGTGTGACAGAGTAAGATGCAGAGGACATTAAGAAATGGACATAGATGATCCGCTGTGGTGACCCCTAATGGGAACAGCCGAAAGAAGAATTGGTGAGTATATGGCTTTTCTTCAGACTAGGAAACGCACTACATATCCAAAACGTACCCCGATGAGTTGTCTTTATCAGAAGTAAAAATCCTATATATTTCTCTACAAAGGTGACTGTTCCTAAAACCACCAAAATCCCTTTCGTGAAAAGGGCAAAGTGTAATGGCAAATTTAAGTGTGGTGTGTATCCTGAGTATCAAACATCTGCTGTCTTATAATGTTTGTTATGTATGTACCTGATGTAGGCTTGCATGCGGTTTCAGTGTGACAGTCTGCAGAGTTGCTTTATATTTGGCTTATGTTTGCAGTGGTGAGTTGGGGCTGAGGAATGCAGTATATTACTCACTGTATGTCCAGAAAGTTTGTATTACTTCAGAAATGTATGTATGCATGCATGCATATATTGCATAAAAGTAAAATTTTATGTCTCTGGAAATATGCTATGAAAAATCCCTTTACTTGCAAAAGCAAAATGGCCCAGCCAACTTCAAGTTGTATGTAATTTCTTATCAGTGTGATGGCATCTTAATTTTTATAATTTCATTACGTACCCAAATGTTCTGGCATCATTTTATGAAATCTTTACTAAGAATGTCAAATATGCATTGAAATATTCCCTTTTGTATACAAATACTAAATGTAATTTTGCAAGGGCATTTCATTGTGACAGTCTGCAACATTGCAATTTATTAATTGTATGTAACAGACTGATATGATTTATTTTCAGGATGAGTAGTCAAATGCACATTTTGATGATTTCTTTTCAGAATGAGGAATCAAATGCACATTTTGAACATAGGTGAATATGTATTTACTAGGCTAATGACTGCCACAGCCTTTATAATCTTAGGTATGCAATCCAACCCAGTTGTGTCACCAAGTATTGTAGGTGTTTATTAAGAGGTGGTATGTTAGTTGAGAAGTTTTTAGAGTTTGTGTGGGGTGTGGTGTGTTAGTTTGGGCATTGTCTACCTCTCTCTCTGAGACATGGGGGCCAGACCTTGTGTCCATTTCTGATTTCTCATCCATTTGTTCAAGGTTAGGGATGGACTCTGCTTCACATGAATGGGTAGCCTGTTCCAGAGCATGGGATCCTCTGAGACCTGTATCTGCCTCACCAACATGTGTTATATGTCACAAGCAAATTTTAAATTCTTGGATCTAGTGATTTTGATGCTATTCCTTTTGTAGATGTACAAAAAGGTCCATCAGAGCTGGATCTGATGATGCCTTGTATAGCAGGCATAGGAGACAGACTATAGCTATAGGGTTTTAATGCAGTCCATATAGGCAAGTGTGTTTATACCCCAGATTCTCCTGGTAAGGAGCCTTGGTGGGCATTCCAACTGTTGCATAAGCCTAGTCAGGTGCATGCTGGGTACTGTACTCAATGATGGATCTAATAAGGGCTGAATGAAGTGGCAGTCTGACTTCCTTGGACCTGGGTGACATGCCCTTACTTACAAGTTGGGTGAACATGAATGTTTTTCTCACTACCTTGACCACATATCGGTCAAAGGCCACTTTATGATGTGCTTATGTTACCATACCCCTGACTACTGGGGTCAACTCTTAGGGGTGTTTTACAGATATGTAGATATTGGTAGCAGTTTTCCCAAAAGATACTGCAATGCATTTCTTGGCATTGAGTTTTAATCCGTGACTTTGGCAACAGTCATTTGTCCAGTGTTAGACCCTATTGTAAGATGTTTGTGTCATGGGGGTAATCTGTGACAGCTGCTTATCTGCATTCAACTGTGAACTTGGTCAACCAAAGGCCCTTAACATCAGCCTTTACCTATGAGAAGTAGATGTAAATTAGGAGCAGTCTTAGCATGGAGCCTAATGTAACCTGCTGGTGACTAGGCTCTTAGTGGAGGTGGTCTCACCAGTCCTGTCTTCCTGGGTTCTGTCTGTGAGCCAGCTGTCAACCTAGTGAGTTATGTCTGGGTTTAAGCTGAGTGTGATGAGTTTGTCAACTATACAATGTGGGGTATTGTATCAAACTTTATAACCAGGTCCAGGTAGGCAGTAAGCACCATTTTCCCATCATCCATTGCCTTGTTGAACTTCTCAGAGAAGTCCACCAGGTTTAGTAGGCATGACTTTCCCTGACAAAATCATACTGGGTTGATTCAAGTGTTTGAAGGTTGCTTATGTTTTTGTTGATCATTTCTATGATAACTCATTCCATGGCTTTGCATATTAGACTAGTCAGATTTATAGGTCTGTAGTTTCCAGGGTTGTTGATGGTCCACCCTTGTGAATTGGGACAACTGTTGCAGTCCTCTGTTCTTGTGGTATGAAGCCTGTTTTGAGGCTGTAGTTGAAAAGTGACTCATGATCCTGATAGA
This sequence comes from Protopterus annectens, assembly GCF_019279795.1. Classification (NCBI taxonomy): domain Eukaryota; kingdom Metazoa; phylum Chordata; order Ceratodontiformes; family Protopteridae; genus Protopterus; species Protopterus annectens. The sequence continues at coordinate 1,233,689,273 of NC_056741.1, forward strand.
TCATGTTTCAAAGCTGTTTAGGGGGGCATCCCATGATATTGTTGGGGCCCATTGAGGCTGTGTTTTTGTCCTTAATGGGCACCACCAGGACCTTTTGCCTGCTAGTAGTTGTGGGGGGCATCGTGATAGTAGTTTTTTCATGGGGGGAGGAGAGGGGGGATTCGAGTTGAATTTGTCAACCAGCAAATTTGATAATGTCTCCTTGCTTAGTGAGGGTGGCACCACTGATCACAAGTTTGGCATACTGATGCATGCTGCCTTTGATGGTTTTGACATAGCTGTAGAAGGCCTTGTGGTTATATTTAGCCTGTGAGGCTATCTTGACCTAGTAATTCACCTTGTTGGACTTCAGTCCTTTTAGTTTCCTGTTTAGTTTAATTAGAGAGCTCCTGTTATCATGGGAGCCGCTCTTATTGACTTCAGTAATGACATTTTTCCTTTTGTCATATGCCCTATTAAGGTTAGGCATCCACCAGTGTGGTTTGTTTTGGACTTGCAGCCTTTATACAGCCATTTACATGGTTGTACAGGGTCTCTGTAAACAATTCCACATATGTTGCTGTAAACTCAAGGTTGGGAGGGGTTTTGAATTTAAACTATTGCTTCTTCTTCTTTCGGCTGCTCCCGTTAGAGGTCGCCACAGCAGATCAACTGTTTCAATTTCTTCCTGTCCTCTGCATCTTGCTCTGTCACACCAACCACCTGCATGTCCTCTCTCATCACATCCATAAACCTTATCTTAGGCCTTCCTCTTTTACTATTACCTGGCAGCTTCATCCTTAGCATCTTTTTCCCCAATATACTCTGCATCTCTCCTCAGCACATGTCCAAACCAACGTAATCTTGCCTCTCTGGCTTTGTCTCCAAACCTTCCAACTTGGGCTGACCCTCTAATATACTTATTCCTCATCCTGTCCACCCTCATCACACCCAGTGCAAATCTTAACATCTTCAACTCTGCCACGTCAAGCTCTGACTACTGCCTTTTTGTCAATGCCACTGTCTCCAACCCATGTAACATAGCTGGTCTCACTACCCTCTTGTAGACCTTCCCTTTCACTCTTACTGGTACTCGTCTGTCACAAATCACTCCTGACACTCTTCTCCACCCACTCCATCCTGCCTGTACTCTCTTCTTCACCTCTCTTCCACACTCACCATTACTCTGAACTGTTGATCCCAAGTACTTAAACTCATCCACCTTCACCACCTGTACTCCCTGTGTCCTCACCATTCCTCTATCCTCCCTCTCATTCACACACATATATTCTGTCTTAGTCCTTCTGACCTTCATTCCTCTTTTCTCTAGAGCATATCTCCACCTCTCCAGGGTCTCCTCCACATGTTCCCTACTCTCACTACAGATCACAATGTCATCTGCAAACATCATAGTCCATGGGAATTCCTGTCTGATCTCGTCTGTCAACCTGTCCATCACCATTGCAAATATGAAAGGGCTCAGAGCTGATCCTTGATGTAATCCCACCTCCACCTTAAACGCATCTGTCACTACCACCACAGACCTCACCGCTGTCACACTACCCTCGTACATATCCTGTACCACTCTTCCATACTTCTCTGACACTCCCGACTTCCTCATACAATACCACAACTCCTCTCTAGGCACCCTGTCATATGCTTTCTCTAAATCCACAAAGACACAATGCAACTCCTTCTGACCTTCTCTGTATTTCTCCATCAACACTCTCAGAGCAAACATCACATCTGTAGTGCTCTTTCCTGGCATGAAACCATCACCTATGTTCTAAACCTAGCTTCCATTGCTTAATAGGATATAATTGGCTTTGGAATAGTTTCTAATTGTTATGGGGCTTGCTTGGGTTGCAGAGTTGATTATTATTTCAAAGGAGACAGCTTTGTTGTCTGACTTCACCAGTGAGAATTGGGGGGGGGGGTTCTATCCCCTTTTGGTGAATATCAAGTCCAGTATGTTTGAACCTCTCATGGGTGTGTACCACTACCTGGTCGAGGGTATTTGTGTTAAAGTCCAGGAAGCATTGTGCTTATGAGTATGAGGCAGTGTATGATTTCCAGTCTATAGAGGCTAGTTAAAGTCTCCAATAAATTGGATGTTTCATTTAATGGTTAGTATCTCTAGTAGGTCTGGGTATGAGCAATAGTTTTCTAAGGACATAGAGGGTGACCTATAGTTTGTTAGGGTATGGTATGAGACTTTATCTGTGTTGATTTGCACATGAATATATTCCAGGGCATTGTCCTGTTTAACCAACGGAGAGTTATGTTTTTTGCTAGTATAGACTGAGTTCTGCACCTTTTGTCACTGTCTTGTGTAGCTGATGGTCTAAATGTTTGGAAGGCACTGAAGCCTTGCACCACTGGAGTACTGTCTGTGGATTTAAACCGTGACTTGGTAACACCACAAATGTCTATATTCTACAGAGTGAGCAGAGCTTGTAGGTTGTGGAGTTTGTTGTTTAGGCTACTGGCACTGAGTAGTAACACCTTTAGGTTTCCTTTGGATTTTTATTTGCTGTGTTGGCAGGTTTGTCAATTTGGCATTGCCTATAAAAGGCTCTTTGGTGGGGAGGGAGGGTAGATAAAGTTTTGGCTAATATTTGGAAACCTAGGGGAGAAATTTGCAGACCATCCTGTGCAAAGCAACATGGTTTGTTAACTATGTCTGTCCATGCTGGCAAATATTAAATCCCATTGGAAAGACGCCAGAAACTAAGCCAATTATTACAACTGATCATCCTTTGTGCTATGACATCCTTGGTGAAGGGAGAATGCTACTCAATGAAAGACACATACCTACCTGAGATATACTCAGTGAAATTACCATTGTCCCCCTAAATATAGTCCAGAGAAGTTCATTTCAGATAATTAATGCTCCCAGGGACTATGATAGTCATACTGATAAATGTGGTGTAGTGACTTGAGGGCATGAGTAACTTGGTTGATCCTGGCTCCAGATAAGCAACTAACTGTTATCTTCTTGTTCAATTTGGCGAGGGGTGGGGGGGGGGATCTGTGTGTCATACAATGGAGTCCCCTATGACAACAGTTGCGGGTAATGTGTTTGCTTGCTGTATGGACTTTGCTGTTCAAGGTGTGCTGCATGTAGCCATATGTGTGATGTTTAGTGTTGCTTTTGGTGAGTACTTTAGAGATTGTTGAGGATAGGCATTGCTGTTTATAGGTTTAGGAGGTCATTGAGGTTTGAGAAGATTGCTTTTTAGTGCCTCAGCATAAAGTGGTCTACGTGTGTTGTGGACATGATGTGGGCTGGATGTAGTGTGTGTGTGTGGCTGTGTGACAACCTTGTTTCTAGGCAAGATTTCTGCCTCCAGTGAAATTGTGTATGTGCATCTGTCACATATTGTGTTTCTTTAAGGATTAAATAATTATGAACATGAGACAATTGCAGCATTGTCTTCGGATGCCCAAATCTACCAAGCTGCCTTCAGAAACATTTGGAAGTTGCATAACCATGTTGTCTAGACCTAAATTTTGGTGGACTACTGCAGGTCATGGCCTGTTATACATCAGTCCTTGTATGGTCTCTGGGGTTTGGCACTAGATTAGGTTAGATTGTGCTAAGATTTGATAGCAGTGCTGTGTAATGTGCAGGATAGCTGCTCTGAGCATCTCTCTGCATAAGGGCTGTGTTTTATTCACATCAAGCTACAGTGAGTTTTATAGATAAAATTTATTTTGAGCATTTGTGTCTGTACAGGGCACTGTTATTCTCTTTATGTAGTAACATTAAGAATGATTACTTGTAACTGTAATGCTGCAACAAACAAGTTAAAAGAGCAATTTCAAGTGTTAGGGAGCATAAAGGCAAAATCAACAAATAAAAGGCACCAAGCAGAAAACGATAGGACCAACTCGCCACCACGGAGACCAGTTCAGAAAACCTTTATTATAATCCAAACGCCAAACAATCCAGATAAATGAACGCCTTAGTACAGAAAATCACACCCTGCGTTTTCGTCAACTTCTCCGACTTCATCAGAAGAATTCTGATGAAGTCGGAGAAGTTGACGAAAACGCAAGGTGTGATTTTCTGTACTAAGGCGTTCATTTATTTGGATTGTTTGGCGTTTGGATTATAATAAAGGATCTGAAGTAGGCAGACTTCATTTGTCTGCAACCTGTGGGTATCGGATCCGACCTCGGATCCGAGCCGGCATTTCAAAAAGCTTAGGCTCTGAGCTCCTAGCTCCTCCCTCTACCCATAATCCCCTGCCAAGCCCTAACTGACCTCAGATTTCGTTTGCCGCTTTTCAAGTTGCAACGGACTCCTCGAGCTCCTGGTTACAGATAAGATTTTTGACTAAAAATTTTTGAAAACTTTAAACTTTAATAACTTAGTTAGTTAGAGTGTACGTGTTAGGCTTTCCTCTCTCTATCTTTTAATTTTTCTTCGGGTTTTGCGTAGTTTGTGTGTTTGTGTGTACTGTGTGTTTTAGGCCTGTTAGGGCTTAAGATGTCAGAAGCCCATAAGGCAGTCTTTTCTAAATGTACCGAGTGTGGCCATAAGCTGTCCCTAGCAGATGGCCACACTCGGTGCATTAAATGCTTGTGGGTTGAACACCTGTCATCTGGTTGTACCATTTGTGCAGGGTTCAACCCCTGAGCTTTAAGGGAGCGGAGGTCGAAGCTTGTTCTGGCGGGACTTCTCCCTCCAGATGCAGCTCCGGCCTCTGCCCCTACTAGCCAGCAGCCTTCAGCGGGTGCTGTGGTCTCCCCTCCCCCGGCTGGGACTCAACCTCCCTCAAAAAAGCCGGAGGAGAGGGAGACTTCAAGGGAGAAAGAGAAGAAGGAGAGACACAAGGAGAGGCACCACAAACGGAGAGCCGAGACCTCAAGTTCGGCTCCTCCGTCTAAACGGGCCTCCCCTGTGTCTTCTAGATCTCCTCCTCCTCAGCTCCACTCCCCTCGGTTCTCTTCTGGGCCCGAGGAGGAGGAGGCTAGCCCTTCTGTGAGGTCCCCAAGGCGGCTCTCTAGGTCCGCTTCGGTGGCCTCATCTAGATCCACCTTTTCCATGAGCGAAGCAGACATGGACCGGATGATGAGGCATTTCATCCAGGCCCAAATGCAAATGGGAGTGCTCTTAGCCCCCCCCCCCATCCGGGAGGGGCTTCGACCTCTTTTTTCGCCCCCTTGGCTCCTTCTCCGACCCACACCCTGGGTTCGGAGCTGTCGGTGCCGGGCAGAGTTGGATCCGGGGGTGGGTCGGATCCGATAGGTCGGCACACCTCAGATCCGACCCATCCCTTGAGTGCTTCGGGTACTTCGGACCCGACCTCTCGGAGCCGAGGGCCGAGCCTTGGATCCAAGGGAGCTGGTGTGTCTTCGGCTCCGTCTAAGTCGGAGCACACCGGTCTCTCGGATCCGACGGTTTCGGCTCCGACTCTGGTCCGTGCGTCGGATCCGAGTGGGGGTCGGCTCTCGGGGCTTAGAGAAGCTGGCTCCCCCTCGGCCTTCGACGTAGTGGAAAGGGCGCTGTTGAGGACTACCGGACCCCCGGTCCCTGCCACGGCTCCACCCCGCACTCCCTTGCAGTTGGGCCAGGCTCCCATCAGCCGGTCCCAGGGACAGCCCGCCTCGATGTCCCAAGTAGTTCCCTTGGAACATCTAGCTGCTGAAGAGGACTCCTCGGACAGTCCCCCCGAGGAAGTGCCTCGGAAGCGTAAGTGCAAAAGGAGGCACATGGACTCCCCAGAGTCCATTACCGAAGACACAGACTTGGATGAAGGGGAGGGCTCCCCAAGATCACCCCCGGAAGACATCTCCTTTGGAGATATTATGGAAATGTTAAGGATCAGGGGGGGTGGTCTGCCCCCAAGGCCTCCTCAGACGAGTCTGTGTTCTTGGAGGCATTCGAGGCGGGCCCATCTACCTCTTGGGTGTCCCCTCCTGCCAATCCTCTGGTGGATCTTATATCCACCAGAGCATGGAAGGATCCGGACACCATTGAGCCTATACCCAAGTGTCCAGACCGTATCCTGAGCCCCCCGGCAGACCGCACTCACTGGAGCAAGGGTCCCCCCGGTAGATGCCATGATGATGGCTGCAGCCACGAAGAGAGAGTTAGCACAGGAGAGTCCCTCTATGCATCCTCCGGGCAAGGAGTCCCGCTCGATGGATCGCATTGGGAAGCGAGTTTTTAGTTCAGCAACCTTCTCTTTGAGAGCGCTGAACTACATGGCACATGTTATCAGGATGCAGCGGGACCTGATTAAAGAGTACGCTGCATACCCCCCAGAGTCCATGTCGGGTGAAGACAAACAAGTGTACTCAACCCGTATGGCCACTCTTAGAGCGGTTTCCAATACGTCCATGCAGCTACTTTCTCACCCTACCGAGGGAGCCGCTAGAGCTAGCGGAGCGGGCCTAGTCATGAGGCGTCAGGCCTGGCTCCGCCACTGTGATTTCGCAGAGCCCTTCAAGGCGAATTTCGCGAATGCCCCCTTTGATGGTTCTGCCTTGTTTGGCAAAACTGTTCGCAAAACTTTAGTCCAGAGCGAGAAGGACGGGAAGACGCTGTCTGCCGTCGGAGTCTGCTTCTCAGCTCCCCAGAGGTCCTTCTCGAAGAACCAAAAGGGACAGAAGAAGATGTGGTTCCGGAAGTCGCAGCAGTCCCAACCTGCTCCGGATAACCAGTTCTTCCGTGGCAGAGGAGGACAGGGAGGTCACCGTCCTAGAGGCAGAGGGGCTCCTAGAAACTTTGGGTCCAGAGAACCTTTCTCTGACAGACCCACGCAACAGCCCTGAAGGGTTGCCCGGCTGTCAGTCTCTGGAGACAGTCGGGGGGCGTTTTTCGAGGCACCTGACTTCTTGGGAGTCAATCACATCAGGCCGTTGGGTGCTTTGTGTGATATCCAGAGGTTATACCATTCCCCTGAGCAAGATCCCCAGATCCCGCAGCCTCCCCGATGTACCACCCGACCAAAGGGAGGCAGCAGCTGTCGAAATCGAGCAGCTGCTAGAAAAAAGAGCCATCCAGCGCATCCCCCGAGATCAGACCGGATCAGGGTTTTACTCCAGGTTCTTCTTGGTGCCAAAGAAAACGGGGGACTTAAGACCGATCTTAGACCTTTCCCTATTAAACCTGTCAGCAACCAAGCAAAAGTTCCGGATGGTCACCCTACAATCTATACTCCCCCTCTTGCGGGAGAACGATTGGATGTGCTCTATCGACCTCAAGGACGCGTACTACCACATTCGGATGGACAGACGGTCCATGAGGTTCCTTCGCTTCCGGCTGGGAGCCAGCCACTACCAGTTCAGGGTCCTCCCCTTTGGTCTCACCTCTGCCCCCAGGGTGTTCACCAAGGTACTAGCAGTAGTAGCGGCCCACCTGAGACTCCAGGGATTACAGGTCTTTACGTACCTGGACAACTGGCTCCTGACAGCATCATCAAGGCATCTACTGTGCTCAGCCAGGGACTATTTCCTTCTTATAGCCCCAAGGCTGAGCATCACCATAAACTGGGAAAAATCTTTACTGCACCCCACACAACTTATAGATTTCATAGGAGGAAGGTTGGACACAAGATCAATGCGGGCCTTCCTCACACCAGACAGGCTGTCCAGCCTGAAGTGTCATATCACAGCAGTCCTACAACCGTGTCTGACAGCGGCTTCGGTCCTGAGGGCCCTGGGATCAATGGCAGCAGCTATTCCACTTCTTCATGCTCGCTTACACATGCGGGTTCTTCAATGGACCCTACAGGTCTAGTGGTCCCCGCTATACTCCTCTCTCAACAGCCCAATAGCGGTCAGCAAGGCATGCAAGGACTCCCTTTTTTGGTGGCTCCAGTCTCCGGAGCCTCTAGCAGGGAGACCCTTTTGTGCAGCATTCCCCCGAGCCACGGTGGCTACGGACTCTTCTCGCCTCGGGTGGGGGGGCATTCTGCGGGCAAGATTGTCCAAGGCACGTGGAACACCTCAGAGACCTCGTTGCATATAAATGTCCTGGAGATGAGGGCGGTGCTCCTAGCGTTGCAAGCACTTCACAGCCTTCTTCCTACGGGGACTATTGCGATCCAGACAGACAACATGTCAGTAGTCTGGTACATCAACAAGCAGGGAGGAACCAGGTCCTACCCCCTTTGTCGAGAGGCCATGAGAGTCTGGGAATGGGCAATTTCCACCAAATTCTTTCTTGTAGCAGCGCACATTCCGGGAAAATCCAACATCCTTGCGGACAAGCTTAGTCGCACCATTCTTTCCCCGCACGAGTGGTCTCTCAATCCTTTGGTAGTGAAGAAGATTTTTGCTGTCTGGGGGCAACCCTGTTGCGATCTTTTTGCTTCTCACTCAAACGCCAAATGCGACAGTTTCTTCGCTCTACTTCCCCCACCTGGGGAATCCCCGAGAGATGCTCTGGTGCATGCTTGGCCTCCCGGTCTCCTTTATGCCTATCCACCACTACCTCTGATGCAGAGGCTATTGCAGAAAGCCAACAGTTTGGGGAGCAGAATGATTCTCATTGCCCCGTTCTGGCCTCGTCAGCCCTGGTTCCCTTATGTATGGTCTCACAAAGTGAATTCGCCCTGGATTCTAGATCCGATCCCGGATCTCATCTCCCACCCTCTAGGACTCCCGGTCCCGAACCTACACACCCTGAAATTGGCAGCCTGGCTGCTCCAGTTCCATCCTTGATTAGGACTCCCGGTATCTCGTTACCTGTCAAGGCCATTTTAGTGGCGGCTCATAAACCTTCCACTAGGAAGGTTTATCGGAGCAAATGGAAAAGGTTTTCTATTTGGGCAGTCCAGAAGAGTATGGATCCTTTTTCAGCACCTATGTCTGCGATACTGGATTTCTTAACAGACCTCTTTCATCAAGGGGCTATTTCTTCCACGGTAAAGGTACAGATGGCAGCGATTTCCCATTATCATATGGGTCATGAGTCAGCTCCCCTCATGACTGCGAAAATTTGCAAGACCTTTCTTAAAGGAGTTTTTCTGTGGAGGCCACCGGTCAAAGAAGCTATACCACCTTGGGACCTATCCTTAGTTCTACAGGCCCTTACTGCTCCCCCTTTTGAGCCTGCAGCTTCTGCAGATCTAAAGTACCTTTCCTGAAAGACTGCTTTCTTGGTAGCCGTCACATCAGCCAGAAGAGTGTCGGAACTTCAGGTTCTGTGCATCAAACCGCCTTACCTCTCCTTTTTTCCCGATAGGGTGTGCCTCAGGACCAATCCATCTTTTCTTCCAAAAGTTTCTTCGGAATCTAATATTAATCAATCAATCAATTTACCTGTGTTTTTCCCCAATTATAAAAACAAAGGAGAATATAAGCTGCATTCTTTAGATGTTCATAGACAATTGTGCTTTTACATTCACAGAACGGCTGGTCATAGACAATCAGATCAACTGTTCGTCTCCTTTGCTAAATTTGCTATGGGCAAAGCGGTTTCCAAAGTCACACTGTCAAGATGGATTGCTAATTGTATTCTGCAGGCTTATGACACTTCAGGTAGGCCTGCTCCTCAAAGGGTTACTGCTCACTCTACTAGGGCTGTTTCCACGTCAGCCGCGTTTAAGTCCCGAGTGCCATTAGATGATATCTGCGCGGCAGCCACTTGGGCCTCGTCTCATACCTTCATTTCTCATTATAAGGTGGATGTTGTTTCCAGGGGAAGAGCATCCTTTGGATCAGCGGTGCTCCGGAACATCCTTCCATGACGGCCGCCCAAGATTTAGGTAGCTGGGGTCTCTGTCCCACAGGTTGCAGACAAATGAAGTCTGCCTACTTCAGATTTAGAAGTTATGTACTCACCATAACATTCCATCTGAGTAGGTGACTTCATTTGATGTAACTATCCTCCATCCCCTGACCTTTATACAACAAGAGTTTATGCATCTATTTAGATACTTTTTATTCTAGTATTATATATGCAAACTCAATCTGAGGTCAGTTAGGGCTTGGCAGGGGATTATGGGTAGAGGGAGGAGCTAGGAGCTCGGAGCCTAAGCTTTTTGAAATGCCGGCTCGGATCCGAGGTCGGATCCGATACAAAAAGGTTGCATCCAAATGAAGTCACCTACTCAGATGGAACGTTATGGTGAGTACATAACTTCTAATTTTCTGAACTGGTCTCCGTGGTGGCGAGTTGGTCCTATCGTTTTCTGCTTGGTGCCTTTTTTTGGAGTTTATTTGCAGTTCCTATTTTTCTTTTTTGAATAAAATCAACAAATAAACCAGTAGCACTCTAACAGCTAACTGAAGTGCAGAACAATAAAATAAGTCTCTTACCTGCCAAGGATGGAGCAGGATTAACTCTGGACCCCCCTCACAGTGTGTCAAGGGTGCCAAGCATCTGGGAGCTTTGGGAAAATGAGCAGGAGAAAATTTGTAGTAAGGGAGGTTTACTAAAGTGCAAAACTAGATTGCTGGCTGGACACATTATGGATATATGGAAAACAGTGGGCACAAAGGTACTTAAATAAGTTACACAGCAGACAATAGCAGTGAAAGAGTTTAAGGGGGACTTTGGAAGTCAGATTGCACAAACCAGAGATGCAGCCATTTAAAACCACAGCAGGAGAAAGTTGGGAGGGTTGGAGAAAAAATTCAAACTGGAGCTCTACTCCTAGTGTTAGAATTTTAGAAACTTTTATCTTAATGTCTCAATGTGTGTGTGGGTGGGGGGTGGCATATTGAAAGAACAGGGTTGAAAAACAGTAGCAAAGTAAACAGAAAGACACTAGAGTGAAACTTTAATCAAGTATATACAGCTATAAAATGTGCTGAAGCACACATTCTGGAGCAGAAGTCGCAGTACTTTTCACTACTGCAATCCCACCACAGATTATGCAGACATACTAGTAATGCTGTAATAAATGACTAAATGAGGCTCAAATCTGGCACCTTATCACAGTACTGCCACAACTGTGAAAGAAGCTACAAGATAGATTGAGATGTCAGATGACACAAAATACAAAAAAGCTTACTTTTACATCTAATTCTACTTACGGAAATAAAGTATAGTGGAATGGATAAACAATGCTAAAATCTTGTAGAAATACTCAATTTTCACATACTGCAAATGAGGCTACAAGACTAAGGTCCCAGTACAAACTTAAATGCAAACTGACAACTTTTTTGGGTAAAACATGGACAAAAAGCCAAGTAGTACTAAAAAGTGTCACTGCACAGGTCACTGTAATTGCAACTTAAAATATTTAAGCAGAATTTAAATAAAAGCTTTTTACCTTCCCTTTTGATGAAAAAGCTTGTTTCTCTGACCTCTCAAGGTCTTCAAAGACCCTGGGTGGATGTAACTGTGTACTAAATATAGCAGACTTGCTAGAGAGGGATCCAGTTAAAGCCAATAATGGAGCTGAAGTCCCATGATTAGATTTTCAGAATTTCAGTTTTGGGCGGCATGATGCCAGGGCATTTCTGTGGACTAGGCTTGTAAAGGCTCCAGGGCCATTAGCCTAGAACGCACCTATGAATAATGCTTCAAGTGGGAGGTGTTATAAGTAAAACGTACGCATATTTCTCCACATTTTGTTTTCTGACACTGGACATATTCTAGCATTACTGAAATTTCTTTCTTGTCCTTTATCAAGAAGCAACTTTTATGGGGAATAAGCCAGATTTCACTCGATCCAGGTTCCTTCTCCTTGTCAAATATGCCTCAGATGTGGAATGGGGTGCTTATTCCTGGGTCAAGGATATTAGGGTCCAAGGCAGGTGTGGTCTCCAAAGTAAAGAAAGGAGTACATCAACCTAAAGGAGATGGATGCTCTTATTTTATCTCTTAAGTCCCTGCATTATCTCTAGATTCAAGGCCCTTTTCATATCTTTACAGACAACACCATTGTTTTGTGGAATATCAACAAATGGGGCCACAGGTTTTACTGCCTTTGCAGGTTGGCTTTGAAAGATTTTGTGCTGAATGGATATTTGTCAAGTATTCTCCAGGCTTTGCACATATCCCCCAGAGAGAAACACAGTAGCAGATGTTTTGAGAAGATCCATAGCAGACCCTCATGAATGGATGCTGCACTGTTTTTTCCTGGACATTGTCCATTGATGTGGTCTCCATCAATAGAGCTACTCAACAGATACAGTGGATATAAAAAGTGTACACATCCCTGTTAAAATGCCAGGATTTTGTGATATAAAAAAGAGACCACAACAAATCATTTAAAATCTTTTCCCACCTTTAATGTGACCTATAACCTATACACTTCAATTGGAAAAACAAATCTGTTAGGGGAAAAAATATAAAACATAAATGTACAATAAGCTGGTTGCATAAGTGTGCACACCCTTAAATTAATAATTTCTTGAAGCACCTTTTGCTTTAATCACAGCATTCAGTCTTCTTGGGTACACACCTGCCATCAACTAAAGAGACTCTGCTTAACCTCAAATGTAGTGTAGCTGTCCTAGAAGGATTTTCCTGACATTTACTCAGTTGCCTGCTACAGCAAAAGATATGGTTCACAGAGAGCTTACAAAGCAACAAAGGAATCTCATTGTTGAAAGGTATCAGTCAGGAGAAGGGTACAAAAAATTTCCACAACATTGGATATACCATGGAGCACAGTGAAGACCGTCATAAAGTGGAGAAAATATGGGACAACAGCGATGTTGCAAAGAACTGGACATCCCTCTAAAATTGATGAAAAGACGAGACAAAAACTGGTCAGGGAGGCTGCCAAGAGAACTACAGCAACACTGAAGGAGCTGCAGGAATTTCTGGCAAGTACTGGTTGTGTACTGCATGTGCATATTCTCCATATGTCTGGTCTATGGGATAGGGTTGCAAGATGGAAGCCTTTTCTTGCACAGAAAAACATCCAGGCCTGGATAAAATTTGCAAAAGAATACATTGTCTCCCAAAGCATGTGGGAAAATGCATTGTGGTCTGATAAGACCAAGGTTGAACTTTTTGGCCACAATTCCAAAAGGTAAGTTTGATGTACAAACAACCCTTTGCATCACTAAAAAAAAGGGGTTCCTATTATTTAAGCAAACGCTGTTTCATCGAACATGTTTACGTGAAATGGTAAAATGCCGAAAGCAAGGAACAGCGTTTTTTTCCTAGGGAAAAAAAAATCATTGGGCCATTTTCAGGACTTTGCCATTTCCTCCACTGTGGTGCTATCTCAGAGTTGGTATATTTAAGTAGGGGGGTGAGGGGGGGCATAGCCCCCCACATCAGGTGAAGACCCCCATTTTGTACCGGTTATAGGTCACATTAAAGGTGGGAAAGTTTTAAAATAATTTATAGTGGTTACATATTTTTATATCACAAAAAAAACAGCATTTTAACAGGGATGTGTACACTTTTTATATCCACTGTAGCTCATGCTGTTTTGTTCAAGATTACCATGCCATGCTTGGAGGACAGATGCAATGACCTTTCTTTAGAAAAGGAGATTCCTTTTTGCTGTCCTTCCACTTTCTTTGATTCCCAAAGTTTTTGTAAAGATGAAGGATGTGCCAAAAGTCTTTGAGATTCCCTTTTGGCCCAGGCAGCATTGGTTCCCCCTTCTTTTTCATTTGGCCAGGGGCAGTCATCACAAGCTACCCTACAACCTAGGGTGTACTTTCTTACACAGAACAAAGGCTCTGATTCACCCTGGTGTACAGAGTTTGAACCGGTGTCTTTTCATGATAAGATTTTAATTTATTTAAGGCACTAGTTTTCTGAAGACATATGTAAGGTTTTACTGGAGGCTAAACATTCAGGTCCAAATGGAGATATGAAGGCATCTGAATGGGGGAGATAAGTCATCAAGCAAAGGAGAGTAGTAGTGCTGGAACTGAATTCATCCTCAAGTCTTGGAGAGTACCTTCATGAGGTGGACCCTGTTTTTCACAAAATCTCACCAGGACAACACTGATGTATAGACTGTATTTTATTTAGCATATATCATGGACAGAAGTAGGTTTAAAAAAGATTAAAAAAAAAAAAAAGATAGCTGGATGCGCAAAGACCTGGATAAAAAAGTGCCCAAATCCTGGTGGGTGAGCTGATGACAGGACCAGAAAAAAAATGACAGTGTAGAATCCTCAAGACCTGGAAACAAACCTACAATGAGGCTAGGCCCAGGCGGAGGTTGCCCTCCCTCAGTTGCAGTCCACAAAAATCACAACAAACTGATAGGCCAAAAAAGAGCCATAAAGATGATAGAGTAGACTATTGAGGAAAAGAAAGAAATTATGTATTGTTACTATTATGCAAGACACCCAGAATTTCCAGACAGAAGATACACAAAAAGATTGAGAGAAATTAGAGGAAAGAAAAATACTTCCACAAAAAAAACTGTCAGAAGCTTCAAATAAAAAAATGTGTTCATCAATGCAACAGATTTATGAAAAACGTTACATAGACAAAGAAACCTTGGGCAGTTTGTAAAAAAAAAAGTGACTGAGGAAGTATGAAAATATAAAGAACAAGGTCTAGAGACTTTTGAAAGATATAAAAAAAGAAATATGGACATGGGAAAGAGAGAGAAATCTGATATGGTGCAATATTATGCAAAGGATAAAGCTAAATTAATCAACACAAAAAAGGCAGCCCCAAAAATATTTGAAGAGAAATACAGGAAAAGGCATCCAGCTATGGAAAACTTCACTATAAAAAATAAGATCCCAAAGAGGGAACAAAGAACAGAAGATTAGTGAAGTAGAAGTTAAAAAAATAGAAGAGGAAGTTATGGAATACTTGCAAACTGAAGGATTTTGTGCAGAAAACCTACAGGTTACATCACAGCGTGATGAAATAAGTCCCCAAAGTAAGGAGAAACAGGAGGAGCAGGAGCCATCTCAAGAAGAAATATGGAAATTGGAAAGAAAGAGATTTAACGTGATGTAATATTTATGCAAAGGAGAAAGCAAAACTAATCAATACAAAAAGAGCAGCACCAAAGATATTTGGAGAGAAATTACAGCCAAAAGCATCAAGATGTAAAATTTTACAATACAAAAAAATAAGAAAACAAAAAGGAAAAGTAGAAAGGAAGATTAGTAATGGAGAAGTTAAAGAAATAGAAACTGAGGTTATGGATTACCTGCAAAATGAAGGATTTAATGTAGAAAATCTAACTCAGATAACATCACAGCAGGATAGAGCAGTGGATCCCCAAATTAAGGAGAAACCAGTGGAGTGGGAATATCTGATTATTTGCCATATGAAGATGCTTTAGAGCCTTTCCTAGGAAACCAGTACAAACATTCAGTTGAAGTTGAACAGCAAGCGAAGAAACAGGAAACTGTGGCAACTCTGATGCAGTCAGTGTTGTGGAGTGATAGGCCAGTTAGCTCCCATATGAAAGAGCAACGTATGACACAGGATGCAACTGAAGAAAATGTGGCACAGGAAGATGCTCTTGAATTTTCTATAGAATGCCCTAAGAAAATGGAGAACAAAGATCGTGCCCCAAGTTTAGAAGAAAATGATCTAAAGTTGCTTGATTTAATAGAAATGAACAGACATATTAAGATCAATGAAAGGAATAGACTACAGAAAGTCAAGAAAACCCCAAAAGTTTGAAGTTTGATAAAACAAATGAACACAGTAATTTGGACTGCCCGTAACGCTTCATGTGATATAACAGAAGTAAACAGGATATATTAATGTGCGGCTAAATTAATAACAGATAAAGTCTTACCACAAAAACACGGGGTAGTAAGGAAAAGTAGGGGAGAAATTGAATGCCATCCTGGAAGTTTTCATTAGAGAAAACTATAAAGCAATTAAGACAAGAAGTGCCACTGTTAGAAGAGTATAGAAGAGGGAACAAACAGAACAACAAAAATCCTCAGAAAGACATGATAAAAACAATACACAATATTGGAATAGATCAGGATCTGTTGTGCACTATCGCAAATAATTAACTAAAAATATCAGCACAAGCAGCAAAACATAGAAGATACGCAAATAATATAAAGGAAAAGTACAAAATAAGTAATTTATTGATGACCCAAAAAAGTTTTTTTTAGAGGACTGGGAAACAAGACAAAAAGAATTGAACACCACCAAAAAAGAAGAAATAGATACATTTTGAAGAAATATCTGTGAAGATCCAGTGGAACATAATGAAGCTTCTAAATAGATAGAAGTAAATGAAAGAATAAAACATTCAAATGTACAGGATGTAAAATGGGATGAAGTAACAGCCAGAGAGATTGAAACAAAGTTAAGAACAGCTCCTAATTGGAAAACCCCAGGCCAAGATGCAGTACCTGACTTCTGGCTAAAAGTAAGATTTAGCCATGAGTAAGAACTATTTATATGTGCACCTCAAACCAATACCAGCCTGGTTAACAACAGAAAAAACAATATTCCTGTTTAAAAGAGAACCTGCAAGCTATCCTAAAAACTATGGACCAGTATCTTGCCTTCTGATGACATATAAACTATAGACTGAAATTGATGTCAGCAGAGCTTATAGTTATTTAGAAGAAAACTCAATCATGGCAATAGAACAAAAGGGCAGTAAAAGCAAACTATATGGAACAAAGAATCATTTGCTGTTAAAGTCATAATAGAAAGAATCTAGTACAGCATGGATAGACTACAAAAAAGCATTTGATAGTATCCCACATTCATGGATAAAAGAGTGCTTAACATTTATAAGATACACCCTACATTTATTGATTACATTACAGCAACCATGAAACACTGACAAATCACTTTTCAGTTAAGCCATGATAAAGGACAAATTATTATTCCAAGGATATTCAAAGGGGTATTCAGGGTGACTGACTTGTCACTGCTGCTCTTTTGTCTTGCCCTTAACCCGTTAAGCTGTTCTTAATGGATTAGGTCAAGGCTACTATTTAGCTTCCAGAAAACAACAAAATGTAAAGACTTCTCATATTTCTTTTGTAAATAATTAAAAACTATGTGGTTCATTAGATGAGGAACTGAAAGCACAGCTGCAAGTGGTCAAAACCTTTTCAGATGATATAAGAATGTCATTTGGTCTTGATAAATGTGCAAAAGCAGCCTTTAAAGCAGGAAAACTGCAGCACCAAGAAAACATCAGTTAGGGACAGGAATGTGATATAAAAGAACATGAGCACGAGAGAGTGTATAAGTATTTGGGAACTGCTCAAGAATCAATAATAAAACATGAACACATGAATAAAACTTAGGAATATTTTAGTAGACTAAAAGGTTCCCTATTAGAAGACTGAAGACGCATTCTTTTGAATGTGTCTTGGTCAAACTCAAAAGCCTGAAATGGCAAAATATCGCAGCGGCTTTAAAGCAAATTCTTTCCCTGGAAAAGAATTTGCTTGGCTGCTTTGTTACTTTGCCATTTCCAGCACTATAGTGCAATCTCGGAGTTGGTATATTTAAGTAGGAGGGTGTGGGGGGTGAAGCCCCACACTTAATGCAATGTTTAAAGTGTTTATTTATTTTTTTGTTGGAACAGCGTTTTTTTTTTCCGTAGGAAAAAAATCGCTGTTCTGACAGTTTGAAATTGTAAGCTTTTGCTTACATAGGGTCAATTAATTACCGTTCACTTTTTTAAGTGGTCGGTGATCTAATATAGACCTGACTAAAATTAATACTGAAGCCAGCATTTACATCTATGAACCAATTTGCTGTTCCTCTCCTAACTTAGTTCTGGAGTGATTGACTGGACCTAAAAGGTGCTGGATAGGTTGGACAGGAAAACAAGAAGGTTGTTTCATGTTCAAATGATTTATAAAAATCAGTGGATACCAAGACTATGTATTCCCCATTCGGAAGGCAATATGGGCTGCCTCGCAATTCATTACATCTATAGATCTGCAATTGTGGGAAGTGCATTCATATCTGCTTACCTCACAAGACCCAAATATAGTGAAAGTTTTGAAATAAGAGGAGAATAATTCTAAGATGACTTCCCTGCTTAGTTTAGCAGAAGCATATTGGTGTCAGGCAGAAATGAAAATCAAACCAGAAGTAGATAAGAAATTAGGCAGCAGCCGAATGTGCCAAAAAAAACAAAAGAAAGAATATAAAGTCCATTGAACATGTGGGAAAGGAAAACAAATGTAGAATTTGTAAAACAGAATTGGAAACACTTGCACATCTTGTTGCTGGTTGTGATATACTAGTGGCAGAAGGACTGTATACTGAAAGGCATAATAATGTTGCAAGGTTGTTGCATTAGGGATTGTGCAAACATTATAATATTGATGTAGCTGAAAAACACTGGAAACTTGAGCCACAAAGCTTTATAGAAAATGATGTTTATATCACATGGGATCATCCATTGCCAAGTGTTAAAAAAAAGATGCGAGAAAACCAGATAGAGTAGTCCATAGGCAAAAGTAGCATTGATGATTGAAATTGCTATGCCCAGTAACTACAATGTCTTGCATACAGAGAGACACTAAGTCACAAACTACCAGGATTTGCAGGCAAAATGAGAGCAATGTGGAAGAAAGATGTGCAGACCATTTCAGTAGTAGTAGGAGCAATGGGTCTTATAAAAAAAAAAATTTACAATCATACTTAGATATGTTACTGATGCATGTAACTCCATACGAATTGCAGGAGCAGTCATTACTGGGCACACTGTGGGTGCTGCAAAGAGCAGTTCTGGCTAACATCAAAGATTGAAACAAAACTAATTTCATGAACTTTAATAATATTTTGATTTAGGAATGGGGTCCATTCCTGTCATGGTATTAGAAATCCAAAACACTTGGAGAAATTTAAAAAAGAGGCTAAAAAACAAGTATGAGGAAGCTTTATGTCTCCAAATCAGAAAAGGTTTTCCTTTTGGTGCCAAAGAAAGAATCAGGATCCTTTTCAAATGGGTAGTCCTAATACTCTGGCTTGTTTGTGTGATTTGATCAATTCTAGTATTGCATTCTCTTCTGTTAAAGCACATTTGTTAGCTGTCCCCACTGGCTACCTCTGGATCAACTGCTTTCACTTCGATTTGAGGTCAAACTATTTTTTGAAGGGTGTCCTGCACATTAGACCACCCCAAAGGGGTTACCCCTTTTTCTTGGTACTTGAATTAGATTACCCTACCTTCCTTTGAGCCTGCTGCTTCTACTTCTCTTAATTTATGTACTTCAAAAAAAACTGTGCTGTTGGTGGCTTTAACTTTTGCTAAATGTGTTTTGAGTTGCAAGCCTTGCTGGCCGTTCCTCTCTTTCTCATTTTTCATAGGGATAGGGTTAGTTTCTTTACTAATCTGGCTTTTGTGCCTAGTGTTGTTAATGAGCTCTCCTTGAGTCAGACCATTATCTTGCCTAACTTGTTGCTTCTCCTCGTTCTAAAGGGTAGATTAGCCTTCATTCCCTGGATGTGCACAGGCAGCTTAGATTTTACTTGGACAAGAATCAAGGATTTCTAATTGGTATCCAATGTCTCTGTTGTTCTTTTCATGGTAAGTGGCTTCTAGCTCCATTTAAAGCATATTCCACTAGAGCTGCTGATTCCTTCTTTCCTTTCATTCTGGAAGCAGCTTCTTATACCATTTGCAAAGCATTACAAAATTGTTTTATAATCCTTTTCAGGTTTCCTCTCCTCATCTTCTTAGCTTTAGGAATCTCCCATTAGTTAATACTACTGCAGCAGTAATTGTGGAAAGACATTGTACAGTTGTGTAAGAACTTACCGTAACAGTAGATGTCTGACTTGATCACTTGCTGCACAATTACATCCTTCCCCTTCATTTTTGTTGGGCTGAGTTGGGTTCCTTGTTTTATCAAACTCTAACTTGTACATATATATATAGTTGCCTCTACTTCTGTTTCAGCCCCTTGTCTTGGGGCAAGAAAGTCCTGAGTTGCCATGTATCTGTACACTCCTTATAAACTTCTGGCTGTGTTGGGTTGCAATCGTACATAGGATATATGGTCCAAGGGAAGGGTGACCAGACTTTGGTGTGCTGGCCATATGTATGGCTGTCCTTGGCAAGGTATTCCATCAACTAATAATACTAAAACAGTGATTAGTCAGACATATACTGTTACAGTAAGTTCTTGCACACCTGTACTGTCATTTGGTTCTCTCTCAAAATGTGCACACAATGTGTTCTTGATAACAAACACAGTAACTGACAATCATATTTTGCTTTTATATAACATCAGAATTGAAATAATTATTTAAAAAGGGTATTTTTTGCTATAGCAAAAAAAGTTTTGTCATGTGTAGACTACCATCCACACATTTAAGATACTATTTTCTTCTGCTTCTCAGTATTCTAATGAACAAATTGTTTCACGTAGTATATATGTTGTATTTTGCCCTGAAAATTAATATATGAAAACATTCCAAATCATGGTATATTGTATGAGATGGTTATCCTAGCCAATCAGAAAAACAGGTTTAGCATGGGAATCACAGTTGTGCAGTCAAATAAAAATCCTCAACATGAGAGGCATGGAAACTAGTCACCTTGCTTTATCACACCACCTGTGGTACATTTCCAGCACTGCAAAGCATTGTGCCTTTGACCTTATTGTATCCATAGAGCAAATGTAGAAGCCATGAGATTTCAGTTCCTCGTAAAAAAATGACGGTATGAATGGAGTGAAACATTTACTGTTTTTGACAGAGTCTAAAAGGTCTAATGGCTCTTGATGGAATCATTAGGAAAACCTCAAAACTTACAGCTACTAAGGATCATTGTTTGCAGATATATTTTCTTAAGAGTATATATGCAGCTTATGTGGACATGTACTTCTATCCTGCATCTTTAACTTCTTCATAGATTATTTTTCCATTTGTGAATTCATGTTATTGTTCAACATGAAGAAAAGGAAGAGCCTCGTCCAAATCCCACTTGTCACATGTAATGCGCTCTGATTCATTGCAATAAGTTTTGATACTCAACAAATCGACTGACCTGTAGTTTTCTCTTGTTCAGCATAGTGCACACTGTGTTGGTTTTATTGTTTACTTTTTGCCTTTCATGCTTGTTCAGGGATTTATTTCTTGGAGATGCCATGTTCTCTTCACATGTTTGTCCTGGCATCAGATTCCTGCTCATGAGTCTAATGTTGAAATACTCGACATCTGCTGCTGTTTTAGTAGTGTATTGTGCATCTTTATTAGCTGCCACTATATCATTCTCTCTGTCTATTATATAACCTTTGGTTATAGACTGTATAGCTGTCTGTGATTTCCATCAATGGACACAACCCTCCTGATGAATCTCTCTTACTGCCTTGTATATGCTTTCTCTTTCTGTTGTTCACAAATGGTAGATATGCACGCACATATCTCCATGTGTTTTAAAGGCCTTCATGCTGTATTATGCAGTGAGAACTCTAGAAATCTTCCAAACCATGCAGTCTACTGGTTATTAGTACTCCTATTCCAAATGTTATAACTTTTATCTCTAGGCCATAACTACTTGTATAAGATTCTGTGGACTGTGTCTGTCCATTCTGCTTCAGTGAATTTCTACATGCAGACTGTAATCAGAGGTATAACCTTCAACAGCAGTGCACATTGTAGTGCCCTCAGGTGCAGGGTATTGGTCAGTTAGCACCAATGGCAAATTTGTATTTTCTCCACCCACCAGCTGATCTGTATTATAACCATTTACATCATGTAGGGAAGAGTTCATTTCAGGGCAGTTTTCCATCGACATGTGCTGTTTTCTTATACCTTTAACAAGCATTTCCATGAGTGGTTATGTCTTTCAGTCCATTACTGTTTAGTCTGTAGGCAATTGTCTTGGAATCATTGTTGAAATTCTCAGCCATTGTTCCCCTCCATCGTCAGTAAACCATCACTGATGTAACATATAAGCACGTATCTATGGGTGAGTAAACTTCTTCCATTGGGTTTCTTTGTTTACTTGCTTTTAAACAAGTATAGTATTTGAAAACATCATACAGTTGGCTGCAACAATTGTAGCAAATTGTGTCTTGTAGACAGTGGTGGTCTTACAGCATAACTGTGCTTAGCTTTGCTATGTTTTATGCATTTGCAACTGTTCAGTGTTCTCTACAACAGGTAAATAACTGGAATCTGTATAGTCTGTACTAACAAGAAATTTTTGAGGTTTATCAGCAGAGGCATGTCCTTGTATGGACATACAGTATACTTTTATCCTGCATCTCTTCTTTATAGACACTTAAGCATTATCTTTTGTCTACTTTTTTGACTTATGTGACTACTATAATCTCATATGCAAATGTTCTGCCTTTATATTCAACAGTGTTAATGCAATGATTTACTAAACATGTTAAGAAAAATCTGATTAGATGGTTGAATGGTTTTGCTTTGTCATTTTTTTTATGAGCTCCAGCTCTTTTCAGAGATATCTAATTGAGTACCAGGGAACTGCCTCCTGAAGTTACTTCTGTTACAGCATAGAATTTTATCTGACCAATTCATGCTGGAGTTTTACTTAGTCAATCTTTTATAATTTCTACAAGTCTTTTGGGTTTCAAATACCATGACAGGAATGGACCCCATTCCTAAGTCAAAGTACGATTGAAGTTCATGAAATTAGTATTTTCAGTCTTTAATATCAGCAAGTAGTGCTCTTTGTAGCACCTGCAATGTGCTCAGTAATGACTCCTCCTGCAGTTCGTATGGCATTACATGTATTGGTAACATATCTAAATACGATTGGAAATTCTTTTTTTTTTTTTTATAAGGCCCATTGCTCCTACTACTATTGGAACTGTCTGGGTATCTTTCTTCCACATTGCTCTCGTTTCTGCCTACAGATCCTGATATTTTATGACTTTGTGTCTGTACGCAAGACACTGTAGTCACTGGGTATGGCAATTTCAATGATCAATGCTATATCCAGTTTTCTAGCATCTACCTTGTGAACTGTTGGTAATGGATGATCCCATGTGATGTAGACTTTTTTATTCTCTATGATGCTTTGTGGCTCATGTTTCCAGGGTTTTTCAGCCACTTCAGTACCATAATGTTTGCACAATCCCCGGTGCAATAGTCTCGCCATGTTATCGTGCCTTTCAGTATACAGTCATTCTGCCATTAGTATGTAGCAACCAGCAACTGTTTCCAATTCGGTTTTACAAAACCTACATTTGTCTGTTTCTCCCGCATGTCAATGGACTTTATAAACTAGCATGTACACAGCCCACTATCTTGAGCCACCGATATTAACCTTTCATCTCTTGGTTTGAATTTGCCTTTCCTTAACCATTCCTGTGTTCATTCCTGATCAACATGAGGTTCTTCCAGAAGTTTTCTATACTTATTTATTACAGTTGGATGACCGGGGAAGTCCACTGGGCTTTGAAAGGCCCATTTTCAGTGGAGGCCTGGGGAGATAAGCTCCATGACAGTTACAGCAACAAGACAAATTACAATTCAAAATGTCAACATATTATCAATGGCAAGTTATACTTGCAACTATATTTATGCTTTCTGCATTTCTTGACTTCTCATCTGATCCTTCGCCTTATATTCTTTCTTTTGTTTTTTGGCACGTTCAGTTGCTGCCTGATTTTTATCTGTTTCTGGTTTGATTTCCATTCCTGTTTGATACCGATAAGCTTCTGCTAGATTAAGCAGAAAAGTTATCTTAGATTTATTCTCATGTTTCAAAACTTTCACTACATTTGGGTCTTGTAAGGTCAGAATATGTGTGTGGAGTCCACGACTGCAGATCTATACATATAATCAATTTCGAAGAGGCCCATCTCTCTTTCGGAATGGGGAATATATAATCTTGGTATGCACTGATTTTTATAAATCATTTGGTAAGCATGAACACTCCTCCTTATTTTCCTGTTTAATCTAACACATTTTGGGGCCAGTCAATCACTCCAAAACTGTAAGTTAGGACAGGAAGAGCAAATTGGTTTATAGCTTGAATTTTGTTCCTAGATATCAGTGCTGTTTTCAGGATTAATTTAAGTCTTATGAAATGTTCCTTACTAGGTTTTATTCACATTTGTTTGTGTTTTATTGTTGATCCTTCATCAATTCCAAAATATTTGTACACTCCTTGCTCAAGTTCTTTTATATCACATTCTTGTCCCAAACTGATGTTTTCCTGGCATTGTAGTCCTGCTTTAAAGGTTGCTTTTGCACATTTATCAAGACCAAATGACATTCTTGTATCATCTGAAAAAGTTTTGACAACTTGCAGTTGTGCTTTTGGTTCCTCATCTGATGCGCTATACAATTTTAAATCATTGACAAAGAGAAGATGAGAAGTCTTTACACTTTGTTGTTTCCTAGGAGCCAGATTATAGCTATTATGGCCTAAGTTGAGTAAACAGATTAAGGGCAAGGCAGAATAGTAACGGTGACCGAGAGTCACCCTGGAATATCCCCCTTTGAATTTTTATTCCTGGGATAACAATTTGTCCTTTATCATGGCTTAATTGCAAAGTGGTTTGGCACTGTTTCATGCTCACTGTAATGTAGTCGATCAGTGTGGCATGTATCTTCTACATTTTTAAGCACTCTTTTATCCATGAATGAGGGATACTATCAAATGCTTTTTTGCAGTCAATCCATGCCATACTTAGATTCTTTCCCCTTTTACAGTTCTCCACTATGACTTTAACAACAAATGATCATTTGTTCCATATGACTTTATTTTATTGCCCTCTTGTTCTACTGCCATAACTGAGTTTTCTTCTAAATGACTATAAACTCTGTTTGCACCAATTCCCATGTATAGTTTTATATGTCGTTGGAAGGCAAGTTATTGGTCTATAATTTTTAGGGTAGCTTGCAGGTTCACTCTTAGGTAGGAGCATTGTTTTTCCTGTTAACCAGGTTGGTGTCTGTTGGGTTTGCATATAAATGGTTCTTACTCATGGCTAAATCTTCATGCAAAGATGTTAATACTTTTAACCAGAAGTTAGGTACTGCATCTGGGCTTGGGGTTTTCCAATTAGAGGCTTTTTTTAACTTTGTTTCACTCTCTCTAGCTGTTACTTCATCCCATTTCATATCCTGTACTTTTAAACTTCGTATTCTTTCTTTTACTACTGTCCATCTGTCCATTTAGCATCTTTATTTTCCACAAGATCTTCATAGATACTTCTCCAAAATATATCTAATTCTTCTTTTTTTTGGTGGTCTTTCAATTTCTTTTACCTTATTTCCCAGTTCTCTATAAAACCTTTTTGGGTCATCAATAAATTGCTTATTTTGCACTTTTCCTTATCTTTGTATCTTCTAAGTTTTTCCGCCTGTGCTGAAATTTTTAGTTTATTTGCACTAGTGCATGATAGATCCTGGTCTGTTCTAATATTATGCATTGTTTTTATCACATCCATCTTTCTTAGTATTTTTGTTGATCTAGTCACTCTTCTGTAATCTTCTAACAGTGACACTTTTTGTCTTAATTGCTTTATAAGTTTCTCTATTCGATATTTCCATGATGGTGTTTGATTTCTCCCCTTCTTTTATCTCACTACCCTGGGTTCATGTTGTAGAACTTTCAGTTATTAATTTAGCTGCACAGTAATATATCCTGTTTACTTCTGTTATGTTTCACAGATTTCTATGAACAGTCCTAATTACTGTGTTCATTTATTTTATCAGACTTCTAACTTTTTGGGGTTTTATTAACCTTCTGGTCTATTTCTTTCATTTATCTTGATATATCTGTCCATGCCTATTAAATCAAGCAATTCTTCTCTTAGCTCATTTTCTTCCAAACTGAGGGGGCATGTTTTCCAAGTTTTGCGGGCATTCTATAGAAGGTTCGATAGCATCTTCCAGTGACACATTCTCATCAATTCCAACCTGTGCTGTCCATTGCTCTGTCATATGGGAACTCCCTGGCCTACCACTCCTCAACATTGATTGCATCAGAGTTTCCACAGTTTCCAGTTCCTTCCCTTGCTGTCTAGCTTCAAGTGAACATTTATACTGGTTTCCTGTGTAAGGCTCCAAATTATCTTCATATGGCACCTGACAAATTGCTTCCTGTTCCACTGGTTTCCCCTTAATTTGGATATCCATTACTCTATCCTGGTGTGGTGCTTTCTGAGTTAAATTTTCTGCACTAAATGCTTCACTTTGCAGGTACTCCATAACCTCAGTTTCTATTTATTTAACTTCTCGATTACTAATCTTTTCTACTTTTCCTCTTTGTCTTATTTTTTGTATTGCAAAGTTTTCCATGTCTGGATTCCTTTGTCAGTAGTCAACTGTATGACTTTTGTCCTGTAGGATAAATACTTGGCAGCTTAGTCTGTGGGTTGCTTCACACTCATCTTCCATTTTAAATTCCCTAACATAAACATATAGCCATTTTTCTCATTATGCAGTGGCTGTGTAGGTGAAACCTCAAGGATTCAGCAACACGCATTTTTCTGTATTTTAGACATTGTTCTGAAAACAGTGGCATTGTACAAAGTTACACAATTTCCTCTAAAACGTCATCTATTCATTGTTTGAACAGTGTTTTCCCCAATGCAGTGTGCTTTAACAACATTCCAGAGGACAACATTCTTCTGTCAAAGTGGAATCAGGCAAAGGTTTCTTAAGGAGATTATTGGGAAGATGCTCCTACACCTTTATTAATACTTCTTGCTGCTAAGACCCCTGATTTCCCACTAAAAATATGCTTTTTTTTCTTTTTTGCAGATTTCTCCAAGTCAGAAGGCAGATCAAAACAAAGGTTAAATGAGTTTCTTCAGGACACCAAGACAGATGTTGTCTATCAACATAAAGTCCAGTATTCCTGAGTGAAGTATCATGTCAGTTTTATTGGACTATATCTGTGGTCATACTCACAATTTTACTCTAGCAGTATTGTCAGTGTGTATGTCTCGTATGCTCAGTCTTTCTCTTCCCTTAACAGTATTTTTATTTTTCGAGTGTGTCAACCAGTTTGTCCATAAATGTGTCTTGATTTAATTCTTTTACAGACATTTCTAAAAAAAAAAAAAAAAAAAAAAAAACTGTGGCCTAGTTTACTTTGAAAGTGAAGGAGTAACTGCTAGATGTTTTTTTTTTCTTTTCCAAATCAGTAGCACATCTCCAGATTCCCAACTCATTTTTCAGCTTTAATTTTCCCTTTTCTCTTCAAAAACTGGAAGCACTTTATAATCATTTTCTTCTACCAGCTGTTACATAACCACATATATAACGTATTGATGTTTTTAATAAGAGAAGCATGTTGACTTTTTCAGTAAACAATGGGTGGAGAAACTGCAAGTAGTTTCAGCCAAACATGTTCTTTCCCTTCCTTCATTCAGCTTCCAATCTTTACATTCCAAAGACCTATTAGATCTGAAAGAAAGAACACCATATTAAAGGGATAGGCATGTGAAAAAACTATACAGATAAAGTAATATGCCCCAAAATAATAAACAGTTTACACAGTATGAAATTATGCAACCAGGCTTCAGCCTGTGGGCAGTCAGTCCCCTCCCCATCATACCATAATCCCTGTCTCACTCCATCTAATATTAGGTGTAAGGTATGAACAGATGTTGCCCAGTTAGTATATGCATCCCTACCCCTACTTCCATAAGTCTTTCAGCAGACACCAAGCTGTATTTGCATGGAAAGGATCTTGATCCCTGGTCATCTTTGACCCGATATATTAGTATATAAACAGTTAGCATGTAAAGTCATTTTATATATATATTTATTGACTACAGATTTTTATGCCTCAAACTCACGTTGAAATAATAGACAAAAAAAAAAAGACTTGAGAGTATCAGTATAAAGAAGGTATGTTAAATTATTGGGTACTGTTTATTTGTTAGTGAGAAAATATGTCACCACAGGGACAATGACAGGTGAGACTGCACCTGTCTGAGTGATCAACCTCTTAGTCACATTGTATTAGAAGTTTGAAATATTCAATTACTAAGGATCTGACAAAACATTTAAGCGCTTTCTGTTATAATTGGGGTAAATTCAGAGGGTGTGCAGTTTTGTATTACAGTCTAATACAGCTCTTCGTTTATCCTGTAGAATACAACATATTACTGTATGAGCGTTAATGTTCCATGCTGTTTTGCCTTAAACATCCTCTGTCCTTATCTCCTGCTAGTCTGTCTCTTAGATTTAGCCTCAAAACTGTACCTCTGTCTCCTTCCATTACCATTTTTCCTGTGTGAAAAACCTCAGCTGTATTATATTTCAAAATCATTCTGTTCTATATGCTGAGTCTGTGATATAGACAAAAGGACTACACCCCAGATTATCTAGGTTTGATTAGTGGCCTGGGTGCTATAGATTCGAGGTGGGTGGGCATGGGAGTAAGCAGCTATGGTTCAGTGTTTCATGCTAAGAAAACAGCCATTGAAGTCCCATGACTGGAGTGCTGCCTGATGGGAGGCCCAGTACTTCGCTCCATTGCAGAGGAACTTGGGGACAGGATTGAAACAAAGGAGGTCAAGCATGAAGAGTATACAGAGGAGTACAGCTACAAGCAGTTCATTATAGCCAGGAACTGCACTGCGTTACTTGGTCAACATAGGAAGGGCTATTAGGAGTGTAATGAAAAACTGGTAACCACCCACAAGATAGGCACTGTCCCCCCAGCCCGTGCCTTTACCACCTGCTGTTTTCCAGCACCAGAACTAGTGATGAAAAAATGAGCCAGTAGGTAGCATGGTTCGATGGTAATGAAGTAGGGAGCAGAGATCTTAAATGAAGGTAAAATGTTCTTCACCATTCTGTCATTTTCATTACAAGCCTTTGCAGTTATGCCTTGATGGCCTATTACTCTTCTTATCATTTGCCTAGATGGACATTGAAGAGTTTCCATTACTTTCTGCTGTGATAAATTCTTTGCTGTCCCACATTTATAACAAAAATGGCACCAATTTGCAGAGCAGTACCACCATTTCTAAGCCATCAGTGAAGTTTGACCATAAGTTAATGACATTCTCCTTTAAGCTCCTCAAAAACTCCTACAGCAAACCCCACTCAATTTAAAGACTTCAAACATGCCAACCTCAACCTACTATCTGACAAAATATCAAACTTCTTTTATGACTGCACCTCCCCAGACCTTAATACAACCGAAAGCTTCAGTGAAGAATTCTGCACCCATTTAGAAAAGTCTAGTTAGCAGTCCCTATAAGAATAAGATATGAGAAAAATTCAAAAACAAATCACCTCTGGTGGTTCATGATCACAAATAAACTATACAACATAAGAAACTAACTCCTTAAGTTAGGTAATAAATCCAAATCCCATATTCTCAAGAATAAAATCAAAAGCATAAAAAAAAATCAGACCCATTAAAGGAGCCCATGAACTTAGGCTGGCCTTTCAAACCAAAGATAAATTTGAATCCTTCTTTAACTGTGTTAGAAAACAAAAGAAGTAATACTTTGCATTGCTCAGAAATTATTCATAATAGGGCCTCCTATTCTGACCCAAATGACAGTGCCAGTATACTCACAAACAGATTGGGTCAACTTGACCCAGAGACTTTTATTCAATGCCACAGAATATGTGAATTCCTTGCTCCCACAATTATCATTAAAGGTCACTTACTGAAATACTAACCAAGACCAAAAATACTTCCTCTATAGGACATGGTAATATATCTGACTGTTTAATAGTATTAACTGTGCCCTTGCAGACACATTCCTCAAAACTTATTTATCTTATCCACTAGTTTTTTAAATACCTTTATAGAATTATCGTGTAAGATACAGTCAAGCATACATTTATATAAAAGAAAAGAAACCATATTAACATGTTCCCAGTTACATACATTATACAGCACATATGTTCTTTTGAATAATCATCAATCCAAGATTACATAAATTGCATAATTCTTGCTTTCCCTTAAACCTCACTTCCCCCCCAGAACATTCTTCTGCATGTGTTGTTCCCACAAACTCCATTTATTTCTATGTAATTTATTCCTACTCTTTTCTAAAGATCCCACTTACAATTATTTATCTTTGTTACACTCTTCAGTACTTCAAATACAGTTAGATTTTGATTTTCATTTTCTAGTAATCGCTTTTTGTTAGTTGCGAGAATTAAACTTAAAAGGGCCTTAATATGTCTAAGCAATTCAGGTAATGTAGCCGAGCTCTGAAGAATAATTTCCTCAGTTTCACCTATTTGCTTACCCGGTACTTTCTGACAAAAATATATTGTGGGGAGTTTTTTTTTTTTAATCTAGCGCATTACACTCTAAAAACATATGTTGCCAGTTTCCTCTTTCTTCCATGCCACACCTCCAACATTTGTCATCTTCCTGAGGAAAAATTATTTGGAATCTGCTAGGGGTATAAACATACCTATGCAAACACTTCCAAGCAGACATCCTAAAACTTCTAGACTTTGTTGCATACTTGGGAGAAGGGATGGACTGGGACAAGAATTAGGCTCTGGCACCATCAGAACCACTGGCCAATAAAAAAAATAAAAAAAAAGGAAGTAATCAACAGCCCCCAAAGCACATAGATTACCTGTTAGTATCTGGCTGACCATGCCAGGATATTGTTAGAAAGACATCACAAACGGTTAGACTGTATTTAACAGTGAAAGTAATTCTGCTATAATTATGCAAAATAAATAAGGTATAAAATAAAGCTTGCTTAAATGTAGAAATAGAGTTTAGTAATATGTGATTAGCATCCATACTAAATGACCAGGCTTGAAAAATAAGGAATTTGCTTAATGGACATGTTTTCCTATAGAATCAGCAAAAATGTATGCATTTCACACTGTCTGTAAGAAAGCTGACCTCTTACAGACTTAGCAAAACTATAAAAAACAGGATGTATGCATTTCACATTGTCAGTAAGAAAACTAACCTGCTTCCTTAAAGAATGGACAACAGGAAAACAATCTGTACATGTTTCTATCATATGACATTGTTAAGCAAAATAGTTTGAATGGATATGCTTTCATCAAGTCAACATTTGGACAAAATGTTTCCTTAAAAGGCAATACCAGCATTATTTCTCTACAGGATGAAAACATGTTTTTCTGCAAACAACAGCAAGCAGATATTTTCATACAAAGACCAAAATAAAATGCCAAGGAGATAAACATGATGTAAAAACACTATAAAAAGACTATAGCAAATTAAATTGTTAG
Source organism: Protopterus annectens (assembly GCF_019279795.1). Classification (NCBI taxonomy): domain Eukaryota; kingdom Metazoa; phylum Chordata; order Ceratodontiformes; family Protopteridae; genus Protopterus; species Protopterus annectens. The sequence goes on from NC_056741.1 coordinate 1,233,720,255, forward strand.
GAGAGGTCTTTTGTACAGGAAAGTTATCATTTATGAACGAGAAGTAAAAAGTGGTACAGTGTAACTAAAGCTGCAACAGTAGTCCATGTGGTTTGTTATAAAAAGTTATTTATTAATTATTGCTTTTAAAGTAATAGAATTTGGTGCTTCATCCGTGTATATTCTGCAAGTTTCTGTGAGCAACAGACTGTAAATGCAATTATATCTAGACTTTGATTTCATCAGAATCCAGCCAGCAAGACCTTAGTGCCTTAAGAAGACTTCGGATCCATCACAGTAAGCAGCACCTTGATAATTAATTTTTCACAAACAGCCCCCAAAACTCACAGCTCACTGCAGATTCAGCCTTCTACTATCTGTTGACCCTGCCAGCCTACAGGCCCCAGGATATTTATATAGGAGACTGCACCAAGATTTAACAAGTATCTAGTCAACCCTGCCAGGAAATAACTGAATAGAAAAATTGTCTGGTTGACCCTGCCAGGAAAAAAATAAATAAAAATGAAATACAGAATGTATCTGGTTGACCCTGCCAGGAGAAAAAATGTAGAAAGTATCTGGTTGGCCCTGCCAGAAAAAAATAAATACAAAACTTTATCTGGTTGACCCTGCCAGGAAAAAAATACTGAGAACTTACCTTAAAGTTTAAGCACTAATCTCTGATTGGATCACTGATTTTCTGTTTTTTTTTATTACTCGTATCTCCACTCTTTCCCTCGCAACTAAAGTATGGGAAGAGAACACGAGAGTAACGGGATTAAGCAGCAGCCATGTCATGTACTCAGATTATATGACAGGCTGCTGACTTCACAATCCCATCAGCTTCCTGTTTCTTGCAGTTAAGGCCTCAATGACTTTTGGGCATCTTCATTGATGCCTGCTGTCTTCCCAATCCGGACTGTTTTTAAAACAGTCCTGAGACAAAAAAGATTGTTTTTTCTTTAAGAGGAACTTGAGCATGCATGCGCATTGCTCTGAGTTCCACGTAGAGAATCACATTCAACTTTACACACTAGCTTGTAGGTCAAACTGAGCTGAAATTAAGCTGTTGATCTGTATGCAGCCATCTTGGAAGTCCACGTTTGCCAACTAGTTTTGATCCTGATGAGTGGTGCACAGAAATCATAATGCCCTTACATAAGGGTGGCCTTACAACTTACCCAGGTAATTACAGAGCCATAATCCTTACAAACCTCACCTACAAAGTCATGGAATGAATTATAGCTGACTTCATTACCTGATATATCAAGAATCTTATTAGATTTGGCACCCAACAGTTTAGTTTTGTGAAGGGTAGATCCTGTCTAATTTGGTAAATTTCTTCAAAAGGGTTGCCAAGGCTGTAGATGGTGACCATGCAGTTCATGCATTGTGCCTTGACCTGGCTAAGGCCTTTGACACCAGTCCTCATGCTGTCTTCATATAAAAGCTATATGCTTTAAAAATTGGGCAATATGCAGTAAGATGAATAGCAAACACTCAAAGACCGAACTCAGAAAGCATGAAAGTGATCACTGGTGTCCCTGAGGGCTCAGTGATGGCACCTCTCTTTTTTGATATATACTTCTCAGATCTCCAAGTAGAGAATTAAGATCTGTGACTAACAAAGTCTATAGACGATTGTACATTAGGGGTCGTCATTAAGTCATCATGTGACACCCACACTCTCCACAATGAACACTCCTAAGTTAACTCTTGGGGCTAAAAACTGACTCAAATTGAAATACCCCCACTTTTGGTAGATACCCCCCCCAACCATACTATCCAGACAAGATACCTCTACAAAAAGAAAATGCGTTTAAGAACCTAGGTAATTGAGTTGGTAGCTCCTTTTTATTAGGCCATCATGTAACAATAGTCATCAGGAAATACTTTTATTTAGCCCACTTAATTGCCAAAGTTATATCATCAAAGTCTAAAGAGGTATTCACTTCCTTGTACTCAGCATTGATCAGGCCAATTATAGAGTACAATATTCCCTTTGGGATCTATCTCAATAAAGACTCAAAAGGTTCCTAACTGAAAAGATCACAAGCCTAAAGTCTGAACGAACAACACAGGCTGGAAGCTCTATCCCTTTATTGTGTCTTACAGACTTTTATGGGGGGAATCTGTCTTGCTTCACCATTAGAGGCCCAATTGTCTCAGATCACCTGTTTCTCTGCAAGTCCAATATCTCCACCAATACTAGAACCAGGGACATAAATCTTCACTAACAGATAAATAAAATGCAGTGCAGGGATAGGCTTAACCCGGCACCTCCCAAACCTCTGGAAAAAAACTTCCTGTGCATGTTAAGCAGTGAAACTCACTGTCTTTCCTTAAGCATAAGCTAGATGACTGGATGAGTGATCACAAATTTACTTCAGGATAGAGTATGGCCCTCTTGGAGAAAGGAGATGCTGCCTGAGGGAGGGTACTGGCAAGGTGTGAATGGTCATGAATCTCAGTGACCTTGAAATATCCATGAATCTGTTACTTCAGTAGCTTGCTTGAAAAATCCAAAGACAACTCTGCCTTGAATAGATATTGTAATGGACTGTTGAGTCGACTTCAGTATGCAGCAGGAGTTTTAAATGAGAATTTCTCATACTTATGAAGTATCCATGTAATTTGTCATTACTGTGCAAGTGATTATCTGTGCTGCACTTGATCTTTGTCCTTCTTCATCTAACAAATGGGTGCTTTGATCTTGGATGCCAGCTTAACATGCAACAAGCTCTGATCTTTGCTCACTTCATTAAACTATTATTTGATAATTGGTGTTTTTTTATTTGCTGCATTTGACCTTACTCTACCTCAGCAAGATCTGCATTTATGGGCACCTCTATTAGATTGAGACCCATGGCTTTAATTGTGAGAGCTGTGACTGGACTGAAGAAATGGACTTTTCTTTTGTGATGTTATTGGAAAGTGGTAATACTGAAAATCCAATAACCAGTTGCAAAGTCTTGGAGGGGAGTTTGGAACTGCCTGCTTCAGATGCATCCTCTAGTGAAAAAACACAGAAGGGGGATCACTGTAGCATGGGAAGTGTATTAGATGTACTTGCATGAAGATTGAGAATTGTAAGAAGGCACTGAAGGTAGAAAGGCACCATAAAGTTTGACACTCAGAACCAGCACATTAGGAGCAAAGATGAAAACAAATCTTCACCAGCTCTACATAACTATGAAGTGCTTCAGTCTCTCTTCTCACAACTTGCCATTTAAATGTAGCCATTGATGGATGGGGGGCACTAATGGGGGTGATGTGGTATTTTATGCCATTTGGTACAGGGAGAAGAAAGGAGGCAGTAGGATTCTAAGTATATGGTCACTTTAAAGAAGAGCAAATATTGCCAGAGAGTAACAATGTACATCAGTGCTACAAAGCAGTGCCTTTCCCATTTGTTAAAAAAAGTTGCATAGTTTTCATACTGACAAATAGAACATTGCCATCCTAAACTACAACTTCTTAACCTGTGCTGATTTCTGATTTTGCACTTCTGAACTGACAGGATAATTCGGGCATTGTGAGACGTATCTGGTTAAACTGCTTTATTAAATTAACTCACATAGATTTTAAACTGCATATTCTTTTTAAAGCCAAATGTAAGGAGCCTGCCTCAGGCCAGCACTATGACTCATAACTCTTGGCATGTTTTGAACTGCCTGGCTTATTTCTGCAAGTCTGAAAGTGTATTTTGCCACTGAAATAGTTACCATAATAACTCTATCAAAAATATTTAGTCTTCTAAAGCTATTCTTTTCTGGTATTCTGTGAAAGAAAACATGCTGAAAGTTGTAATACTATTGTCAGTATTTTGTCTTTTCAGCTTTTCCTGGTTAGGGGTTGCCACAGCGGAACTCTGGTCTGCTAATGATTGGCAGTAGATTTTTTGTTATGGTGCCGAGTTGCCATCCCAACACCCAACCTTCAGCGAAGGCATGCCCATTCATGCATGTCTTTTGTAGGTTACTTGACCATGGGGAGGACATGCAAACTCCACACAGAAGGCACTCCAGCCGTGAATTGAACAGGAGAACCTCATGCTGTGAGGCAGTCAGTATGATAATTAGTATTTCTCTTTAATGAACAATCAAACCCAAAAACTTAAAAAAAAATCACATGATTTTTTATGCAGTTTTAGTGCCACACTGACTAGTTATTTTCTAATTTGTTATACCCCAAAATGACCTGACAGAAAGTTGCCATGCTTTATGGTTCAATTTTATCAAGGTTTTCACCCCCACTATTGTCATTTTTATGGTTACCCACAAGGCACTGTGGAGTGAAGATCATTTACTGTGATCCTCTTCCATGTCTTACATCAAGAATACTGTGATTTTCTACTTTCCTGACTTTTACTAGCAATTGTACCAGTCTATCAGTATGCTTGAGATGTGCTAATACTAGTACCTTTTGGGTTTCTAGTACCATGATGGGAATGGACCTCATTCCTAAGTTAAAGTATGATTAAGGTTCTTGAATTTAGTATTGTTTCATTCTTTCATGTTAGCCAAAAGTGCTCTTCACAGCACCAGCAATGTGCCTAGAATTGACTCCTCCTGTGATTCATACGACGTTACTTGTATCGATAACATCTCTAAACACGACTGTAAATTCTGCTTTTATGAGACCTATTGCTCCTACTACTATTGGAACTGTCAAGGTATCCTTCACATTGCTGTCATTTCTGCCTGCAAACACTGCTATTTTATGACTTTGTGTCTCAGTACGTATGACACTGTAATCACTGGGTGTAGCAGTTTCAATGATAAATGCTACTTTTGTCTTTTCGTGGGCTGCTGTACTTTTCTCGCATCTGTTTTATGAACTGTTGATAATGGGTAATTCCACGTGATATAAACTTTATCATTCTGTATAATGGTTTGTGGCTTGTGTTTGTAATGCTTTTCAGTTACTTCAAAATTAATATGTTTGTGCTTTAATATTGATATGTTTGTGCAATCACCAGTCTTACCGCGTTATTATGTCTTTCAGTATACAGGCCCTCTGCCATTAGTGTATCACACCCAGCAACAAAGATGTGTGACTGTTTCCAGTTCTGATATACAGAACCTGCATTTGTCTGTTTCTCTCACATGTTCAATGGACTATGTAAACCATTGTGTATGTAGTCCACTATCCTGGGCCTCTAATGTTAACTTTTAATCTTTTCTTTTAAATTCACCTCTCCTTAACCATTCCTGCATCCGATTCTGATTGATTTGAGGTTGTTCCAGGGGTTTTCTGTACTTGCAAATTTATTCATGCCTTTTCCACATTTCTTGCATTCTCATCTTATCCTTCTTATATTCTTTCATTTGTTTTTTGCTATATTCAGTTGCTGCCTGATGTTTGCCTACTTCTGCTTTGATCCCCATTCCCACTTGACATGGATATGCTTCTGCTAAACTAAGCAGGGAAGACATCTTAGATTTGTTTTCTTCCTGTTTCAAAACTTTCACTATGTTTGGCTTCTTGAGTTCAGCATATATGTATGCAGTCTTGCGATTGTAATCAATTTCAAGGAGGCCCATACAGAATGAGGAATATCTAATTTTGGTATACACTGAATTTTATATATCTTTTGATAAGTGTGAAGCATTTTCTTGTTTTACTGTCCAACTGATCTAATACCTTTTGGGGCCAGTCAGTCACCCCAAAACTGTAAGTTAGAACAGGAAGCGCAAATTGGTTTATAGTTTGGACTTTGTTCCTAGATGTCAGAGCTGTTTATTGTATTAATTTTAGTCTTCTAAAATATTTGTTACTGAGTTTTGTTCTCATTTGTTCATGTTTTATTTGTCAGTCCTTCATCAGTTCCCAAATATTTATATACTCCCTCCTGCTCAAGTTCCTTTATAACATGTTCCTGCCCAGATTGATATTTTCTTGGTGCTGCAACTTTCCTGCTTTAAATGTTGCTTTTCCACATTTTTCAAGACCAAATGACACTCATATCATCTGAGAAAAGTTTTGACCACTTCCAGTTTTGCTTTCAGCTCCTCATCTGATGAACTATACAGTTTTAAACCTTCCACAAAAAGAAGATGAGAAGTTGTTATGCTTTGTTATTTTCTGAGAGCCAAATTGTAACCTGACCTAATCTGGTAAGTTTAGACAGCTTAATGGGCTAAGGGCAAGACAAAAGAGAAGCGGTGACAAAGAGTCACCCTGGAATATCCCCCTTTGAATTTTTATCTTTGGGATAATAATTCGTCCTCTATTATAGCTTAATTACAGAGTGGTTTGCCACTGTTTCATGGTCACTGTAATATAATTGATTAATGCAGAGTGTATCTTGTACATCTGTAGCCATTCCTTTATCCATGAATGTGGGATGCTATCAAATGCTTTTTTGTAATCTATGTATGCTATACTTAGATTCCTTCCCTTTTTACAATACTCCATTATGACTTTTTAACAATAAATGATCCTTTGTTCCATATGACTTTCTTTTGTTACCCTTTTGTTCTGTTGTCATGGTTGAGTTTTCTTCTTGTTGACTGTAAACTCTGTTGCCATCAGTTCCAGTATATAGCTTGTACATTGTCAGAAGGCACATTATTGTTGTATAGTTTTTAGGATAGCTTGCACTGTTATGGAGGAGTATAATTTTTTCATGTTAACCGGGTTGGTATGTGTTCAGGGCTTATATAAGTAGTCCTTACTCAGGGCTAAGTCTTTGTGTCACAGTGTAAATATTTTTAGCCAGAGGTTATGTATTGCATCTGAGCTTGAGATTTTCCACTTATGATGTGAATGATGACAAGACAAACAGAAGCAGAAAATATTAGATTTTGCCAAAAGCCAAACAAACAGGCTAAGGCATAAAACAAATGGAGTAATTCTTAAAATATGTTTTCTTTGTATGTTATATGCTTGGTATTTAAGAAAATGCCTTTGTGCCAAGAAAGAGGTTCTCGTGTTTTTACTCGCTTTTCCTTCTCTATGTTTACAGCTTAAGGTTATGATGCTAGTATGTTTATCCCCATTTATGAATTGGGTTCCACATACTTAAAGGAGGCCCTGGTGCCATACAGTCCTCCCAAGCTTTTGTAGGCTTTTTTTGCTGGGGTTGTTGGATGTTCCAGCACAGCATTTGGAAACTCCATTTGTTCTACCCTTTTTCTGTCATGTGCCTTAACTCTGGCACCTTTCCTCCAGTAGGTGAGGAAGTTATATACCCCAACAGGCTTTAAAAGGCTTTGAAACCCCATGCTTTTAGTCTTGCGCACTTTTTTTATTTATTGTTTTATTTCATCATTTTTTGCTGTAGGTTCTGGTACATATCTCTCAACCTCTTAGTGCACAAAATCTGGACAAAGCCAAAAATAATGGGGGGGGGTGGCAAAGGACCAAAAATAGGGAAAATGTGTAAGTATTGCACTTATAAACTTAGAAAGTTGATGGGATAACAGATTTTGCAAAAGTGTTCATTTTCTGGAGGGATTAAAGTCTGAAAGTCAAACTTCTGTCAGTATGTAGTAACTTTAGTCCTCAGTGATTTTCTAGAAAACCTCAAATTGTATGAGGGACAGGCCAAAAATATGAGGCAAAAATCTAGTTGAGAGGTATGTTCTAGTATCTTTATTTTATTATGCTTTATTTATTGTCATAGAGCTTTATTAAAAGCACATTAATATATGTGAACTTTAAGCATATAATAAATGTGAAATGCTATAAAAAGCATTCCTATAGGGGTCTCAACTCAAATACCATGTATTTTATGATAGCAGTCCATAGAAACAAAGGTTCATCTTTCTGGTTCCTTTATTAGACATTGCAGATGTCTTATCCTGCAGATGAAACTTTATGTGAAGTATTTGCATCCTTTCCTCACTTAGCAACTCGGGTAGATTTTGCCATATATTTTTATATTCATTAATGTACCGATTGACACCATAGGTTTACACAGAGTAAGCAATATTTTGCTTTTTGCCTTACTGAACATTACTTATCCATAAGGTGTTATACAAGTGAGATTCTTAAACATGAGTGGCACAGTGGCTTGTCCTCTTGAAGCATTATCTGTTAATGCTTGCTTATTATCATTGTTATTAGAGTGCTGATTTCATTGCTGGAACGGCACCAACCACTTTGTGTGAGTGTAGCCAGCCATACAGCATGTATGCCACTGCACTTAGTCATCAGCACAAGCCCACACCTCATTATGTACTGATTGCTTGACAAAATATGAAAAGGAAAGTAAGCTGGACCCATGGTAGCAGTTATTTTACAGATTGGTTGCTTTGTATTTGGTTGAGTTATTTAGATTGCACTGATTCAATTAATTTATTTATTTAGTTATTTGACATTTGTTAACTGTTAAAGTCCGACTGGGTCAGGAACCCATTTTCAGTGGAGGCCCAGGGAGAAAAGCTCCATACATTAAAACACTGATAAACTGAAAAGTACAGAGATATGTAATTATACATGGAGTGTAGTTCACAGTAAGTTACAGTTAGACTTTTTGACATACAGTCTGTTTGGTATGCATTTACAACAGTAATCCTTTCAAACAAGAAATACAGTGATACAAGGTAACTATCTTAGGTAGACTGTTGGTGTACATTATGAATGTGTATATAGTTTGATGTCACTGCAAAGAATGTTAGGTAGACTGCAGGGTATACTTTTAGAAAAAGAGGTTTAATAAAGCTAATATACTCCAGTGAAGAGTAGTAGCTAATTTCCTGTGGGAAATGAGGGGAGCTTAGTATTTTTAGTCATGTATTGATTTCATGGTTGTGTTTCAATAAATCTAGCTGTCGTGTTCTTTGAAGGGGGGAGAAGAAAGCATTGTGGGTAAGTATAGTGAAAAAGGAGGGGAGGATGGTGGGAGGAAGGAAGAAAGTCTAGAAGAGTAAAGGAAGAGTAACTAGGGAGAGGGATAAGAAATGGGTAACTAGGTCTTTTTCGAACAGGGGCAGGTGCTTGTGTCTAGGCAGTAGTTTTTAGCATGAGTTAAAATTCTTGTGATTTGTTATAGCTATGATGTTTGCTACAGTGTATGAGTATAGACACTGTCCAGATTTTTTGTTTGCTCTGTGTAGGGTTACTAGTTGCTTGTCTTCAGATCGGAGGCTGCTGGTGGGTGTATAGGTTTGGAGAAGTGGGTTAAGTGCTAGGCAGTTATCGGGTTGATGTATAACTTTGTGTGCCACATTGAGTTGTAAGTGGTCTAGGAGAAGTGAAAGTTTGAGCCAGATGAGGGTACTGAGAGCTGTGCAGTGGTGTGTGTCATGGGGTGCATTTAGAGCAAATTTAGCAATTTTATTATAAGAGGATTCAAGTTTAATTTTTAGGATAATCTGAATGTTTGTCAGAATGGGAGCACCATAGAGAAGAGAGGGGAGCAGGTAAGTAGTGGCCAGGCTGGGTTTGGTGGTTGTATTCATGAAGTTTTTGTGCCGGTAGAGCATCCCTCATTTCCAGTGTATTTTTTTATTGCATTGTGGATATGTATATCAGAGGAAAGGTTATTGACTATGGACACACCTAGTAGTTTGGCTTGAGAAAAAACTTCCATTTGAGTATTGTTTAGAGAAAAGATTTTAAAATCAGCTGAGAGATTTTTGGGGTGTGAGAAGGATGAGTTTGGTCTTATTTGGGTTCAGCAGGAGTTGCTCATTGTTTAGCCAGGACTTTATGAAAGTAAAGGCAGTTTGGGTTAGATGCAGAAGGTGTTTTATGCTGTTGGAGGAGGATATGATAGTAGAATCATCCACATATTGTATTAGGGATCTTTGGTGAGAGGTGGTGTGAAGGTTGTTAATAAAGATGTTAAACAGTAATGGTCTAAGAATGGACCCCTGAGGAACTCCTGTGCTATTAGGTAAATAGTTGGAGAGGGTTCCCTGCCATTTTATGCATTGTTGTCTGCCTGTTAAGTAGCTATTGAACCATTGTTGAATTATAGAGGCAAGACCAAGGGTAGAGAGTTTTTGTAATAGTAATGGGCGGGAAACAGTATCAAAGGCCTTGGAACTATTACTGAGGTTAGTAGTTTGACATCCCTGGCTTTGTTGACTGTATCTGTGAAGGAGATTACTGCAGTAGTTGTACTATGTGAAAGTCTGAAACCGTGTTGGGTGGGGGTAAGTAAATTCATTTGTAGAGTATGATTAAGTAGTTGTTTAAGTATGCATTTCTCTAACAGTTTGGATAGGGGAGATAGGATAGTGATGGGTCGATAGCTGGTGATGTCATTGCACTTACCGCATTTGTGAAAGGGGGTTATTATGGATAATTTTCATGGAGTGGGGATGTATGATTCTGTGATGGATTGGTTGATGAGTATACTGACAGCATAGGCTATAGCACCAGCGACGTATTTTAAATACTCTGGTGGGACGTTGTCAGTGGAGGGAGTACAGGGTTTTAGTTTGAGTAACCTAAGTATGTGGTGAGTGGGTACCGGTTAGAGAAAGGAGAGGAAGATGTTGGCCAGCTGTAGTTGTGTCCTGAGGGAGAAAGGAAGAAGAAGAGGGGAAGTGATTTGTATTAGTTTGGAAAGGCTGGGATTGTGCATGGGGTGAGAGTTTGTGGGGTTGTTGGAAGGACTGAGTAAACTGAGAATGCTATCTATAAAATGTGTGTTGAAAGCTTCTGCTATTTGGGATGGGGTTTCATCAGTGGTCCTAGGGGTGAGGAGTTGCAAGATGGTGTGCCAAATTTTTGGGGGCTGTTTTTGTGGGAGGTTAGCTGCTGGGAGAAATAGTGCTTCCTATCATTGTTTATCAGTTTTTTTCTTGGTTGCATAGCTGTTTATACTTTTGGTAATTTTGATCATTTTTTGTTTTTTTTTCCGTTCTTTCCAGGCTTTATCTCTTGTTACTAGTAAGTTTCTGGTAGACTTGGTTAGCCAGGGAGCATGATTAGTTGTTACTTTTGTGCGGAGTAGGGCTAGGTTATTAAGGGCATCTAGGAATATTTTGTTGAATTGACTGACTGCATCATCCAAAGGTAGGGTTTTTAGTGTGGACCAGTTTATTGATTTTAGTATTGAGTTAAATTGGTGTTGGTTGAAGTTGCGTGAGGTTTTACAGATGTGGATTTTGGAGGTGTAGGTCATGGTTCTGTTTGTATAGGTGGGCAGGTGGCCACTTAAAATATTTGGTAGGGTTCCATAGTTGGAGAATTTTTGAGAATCTGAAACTAGGATCCAGTCAAGAGTAGATCCTTGGTAGCTGTTTTCTGGAATTCTAGTTGGATCTGAGATGAGTTGAGTAAAACCGTGTAGGTTTATGATATTGGTGTGATAGTTGGAGTTTAGATTTTTGCCAGTTTATGTTGATATCCCCCATGATGATGTACTCATTGATTATGTTTTGAGATATCCAGGATAGGAAGTCTTCCAATATAGGGATGTTATTCCCTAGTGGAATATCTATAACTGTGATACATAGTTGTTTGGTGTTAATTGATTTTTAAGGAGGCTAAGATCATTTCTGCAGTACCAAAGGAGGGGATTGGTTGGGTTTGGGGTATTGGAGTAGGGTGAGATTGTTGGGCTAGATTAAGGCTATACCTTCCACTTCTTTATGAGTTTGGTCTGCTCTTATTATATTGCAGCCTGGTGGGAGTAGTTCATTATCTTTATTATGTGGCTTGAGCCAAGTTTCAGTCACTGCAAGTATGTCACAGGAGTGTTGGATAAGCCATGTGTGGTGTTCTATAATTTTGTTGCAGATGCTACACAAATTAAGAGTGATTACAAATATATTTTTAGGAGAAGAAGTTTTGGAAGTGGTAGGGTTAGAAGTTGGACCTGGGTTGGGATGGATGTCGCCACATTGGGCTAAATTGGAGTAGATTTTTGTGTGGTGGTTGAGGAGGGTAGTTTTATTTGAATGCCTCAGTTTTGTTCAGGGTGGTGGTGTAGGTTTAGGGACGTCATGTAGAATTTTAAATCTTGTGAATAATGGTATGCTAGTATCATATAGAGTGGGTGATATATTAGAGAAGGTATCTGTTTTTATTTCTAGGAAAGTATTGAATGTGGTGGATTTTTCTTTTATGAGGTGGTTTTGGGGGGGGGTTAATGATATGGCATCTTAAGGAAGAGTGAGAGGGCAATGAGGGGGGAGTGTGGTACGTTCACAGTGAAACATTCTAGAGAATTTAAGGGGTGGCAGAAAACGTAATGAGTTAGATGGGTGTGGGATGTAGAATGATGAGGTATGGGATGTATGTGTGGTATAATTTGCTGGAGGATGAATTATACGTATGGGATTTGGTGGAGAGTAATTGGAAGAATGTGATTGGAGAAATTATTATTTTTAGTGAATGACTGGGTGCAACAGATGTAGGGGAGGAGTTCAGGTTGGTACAAATCTAATTGATATGTGGGTGAATGGCAATGAGGGTAGGGTAGGGGAGTGGAGATAGCCCAAGCATAGTGAGGGCAGACCCACAAGCAGAGGATCACCAAGAAAGAAAAAAAAAATCAGTGTCTCCAACAATCCTAGGTATACTAGGGAGAGTGCCACTGAATTTTAGTGGAGAAAGCCTCGGGGAGTTTAAAGTGGATGTTTACTTAAGGGAGACCTTGACAAAGAAAGAGAAGAGAGGGGTATTGTCTGAATATTCCCACTTGTCATAGCTGGGTTTAGGCAACAGCGAAGCCTATGGTCGTTGGGGCCCCAACCACAGCAAGTTATCTTATCTTGATATTTTGTAACCTGGCTGTCAAACCAACAAAAGATACTGCAGCAATCTTGTGTACTGAAAAAACAGATGAGTAATAATACTTCTTTATATCTCCTTTAAAATTCAAAGAAATCTGTGGTTATAGTAACAGTGTTTTATCAAGTAACAGGCTTCACAGTTCTAGTAAATATTTTACCATTGTATAGTGCACTGGTTTAGTCAGATCCTGCTGTTGGACATTCTTTCCACCAAAATTAACAACAAAGCCAGCTTTATGTATCTGCAGTACCAGTGGCTGTGGGGGAACATCTTAGTCATCCTTGACTGTGTGAGGGCCCCACAAAAGCTGCTGCTGGTTGGGAAAAATTAGGAGAAAAATGTATTAATTTTCTGTTATGCTCTTTAACCTGAACAGGGCTGTGATGTGACTCTGTTAGGATAAAGCTGTTAATAAACATGTGCAAGGTAAGCACTAGATAGATCATCAGCTCAGAGTGACCAATCTCAGTGTGTAACTTGGACTGTAAGAAGAGCTGTTGCTGCCAATCTTCAGGAATGATTTTCTCATTCAGGGAGTTGTATAAATGCTAGAAGAACACCACTTACTATGACTCTCAACTTCTTGGCTCAAGAATTATGGGAAAAGTCAAAAGTATTAGCAGAATAACAGTCTTAAATCAGGAATACTTTATAAATATTACGCTTATTCACTTACAAAGTTAATAGAATAACACATTTTGTATCAACATGCATGTTTGGACAGTAAGACGTATGAACTGTCTAGATTTATTGGCTGTCTGTAATCCTGAATGATTTGCCAACAAATCAAAATTTTTTACAAGGGACAGAGGAAACTTATGAGGCAAAATCAGGGATGGTCTGTGAAATCAGGGACAGTAATGGCTATGCATTAGTCCCCAGTAAAGTAAATAGTAGTGACTTAATCCCTGATGCTGTTTGAGATGAGTTGGCATAATGGTTAAGGTCTTTACCGCCCATGCACAAGGTACAAGGTTCAATCCTGACCTCCAACCAGTGCCTGTTTGGAGGTTGCATGTTCTCTCTGCATCTTTGTGGGGTTTCTCCCATGTCTGAAAAACATGTGCCTGTTTGGAGGTTGCATGTTCTCTCTGCATCTTCGTGGGGTTTCTCCCATGTCTGAAAAACATGCTGTGTTTCCATCTCAAACTCATTAATGAATGGAGCTATGGCAGCAGCACAAACTCTACATGTTGCCCTATAGGGGGAAGAGTTGTACAGACAAACCCCTTTGGGCATCTACTGTGATGGGCAGTATCCTCAAGATAGGAGACTACAAATCACAGACTGCATGCAATGACAGGGCTAGCTACTCAACAGTGTAAAAACATAGCTCTAGTTGATTCGGTCATATTGACTAATGATGCCAAAATGGGCATGGGTAGGTACTGGTGATAAGTCTATTGAGGACCTGGCCTACTCTGACCTACGCGAGGGACCCTTGCTAACAGTGGGAGAGGTATATGTGCCCCTATTGGCCAGTGTGTGCCCAGCAGCCCTGGGTCAATTAGCTACTGGCTGTCCAGTTTCTAGTTGCCCAGCCTGGGTTACCTGGGATAGCTCTAGTGAGCGAAAACTGGACATAAAACCAACCAACCTGCCAAACATGAGCTGAGAATTGCTACGCTTAATGTAGGTTCACTGACAGGATGCAGCTTGTAATTGATGACATGATGATACAGAGGAGGCTGGACATCCTATGTATACAAGAGACAAGATGGAAGGGCAGTGCAGCAAAGCCACTTGGCTTGGGATCCAGAATCTACTACTTAGGAGAGGGACAGGCTAGAAATGGTGTAGGAATTGTTGTGGGAGAGAGGCTTCAGAAGGCAGTGAGGGATATCATCAGAATTAATGACAGACCCATGGCAATCAGACTCCAGTGTAATGCTAGAGCAGTATTCATAATTTCAGCCTATGCCCCACAGCAGGGCTGTGATAGTGAAGAAAAGAGTGCATTCAGACAGCAGTTACAGGACAAACTAGATAAAGCAGGACAACATGAATTGGTGTTGATAATGAGTGATCTGAATGCACATATCAGGACAGATAGAACAGGATATGAGGACTACCTGGGTCCACATGGGTGGGGCAACAGGAATAAAAAAGGAGAAGCCATTCTAGACTTCTGTCTGGCAAATGGCTTGATAGTAGCCAACACATGGTTCAGAAAGAAAGATAGTCACAGGATCACATACAAGAGTAGCCAACATGCAACTCAGGTAGACTTCCTGTTAGTAAGGAAAAGGCACTGGGGTAGAATCCATGATTGCAAAGTCATCCCCAGTGAAACAGTCTGCCCACAGCATAAACCACTAGTTGCCACAATCATCTGAAAGCTGTGGTTAGAGAAGGCTCTAAGGTCAACAGAGACCAGGCTAAAGACCTGGAAGATGACTGGAGAGAAAGTACAACAGTTCAAGGAATTACTCAGGGCTCTAGCACTCCAAGAAGAGGAGGAAATAGGTGGAGCTGAACTAAAATGGCGGTGCCTAAAGACAGCATGTGTTACGACTACAGAAAAGATATGTGGCCGAGCCAGGTATGGAAATAAGGTACATAAGGAAAGCTGGTGGTGGAACGCAGAAATCCAGGAAGTCATTAAAAGAAAGGAGGAGTGCAGAAAGAAGTGGGAGATAATCAAAAACTGACCAGGCTAGGAAGGACTATTGGTTGGCTGACAAAGAAGCTAAGAAAGAAGTTGCAATCGCAAAGAATAAGGCATCAGAGGCGCTCTACCAACTTCTTCAAAGTGACTCAGTAAGGGGCACAAAGAAACTATATCAGGCTGCAAGGCAAAGACAGAAAGATAAAGAAAGGAGTCAGACACCCTTCATAAGGGATGCCAGCAACAACCTGCTTACCAGTCCACAAGACATCAAAGGCAGATGGAAGGAGTATTTCCAGCAACTTCTAAATGAAGAAAACCCCACAAAACCTGTACTGCCCCAGAAACAGCCTACGATGAGAGAAGAAGGGGAACTCACCTAGAAGTAAGAACAGCGTTAAGGAAAATTAAGTCAGGAAAAGCAGCAGGCACAGATATGATAAAGATGCTGGTTGAGATAGGGAGAAATGGCTCCTGAGGGTACTAAAAGCAGTGTGGAGAGAAAGACGTGTCTGGAGAATAAGTATACTTGTGCCAGTGTACAAGAACAAAGGGGACATCCACAACTGTGGGCAGTACAGATGCATCAAACTCCTATCACATTGTACGAAAGTTCTGGAGAAGATGACTGATAAATGGATATGCAGAGCAGTAGAATGTAAGATGAGAGATGAGCAGTTCTGATTCAGATCAGGATGCAGCACAACTGATCTGATATTTGCAATGAGACAGATACTTGAGAAGAAGCTAGAGATAAGGAGAGAGTCCAACTGGGCATTTCTAGACTTAGAGAAGGCATATGACAAGGTCCCAAGAAAGCTGATCAGGGCATTACTGTGGTGGTTTGAAGTCCCAGAAACATTGGTAGAATTAGTGCAGGCTATGTACAAGATCCCAATGACTCAAGTACGAACAGTGTTCAGCCTCACAGAGGGGTTCCAAGTGGGAGTAGGTGTACACCAGGGTTCATCTCTGAGCCCAGTGCTGTTCATACTGGTGATGGAGTACATTAGCAAACAGGTTGGAGGGGACAGATCAACAAAGTTGCTGTATGCAGATGATGTAGTATTACAGGCAGACTCTAAGCTAGAACTTCAGCAAAGGATAGGAGAATGTAATGCAAAACTGAAGGCACATGGGATAAAACTAAGCACAGATAAGATGGTGGTAATGGCAGCAAAATGGGGAAATCAGAAAAAGGTAAGAATACAGATAGAAGGGAAGATAGTGTAACAGGTAAACAGCTTTAAGTATCTGGGAGGGGTGGTTGAGGAAAAGAGAAGTCTGAATGAAGAGGGCAAAGCTAGAATGAGAGGGGCTGCAGCCAACTGGCATAGAGTGTCAGGTGTAGTCTATGACAGAAGAATGCCAAAGAAGCTGAAAAGTAAGGTGTATAAGACAGTGGTGTGACCAGTACTACTATATGGTACAGAAGCCTGGGCAGTAAAGGCAGAACAGTTGAAGAAGCTAGAGGTGATGGAAATGAAGTGGCTGAGATGGGTGGTAGGATGCACACTGTGGGACAGATGAAGAAATAAGGACATAGGAGCAAAAGCCAAAGTAACTCCGATCACAGAAAAGATCAAAGAGAATAGATTACAGTGGTTTGGACACGTGCAGAAAAGCAGAAGACAATCTGGTGAGGAAGATTTGGGACAGACAGGAAGAAGGTAAGAGGAAGCGAGGACACCCAGCAAAGAGGGGGATGGTTTGTGTGAAAGAAGATCTGTGACAGTCAGGCATGAGTGTTGAAGAAGGCAGGAGGGTGGCACTGAATTGAGAGAGTTGGTGACAGTTAAGATACCCCTACCCCATGTAGAAAAAATGGGAAAAAAGGGGCTGATGATGATGCCATTTGATGTTCTAAACAACAGTTGGTGATCTCATGTGGCTGTACCATTGTTGCACAGTGTATTACTATTTGCTGAAATAAGTTCAAAACCCGTGTTGCCATGGCTTATACTTGTTTGTATAAAAAAAAAAAAAATCACTGATTTTTCTCTGTGCACACCCAGTAATGCAGGGACATATATATTACTGTTTTTGGTATCAGTAAAATGTAGTTAACAAGTAGTTATATTTCTAAAGTAATTATGAAAAGGTGACAATGTAGTGTGAAAAACTGATTTAAATCTAAAGGAAAATAAAGTAAAACTCCAATAAAAACTTCTAATAGCACTTTTGTCCAGTATAGCTAAGACTTCATCAGAATCTTTAGAGCTTCAGTTTGTTTTCCTTCAGATCTAAATGAGTTTTTTACACTACATTGTCACATTTTCATAGTTTTTAAATGTGTTTGGTGACAAAGGTTCCATTTTTGTTAGTTTCATATTTCAAAAGTAAAGCATAAAATAATATTGCAGAACATTCAGACACTTAGATCTTATAGGAGTCTTTTGACCTCCACTCCCCAGACTAAATAAATGGGTTTTGACTTTGACTTAGTGGTAGCTTATGCTCTCAGCTGCACCCATTCTAACACCAACCCTGCTTTTGTATACAAAAGGTTTCTGTAGGTTTTTTGAGGGTTTGGGGATTGTATGGTCATTACTACTTTAATTTTCATCAGTCAAACCTTAGAGGTGTGTGCCAGGGGTTATTATAGCTTGTGTTTGGGCTAGGGAAAGTGTGGTCATTGTTTCTTTTACTTGTCGCACAGATCTCAGAGGTATACTAAGAAGGTTACCATAGCTTGTTAGGGGCAGAGTACTGTCTAGGAACAGCAAAGTTTCACTTTCCTCACAATCACACATCAGGCACTTATACAGGTGGCTGCCTTTGAGGGTTAGGGGTGAGGAGTAAGGAGGCATGTTATGTATATGTATCACAGCAGTTACTTGAAGTACATGACTGTAGCCAATTGAACCTCTGCTTTCATCACACTCTAACACCAGAGGGATGCACAAGCAGTAACCGTCTTTTTTGGGAGGGATTTGGGAGTCTGGCAGTATTCCCAGATATGATTTGTGTATTGTCACAACAATCAACTTGTTTATTGTGAGTTACTATTTTGTCATCTTTGAACATTAAGCCTTGAGTGCAACTTCCTTGAAAGAAAAAAAATTCTGAAACTCTTTCCTTACTCATAATTTTTGTTTAGGCCAACGTTGGATTAAAAGGTTGGGGAAATGCTCTAAAATGCATCCAAAGGCGTCTACAACTCCATGGTTTCTTGGGGCCCAGATATAATTTAATTATTTTCTAAACGGTTATTACTGTGCTGTCTTTGTCAGGAAAGATGTACTGAAAGGATGCAAGGAAAACTAAAGCTGAACAGCAACACTACATTTTTTTCCTTAATCATAATTTCTGTTCAAGTCATCATTGGTTGAAAAGGTTGTGTACAAAAAAAAAAGACTTTAAAATTCACTTCAGAACATAGAGAAAGCTATGGCTTCTTTAAAAGAAAGATAAATAGTCAAGACAAAAATCTGAGAATAGGAAGAAAAAGTAATGTGCACAAAGTGGGGAGCCGAAGATGGGGACAAACAGAGGGGAGCACTGCAGGATGTGTATGCATGTGCTTGTGCACGTGTGTGTGTGTGTGTGCTGGAGGAGTGAAACAGTAGGCTGGGCCTAGGTACCATTTCACTTAAGTCCAGTCCTGTACACAGAGTTGTTGTAATGTATCATTGTTGCAAGTAATTTCCAATACCTGTGAATGTTCCCTTGAGAGATGGTCCAACATAGTGTGGTACACAGGCTTGTCATAATCTGAGAGTATTGTAACTGCAGGTCAGTCTGTGCATTCTACTCCTAAATGTTTGCAGCATGAATTAAAAGTTTGCTTAGGGTTGCAGTGACAGGGTGATACTTAGACTGTAAGTGTCCATGGGGCCTCAACTTGGCATTTTCTGGGGGCCCCCAAAATACTAACATCGGCCCTGCCACTTGTCCAGTTAGGCTCAGTACAGAGTTTAGAATCAAAAGTGTACACAGCAAACAAAAGCATTTACACATCACCATTTGTGCAAGTTATTTACAATTACAGCATTTGACAACCAGAGTAACTTTACAGTCATGTTTAGAAGTATTTGCAATGTGTAGCATTGCTGTATTTAAGGTAAAACTAAGATGAGTAATTGTAATACATGATGAAGGCAACAGATTGGAGATTCAGAGACAAGAAGAAGTAATGTCCACACAGCCTATCTGGACCTTGCCAAGGCCTTCAACACCATCCCCCACTCTGGAATCATAGATATACTTACTAAGCTGGGCATTAATTCCTACATTACTCGATGGGTTGCCAACTGGCTTACTGACAGAACCCACACTGTAAAAGTAGCCGACTCCAAATCCATCTCCAGACTAGTGACAAGTGGAGTACCTCAGGGTTCAGTCCTGGGACTGCTCTTGTTTGGCATCTACTTCTCTGAAGTACAGGCCAACACTAAGGGACTCTGGCTAACAAAGTTATCAGATGACTGCAAACTGGGAGCCATTATTGAATCCCCAAATTATGTGGATATTCTACAAAAGGGCCTTACAGAAGCAGATGCTTGGTGCCAGAGCCATGGGCTCAAGCTCAATGCCAAGAAATGCATAGCTATCCCCCTTGGGAAAAAACATGTACCCATGAATTACCACATAGGAGGCAGTACACTAAACACCAAAAGTGTGATAAGAGACTTAGGGGCACAGGTGGACAGTGGTCTCACCTTCGATAACCACATCACCACTATATAGCTATTATTACTTTTTGTTTTGTTTTGACTTAAGACGAGTTTACGTTCACTACTTCTACTACTATTGTCTGATCTGATTAATATACAGTGATTAACTAGAAATATATGGACTGAAAATCTTCCACATAGAGAAGTTTCTTACACTGTTTTGTTTTTTGGACCCACTACACTTTAGTGGGTTGTTTTGAGACTTCAGGGATACCACGGAGATTACTTGTTTTTTGCATATAATAAAAAACAGATGGGCTTTAACAGTTTCCTGAGTGAAAAGCACAAATTCAGTCTGTTTATGTCATAAAAAATTAACTAACTGAAAATTGCAGAATGTTGTCTTTTGAATATGACTTAGCATTCTTGTACAGACTAGAGCTTAGCATAGATATTAGACCAATGCATGATTTATTAGGTGAAATTCCTTGTTCTTGAGTCCTGATTTACATCTTAGCCAGTGATCTCATCTTGCTCGTATGCTTAGCTATTTAAGAGTATTTGATTGCATGCCTAACAGATAAGTACCTTATGAGCTGCAAATAATCTGCCAGTCAACCACAACCTAAAAATGGTGCTTTGCCAGATAATCCTCAATCAGGAAAGTCTTAGTTACTGGTTACTGCTTCCAGAGTACATTCCAATGCATTTTTAAACATTTATAGGGACACCAGCTCATTTGGGAGTAAATGTCAGGCTTATTGTTAGGATATTTTGTAACACTACATTGCCTATGTGACTATGGTATCTACTTCTTCATGTTGGCATATTCATCCTATTTTTCTTCTGATAGCTGGACCTAAGCTGACACCCACCTGCTAGTATTAGTTACAGTGGATCTATAACTTCGCTGTGCCTTTGCTAATTGTCTTTGTGCCTCCACTTCTTATCGTCTCGCCTTTCTATTCATTTTCATTCCATCTGTACATTTATCATTAGTGCGTCACAGTGTTTTCCCCTTCCTGATGTAGTGTGCCATCACCCTCAAATAATTATCACTCAGTTCATCTCGGGTCTCTCTTTCTAACCACCCCTCTACCTTACAGTCGCACATTTTGTCCCTTGCTGTAGCTACTCTGTACATTGTATGTGCTCTAACCCATTTCACATAACTGTTTTCCCTTGTAATTATTTTGTATGTTATAAATCCACAGGACCTTCCTACTCACCAGCCTAAACTTCAGTAAATGCAATTTAGAAATGCATTATCAAAAGTATTCCAGAAGGAAGTGCCACAAGTTTAGAACACATTAGGCAATGATATTTGTGTTCACCTTTTATCATTTTTTATTTTGGGGTATAATACCAGAATTTGTCCAGAAGATGGCACTGTTTCCATTGTTTTTCTCGCTGCTGCTTTAACCAAATAAAATGTTACCTGGCACTATATTATTATTTTAACAACATAATCTAGTTTTCCTGGGTTGAAATATTGTTTTTCACACATTCATGACCTGATTATATTGTTTTAATGGGACATTATCAGCTGGGTAACTATATAAGTTGGTGCAAACTGATACAGAAGCCATTGCAGACTTCTGTGCTGTTTATTATTCAGACAGCATATAGATAAATGATATTTATTTATATAGACTGTTTGTTCATAGGTGTGTGCTAGGCTCATGGCCCTGGAGCCTTTACAAGCCTAGCCCATAGGATTACCCTGGCATCATGCCACCCTACCTTAGTTCCCAGTGCCTCTGTCAAGTAGAGCCACTGGAGTGATCCCCGGGGTGAATTTTCTATTTCCCATCCACTCATCAAGATTTCTCTTGAAGAGGGCCAGTGAGGTGCTTTGTTTGACATGTATGGGAAGTCTGTTCCATAGCATGGGCAGTCTCTGGGTTATGAACCTGTCCCTCCAGCTTGTTCTGTTGATTGTGGTAATGAGGTTGAGGTCTTTGAAACGTGTGGTGTGGAGGGATTGGGATTTCTTTAGATGTAGGATTTCTAACAGAGCTGGGTCAGACATGGCTTTGTAAGTCAAGCAGAGATCGCCTCTAAGTAGGCGATATGAGACAGAGAATAGTTGGAGTTTTTTTGAGTCTGTCCCTAGAGGACAAGTGTTTAAGGTCTAGGATCCTCTTTGTGAGGTACTTTTGTGGCCTCTCCAGTTGTTGCAGGTGTCTAGTGAGGTACATGCCAAATGGGGCATTGTACTCGATGACTGGCCTAATGAGGGAAGAGTAAAGGGAGACAATGACCTCTTTCTTCCTGGATGCAAAACCCTTAGTAACGAGATGTGCCACATAGAAGGACTTTCTGACCACAGTGGCAATGTGGTGGTCAAAAGAGAGGTTCCCAGAACTCTTATATCGCCTTCTGTGTTCAGTGGACTACCATTGATGTGGTAATTCATGGGGACCAGGTTTTTCCCAAAGGGGATGATGACACATTTTTTGGCATTGAGCTTAAGGCCATGGTTCTGACACCAGTTGTTGGTCTCAATGAGGTCTTTCTGTAGGATTTCAACATCACTTGGGGAGTTAATAATAGCTCCCAACTTGCAATCATTTGTGAACTTTGTCAGCCAGAGTCCCTTCGTGTTGGCCTGGACATCAGGGAAGTAGATACCAAACAGAAGAGGTCCCAGGACCAAACCCTGTGGGACTCCACTCATGACTGGTCGGCAGTCTGACTTGGAGTCATCTACTTTCACACTGTGAGTTCTATCCGTGAGCCAGTTTGTAACCTTCCTAGTGATATAGGGGCTGATGCCTAGCTTGGTGAGTTTTTCTATGATTCCTGTGTGGGGAATGGCATGAAAGGCCTTGGCCAGATCAAGGTAGGCTATATGAACCACCTTGCCCTCATCAACAGCTCTGCTGACTGACTCAAAGAAGTTGAGCAGACATGATCTATCCTTCACAAAACCAAACTCTGTGGGATCCAGAGTTTGGATATTCCCTATATCCTTGTTTATTAGGTCCATGATGATGCATTCCATAGCTTTGCATATCAGACTCATCAGGCTAATGGGGTGATAGTTCCCAGGGTCTGTAGTCACTCCTCCTTTGTGGAAACAGGGTAGGTAAGCTGATTACAGACACTTTTCCCCTTCGTGATCTGGGCCATATGTATAATATACAGAAAAGAGAAAATGTAAATAGGGTATTAACGTAATGAAACATACAGGCATTGCAGTCATGCAGCTGTGTTCATTATGTTTATAGACATAATGGGGCATATTCTAAACATTACTATTTACAAATGTCCTGTCAAGCTTACACTTGGTAACTGTGTTTATTAATCATGGGAGTATATAAAACAGGAATAAAATAAGAATATTATGCAGTATAAGGTAGTATCTATACTATGCTCTTGTTCTGCTTTGTAACAAGCTGATAAGAGTGCTTGAAAGATACATGATCATTCCTGTTTCTTAGGTTGCTAGGTAGGAAGTTTTGTGTAGCAGCTGTTATAACAGACAATGCCCCTTGTCCAGTGGCAAGGATGACTTATGGTCTTAGCAGTATGAAAGCACTGTTATTCTGTACTCTTGGCATGTATTCATTTATTCTTTGATACCAGCACAGGAGATCAAATTAGATTATTTTATCAGAAGGAGACTTTGCTCAAAGTAAAGATGTTTGTGTCTAAGAGGACAGAGAAGCTGCTTATCTCAAAGATCTGCAGCAGGGAACCAGCTCGTTGGCATAAAGGAATAAAGCCCTGTCTGCATCTCAGACAACTGAAATTCAACTAGGAGCTGAAGTGCCTGTATGAGCTGGCTAGAAAGGATGGATGTTAGATAAAGCTCTGGGTTTGCCCAATGTGGGGGGAGAGATGTCTGTGGCTTGCTACAGTGGAGACCCCTAATGGAAGCACTGATTGTTGCTAATGGAGTTTGAGCCTGAAAAGAGCATGTTGCCACAGTGCATCTCATATGGTAGCCAAGGGGAACTTGGTTTGTGGAGACATGCTTCTTCTCAGAAAATGGCAGTGTCAGAGCTCAAAGGAACTGTCCATGGAGCAGAGGATGCTGCTAGGGGAAGATAGTAAAGCCACTTACAAGTCCCAAGGGCATCAAACTAGCCCGCTGCCTACAACCTGACTCTTGCTAGGAAATGGAGATCCGGTTGGGATTTCCAGGCAGGAAACTAGGAGATATAGAGCTTTCACCTGTCCCTCAGAATGAATGGGCCAAATGGGTGACAGTAGTGGGAATATTGGGCAAGGTACTGGGTGAGCAATAAAAAAATTGCAATTGTACACCAGCTTCAAGAATGTAGCCTAGTTTCCCAAAGTTAGCCGTCAGCACACTTTAAACACTGTATGTTTCTGTACATCAGATATTTCAATACTCTTTTACTAAGCACTTGGGGGTGGGAGCCATTTAAGAAAATATATATTCATAAATTATGATGACTGTGCTAGTACTTTTTCATTTAAATTTTGTAGTTGACATACATCCATATTCTATAGGTGGCCATTTAAACCTGGTACATGATGTGCAAGGTCACACTGTAAGAAACATTGCCACCTCCCAGCAAGAGGTTCTCCAGTTTGATTCAGGGCAGGGGGCCTTCTGTGTGGACTATGCTTGTCCTCACTGTGTCCATACTGGTTTTCTGTGTGTGCTTCCCTTTCCTGCTACTTCCCAAAGACATGAAGTGGACTGACTGATTGACAATCTTCCAAACTTCCCATAGGTATGTATATTCCATGATACACAGGAAGCCCATCCAGAAAGAGCTTCAAAGTTTTGCCTTCTCCCCAGTCCTTGGGATAGGCTCCAGTATCACTGCAACCCTGGCCTGGATAAAGGTATGGATATGAGATAATGAATAGATGTATGGAAGTGATGTGCAATGATGTCCATGTGCAAGTGAGAGGATGATAAACCTAGTGAGTGTAGACATCCTTTTAATGTTAGTTGGATAGATAATGGTAAAAGCAGATGAGACATAACTGAGATAGTAGTATATTTTAACTAGTACTGTTTCTGACTTTAGGAGTAAAAACTTTAATGCATGCCATAACTATCACATCATAATCTAGCACATTTCATTAGACGGTACCATCTTGTAGTATGATGTAGCTCAGGTGTGAATGTATCCTATGCAGTACGCAGTGCTGCATTTACTATTTTATGTACACTCATTTTCTCTGCCTTTGAATTCCAAATACCCTCTATCCACGTTTACTGATTCCCTGCATCTTGGATTTATCAAAAAAAAAAAAAATCAGATTTTCTCCCTGTTAGTCACAATTTTTCCCTTTTGAAAATATGTAAGTTGGGCTGTATGACAAATAGTGCCTTTAGACTATTGTGTTCTGTGCAGTATTTTGAAGTCATTTGCATTGCAGGCCTTTTGCTGGTTTCGTGTTGTCTGCATTACTGTTCTGGCTTGATGTTGAAAAGCTTACCTTACTATCTGCAGTGTTCATTATTTTACAGCCTCATAACAGGTGTAGCACCTAACACCCTCTCTTGATGAATGTCCTTCCATGGAGCCATTCCATCAGTAAGTTGCTTGGAACTGTTCAGTGTTACTCAGCTTCCAAAGGATGCATGATTGGCTGTAGGGTCCTATCTCAGTAAGCATTGGGAACATTGAATGGCTAGTTCTCCTACCTGCATGACATTGGTTCAGTTTTTCTTTCACTGCTCAGCTGCTTATGTACTCTGTTCTGGATCAATTCCATTTGTTTTCCTTTTTTCCCCATTTGTGTACCCCAACTGATCATCAGCTGCCTGCTTGCACCATGTGTGCTTCATGTCCCTGGTACTATCCCGCAGGGTAGGACCACACCACTGGCAAGTTTGGGCAAGAGAAAGAGAGTGGCGTAGCTTGCAGTGTTACATATTCTGGCCTGCATGCTAGAGAAGATTTTTTGGTATGCCCTAACTGTGTGCAGCTAGTGATGTCATATGCATCATCATGCACAAAGTCAGCAAGATCTAACCACCTTCATAGATGCAAGCAATTTGTCCCAGAGATGAGTCTTCATCACAGACAGAACTCCCCCCTAGGGTGGGTGAGTCGGCAAAGCTGCTCATTCCCATCCTTCCCTGTCTGGCTCCCCCAGCACCTAAGCCAGTGGTCATCCTCAGGTTGCATGGGTCATAGTAAGAGCTCCATGGATCATTTCCATTTGTCAGTCAAAGTATGGGCAGCTGAACCTAGATGCTGCCTTTGTTAGCAACGGGGGTGTAGTAATTGAATTCCACTTTGTACCAATATAAACTCTTATCTCCAACCCACAACCCACAGGACATTTAAAAAGAAAAATTGGAACATTAATCCGTTGCCTCTCCCCAGCAATTGGTGTGTGTATCAGTTTCAGCTGCTTAGTCAAAAACTGTTGTAAGTATTGTTTTAGAGTTATAGTCCTCTGTAAGCAAACTATATGAACATTTTTAGAGGCATTCATTTAGACTGTTATAGACATAATATGGCTTGATAAGACCCCAGTGTTTCTGCTGTAGATTAGAAAAAAATTACTCTGTAGAGTACAAAGAATTTGATTGGCTGCAGCCTTGTCCTTGGCATGAAACCATCTCCACTCTTTTTCAGGTTCTTGTCTGCCATTATGTGAAATGCTTTTTCATTTTGATCATGTTTTGTTGAAAGAGACTCTTGCCAGAAAGTGGCAGCTTATTTTTGAATGCTGTTGTGCTATATTCCATGCCTCAAAGGTATGTGGTCTCATTTCCATAAAATTGTTGCGTTGTTTGGATGCCAGTAAATGCAATTATGCCTGCTGTGTTTGCTACCTGCAAAATTCAACTGCTTTACTTGTGGTTATTATTCACCTGTCTCTGACTCAACCAGACTTTGCAAAATTGATCTGGCCTAATCTGCTGTATTAGCCTTGCTGATCTAAACTATGCATAAGGTTCTATGCTAAGTGCATGAAGCCTTCCTTCATGAATAACAGCTGTCAAACTGCCTGTACCTTGTGTTGTCCTAAGCTTTTTTGTTTTTCTCTATGAATGCTATAATTCATAACTTGCCACTGCTGCTTGTTCACTACCATAACAAACTTTTCAAGGTTATTAAATATCATGTATGTCTTTTTCCTTTGGTACCTGCACAGCCATTTAACATTTATTTAATC
Source organism: Protopterus annectens (assembly GCF_019279795.1). Classification (NCBI taxonomy): domain Eukaryota; kingdom Metazoa; phylum Chordata; order Ceratodontiformes; family Protopteridae; genus Protopterus; species Protopterus annectens. Next base: position 1,233,747,285 of record NC_056741.1, read on the forward strand.
TAGATTGGCAGTGAGCATTATGATGCGGCTTTCATTGTTACAACATGTCTGTTATGTTTTAAGCCATTGCTAGCTGCTCTATGTGTTGAACTAAATGTAGTGACAAAGGCCTATGTGTAGTGCTCTGAACTTGACTGTGGGTTGTGTTAGAACAGTAGTCTGTATACAGTGGAGGTTCATTGTTTTGGCTGGTTTCTTCTCACTTGATGAATTTCATACTAATCTCAATGCTGCTTCAGCAACACAATAAAAATATGGATGCCATTACATTTTTGAACACTGATTAATGCCATTGGAGTTACTGTAAGTCTGTAAGAGCAGTGTTTTGCTTACCAATTTACTGAACATTATTTTACCTTGCGTATATATTCTATTTTAGTGCATCATTAAGCCAGGTTTTCCAGTATAAGTGGATTGACATTTCTTCTAGATATACATGTCCTTCCCTTAGTTTGAATTAGTTTTTGAGACCGATCATATTTCCTGGTAACACCTAATGTTATTAATCTGAAAGAGCTTCCACACCACATACATTCAGTCCCCCATTGAGGGCTTTTCTACTTTTGCATTCTTCTATGTTATACTCTTCTCTCCCCATATCTTTCTATTTAAGTGACTAAACAGCCTTAACTCTTGTCTTCCAACATGCAGAACCTATTAACCTCACCTCTGCATTTGTATTCCAAAACCAACCCTTTTATCACCTCTGCCACTCTCCTTGCCATCTGATGTACTTATTTTCAGTCTCTCTGACTACAGGCCCCTTGAACTTTCCACCCTTCTACTAATCAGTGTATCCATGCTAGGGCAATTCAAATATCTTTAACTATGCTCTCATAGTTCACCTTGACCCTTTGCTTCATATTGCTCCCACCGCACAACTGTCTTCTACATTTCTCATACTTGAAGCACAGCCCTTGCTTTAATTTATTTACTTTCTTAGTTGTGTTGACCAGAACAGTTAATCTGGGAGGTATACTTTTCAGACTCCCAGGGAGCTAGTCTCCTAGATACACAGACAGAAAGACACACAAATACATAGAAAAAGATGTCCACTATCCACTTTTGCTCACTATCACTACTGTTTACAACTTTTACTTTTTTTCATTAACCCTCCCCAAGTGGTCACTGAACATTTTCTTTGATAGTTAATACAGGTGTAGTTCAATAGCATGGTGATAATAGTGAAAGCAAGAAAAGCTTAGAATATGTAGACCCTCCATACTGAAATGGATGGATTAAATGGGAAAGATTCAATTTAAACTGTTGACTAAGTTGTTTCTAAGCCCAATGCTAAATTCTTCTCTGTGTTAGATGCTAATCAAAGGCTTTGCCAAATTAAACTGAATTAAGTCAGTTGAAAGCTTTGCACATTCAGCACCTATCTGGCTTGCTGCAATATTTTAAAGCTGCCTTTTGGAATATCATCAGCCCCATAAATCTTTCAGAGACTAATAATTAAAATGACCGAAAGGCTAGAAGGTGTAGTTAAAGCAGATCATCTTCTGGTGTGAGAAGCTACCTGACAAAGAGCTTGACTTGTTCAGGTACTTGATTAGCTGAGGCAAAAAGACATGAAACTAAGCAAAAACAAACATCAGATCTGTGTTATTACTCTTTCATGCATGAATCATAGCAACTTCTGAAGATTTTATACCAGTCTCTGATAAAATCAGTAACCAAAAAAAAAAACTTGTTATGATGCAGTGTTTTTCCAAGTTCACTCCAAACTTTTTAGATATACCTGTGCAATTCAGGCATTGGGGTCTACCAGTTATTATTGAAATTTCAATTACCTGAAAGTCACATCCACAAGACGATTTTGCGAAAACTTTATTTAACAAAAACCTGGATCACCGGAGTTTTACTCCAGGAAGCTAATCACATGGCCACAATGGTGAACTTTGCCCTTTTCCCCACTATGGTGCAATCTCAGAGTTGTTATATTTAGTTAGGGAATGTGTAAGGGGTGCAGTCCCCCACTTGGGTGGGTTTGATTTGATTCTGTTTTTTTTTTGTGATGACCAAGTGATTAGTTTCCTGGAGTAAAACTCTAGTGATCTGGGTTTTCGTTAAAATAAAGTGTGATGGCCCCAGGCATTGTTAGAGTATGATATTGCATGGTATTGATCACAAAAATAAGTAAAAAGCTCTGAGATATTAAAAAAGGTGTGTGCCTAATGAAATTGCTGGGACTGTAATTGTGATTCTCAGAAGTGCTGAACTTTAAGTGTGATTTAGAGGAATGTGTGCTCTTAGAGATTGTAGCATCTCAAACTTCTTTATCCAGTCACCTTCACTATGTGTCTACTTGTTTATATAAACTACAGTTTCTACTTCATCTACCCATTCCATGACTCCAGAGACAAGAGCTGCTAGGATCTCAGTCAGGAAGTCCTATTAAACCATCTCTCTGCATTTGCAAAAGCTGAAATAATCATCAGTGCTGAATTCTTACCTTTTCTGATTCAACCCTCTGACACTCAATCCATGGTTACTACCATTGTAGATGGACACTTTGTATCTGTATCATTGTACCATCCTTAGTCATAATTGTCAGGAGTATATCAGAATGGGAGAAGAATGTGAGCACCTTTACCATACTTTGTTCCTATACCCTTCCACTCTGTGCTACTTACCTGTGCCTTTGAAATCATTGTGACCTCATGTGCATTCATACATGTTCTGCTGTACATGGTCACTGGTATTTTTTTAATATGACAACAAGAGCTTCCCAGGCTGTGAAGCTAGTTGACATGTTAGGAGGCTATTGTGGTGTTGCAGTAATGTAACTACAATTTTGTGACATTATTTCCATCACTTTGAGAGTTTTTACTAACATTAAATTTTAATATTTGCATTGTTCATTCTGATTCAGAGGCTTGTCAGTCAGCTACCTAATTACTACCTTTATAATTTCTGTTGTGATCAGGTGCATACACAAGTCCATGAAGATGCCAAGAACTGTTGTTGTGTTGACATGTGACTTTTGTAACTGGAATGAAGGCATGAGCAGTAAAGTAGTTCACAACTTTTTTTAAATTTATTTTTAGGCTGCCATACATGGCCTGTTTTACTTTTTCCTATTTTGTTTTCTTTTGACTTTTTTGTTACACCCAGTATAGAAAACATTGGTTTGTTTTCCACTTAGCAGTACATTCCCCTGGGATTCACTAATCTTCTGTGAAAGACTAGATTAGTCTTGCATGGAAGCGCCAGTGTAAGAGTATGATGGCAGTGTGCCATGCATATTAATGAGGGTGCGCTGCTTCAACTCTAAAGCTTACACGGATCGTGGACGAGTTTAGGGGGCATGTTGGACTGCCGAGCAGTCCAAAAATCCACACCCCTGCAATGAAGAAATGCTGCAACATCCATTTACATGAGCGAGTCCGCTCACATGTGCACAAGGTAACAGTACACTCCCCCATATGTTAAACAAAATAAAAAATAAAAATAATTTTTTTTCTTCCAGTATAGCTGCCCGTAGTTGCTTGGGTTTGCCCACTGCTTAGCTACAATTAGCAGCTTAGACACCAGAAGAGGATAATAACAAAAATATATGCAAATTAAGCAACATAGCGACAGCGTAGTGGTTAGAGCCTTCCCACAAAGAGGAGGCATTCCCGGTTCGAGTCCCACTACTGCATGTTCCATTTTCTGTGGGAAATCTGTATACAAAAATATTTCCTGACATTTTTTATGTATAAGTTTTGTAAAAAGCATTGAAATGTTAAATGTAGTAGTGCACTAATTATATATATATATATATATATATATATATGAAGGTGAAATGTTTATGCATTCTGAGGCATGAGTAGCCTATTTAAGCAATATAAAGCACTGCTAAGCACACTTTACCAGTATTGAGCATATTTAAATACAATTGTGCACAGATGCACACCGCGCTAACAAGCACAACATAGGGCAAAGTCAAGCAACATTGAACAAAGTCAGGTAAACATGCTCACACCTGCTTTACTGTTCCTTAACCAGTCAGGTTTGCCCAGCAGGGAAATAGGCTCAAACTCAGGATACTGTGCACTATAGTCACAGTACTTAACCACTAAGCCATGACAGCATTTCACAAACATGCACTTTCAACAGCCATATATCTATCAAAGGAATTTTAAACATTGCCAACATCAGCTAAGCAGGTGTGCCTACAGCTGAGCTTTTCCAAAACTGGCCAATCACAAATAAGTGTGGGAAATGAGGCATATTTAAGCTCTACAGGCGGGAATACTTGCTATAACTGGTTGTAGCTTCCTTCTGCAGTCAGCATGGCTCATGTTGGTGAAGGCACTCGATTTAGAGTGCAACGCTGGAGCATCCAGGAGTCCAAAATTATGGTTTGGCTCCTCGTCCACAAACATGAGGAAAGACTCCTGCAGGACCAGTACCAGGGTACCGAATATAAAATGGAGGCCTGGAACTGTCTTGCCCATGATCTCACCAGTGCCACACTGGTGTTCCACAGACTGGTGAGCAGGTCAGGCACCATTATTTTGACCTGAAGCGGGGTAGGGGGGATGAACTGGACTGGTGGATCCAGGAATCCCATATGATGCCTAATGCCCCAGTACTGAGTAACTAGCTATTGTATTAAGTAGTTAAGATTTGCCATGCTTGTCTATACTATGGATAGGTATGTCTCAATATCACTGCATTTACTTCGCAGCTGCAGGTGAGTGGGCTACGAATCTGCAAGCCCATGAAGATAGGCTGCAAAGGCTGCAACATGAGGCAGGTTAATAATTATTCTGCATGTACTGTTATATAAAATAAATGAGACAGCCTTCAAAAAGTGTTTTAACCCAATAAATAAAGGTGTAATACTCCTTTAATAAATGTATAATTCCTGGAGTGCGTCTGTGACATTTTCTTTGATATGTTGTACTGTTGCATTCTACAAATAGTAGTGTTGTATTAAGCAGTGTCAACCCGCACTTGGGTAGGCCCATATAACATGGATGAAGGGAGTGCCAGTAGCTTTTATGCATATTTACAGCCCTCAACTGTTGGTTCATGCCCAGCATGTACAGGTTAATCTGGCACATGAGTAGCTTGGTATTGTGTTCCCCAGAAATATCAGTGTGCTGCCAGAAATGTAGGGAGCTGTTAACATATAACTGATACTTTCACCTGAACATATCTAGATAATTATATGAAAGTAGAGCTGTCAGTGTACCATCTTAGCAGTAGTGTGTGTGTGAGCAAATCTCAAAATATGTTGCAGTAACATCTGCATCTTGGACAGTTTGGATGTAAGATACAGCTCATGTATGCAATGATCTAGCAAAATCCAATCGCACAATATAAGGGCATTGGGTAGTGTAATAATATATGTAAGGGACATATAACTGCAGTTAATAGGAATGTAGTGAAAACTAGAAGGATATATAAGTTGTTAATTGAGCTATCTTTTTCCACCCTACTGTATGTGCATAAAAAATGCAATTTCACACCTTAATCGGTATGTCTAATCTCAAAACATTCGTTGGGACATATGTCCTATTGGTTTATAAATATTTGCATTTATTTCTGTCCATGTGCCCTGTTAAAATACCACAATATTGGTGGCCTGTTGCCATCAATTAAACCTGTTGTAATGTCCACTATTGTTCTATATATGCATGTGTCATGCTTGCTTTTCAACTGTTGAAAATCTGGTGTGTTGGGTTAATGGGAATACTTCTGCATGTTGTTATAACTAATTGGCAATGCTGTTGACTGTTACTAACCCATATCTTTATTAAACTCTCCAAAACATAGTTCGTATGGGAAGGCCGGTCCCAGCGGACCCACCTGTCCCACCTCAGCTGGCCATGGCATCTGGCACCAGCAGATCTGGTGCCCAGCCTGGGACCTCTTCCTCCATTGGCCCTGTGTCACCTTCGGGTGGAAGTGCTGCAGGGGATGGGGCTTGGCCCCCTCATACAAGCGTGGGCGGAGAAGCACCTATCACCCTTCGTACGGTCCGGGCTGTGGTACATAGAGAGATTGAACATTCTGTTGCAGACCCTCTACGCCAGCTTGAGGCCCAAGTGGTGCACCTCCTGGGTCAGCCTGCCCCTCCTACACAGCCCCCAGCACAGCCATTTTCTGGGCCATGAAGGTGCAGTGGTGACTGCCCATGGGTGGGGACATCAGTCCCACTGTTACCATCTGGGGGCTCATGGGCTTGTGATTTCCAAACATCCCTCCACGTCAAAACTGTTCACCCACCACATGTGTCATATACCACCCCTGTATGCGTCTTGTTTGTCTTGTCTGTTTACCTCCCCAACCTACCTCCCCAAATATACCTACTTCCCCTACCCCACATTCCACTCTCACCTGAAAAAAAAAGGGCAATCTGCTCCCAAAAAAAAAATTACGCCCCATACATAGCTGCCCATTTTGCACACATGTCCACTGGACACATGAAATGTTATTTAAGTGGCATTACAACATACTTTGTCCTCACCCCTCTCACAGGGTTGAAGGGTTCATATCTACCTCCAAATTTATTACATATGCACAGCTGTTGCTGTTGAAGAAATGGGAAGCTATGGACCTTCCCTACACCCGTCCTGCACATCCCAAGCTATTTTTCATACTGTCTTTCCCTCTTTGTGCCCCCTTTTCACCACTTTCCTATCTCCCCATTTTTCTTTTCTTTCAAAGAAATTAGCGCGGGGGTGAGCGGGAGTAAGCACTATTAAGCAGTAGTTAGCGGATTTGCACTAGTTTGCACTTGACTAAGCAATGCGCAGCATTGAGCAAACCCACTTACAACTGCTTAAAAGTGCCTTAGTCACTCAGTATTTGAGGGTCCTTGTTCTGGTTTGCTCAGGAACAAAATAAAACACCTCTGTAAGTCTCGAACCTCGGACCTTGCACACACTACACAACATGAAGTACCACTAATCCATGGTAGATATTCATCAAGTTGGTGCTTTATATCATGCATCAGAATGAGTGAATGTAAAGGAAAATTAGGAATATCATACAACACAACCTGTTCTGCGGATATTGACCAACAGTTGTTGTGGGATTAAATTACATGATTGTGATGAGAAGCAGCCATTCTAGCATTAAATAATTTTACACCATCACCTTACAACCCCACACAGTATCACAGCAGGACAAACACTGGCATATCTGTTTAGGGCAGAGGCTATACCTCAACTGTCCCTAATTTTCAGGGACGTCCCTGATTTTGACCCAAATTTTAGCTCTGTCCCTCTGAATCCCTCCTAAATCTAGTGACTTTGGGCAGAAAGGTGGTGAATTACACTTAATGAATAATGACAATAATTAAGAGTTATACACTTCTTTTACTTCAGAAAAGGTGTATTAATTCATATACTCTGATTCTCTCAATGTTTCAACTTAATGGCACTAATATTTTAAAGGTGTCCCTGATTGTCCCTTAGTTTTTCTTGACTTTTACCTGATTCTGTTCAAATATGTACCTGATTGGTTGAGAGGTCTGGCAGAGGCAGAAACACAGACGCATATTAGCCTTTCTACTGTTACACATTGTGCAAATAGCTTTGGAAGGAGTTTTGGAAGCATATCCTTATGTAGGAATAAAACACTGAAATACAAATGGATGTAGCCATGTACTGGTAGCAACCAACTGTAACAATGCCATTGCTCTATTGCTGAAAAGACCTGTGTGGTGCACAGACAAAAAATAACAGGCTATTCTCTGGCTATCATGTGGATAGGTCCACAGTTGGGAGTTATGCAGACAGACTACATGCCTTGATAAACTAATATGTACATAGCAACCCTGTAAGTCCAGCAAGATAAAATCCACACAATACTACTTATGCTCTCTGTACTTCTGCAACCCTACCCAAATGTAGAATATACCTGTGTGTGCAGGATCTACCAAGGATGTAGGTAAGCACACTCACTGTACTGAAATGTGTCTAGTTTTTCTGAGCAGCTCGTGCTAATGTCAACACTAAAAAAGCACAAAATGTTTAGAACTGTGTAAATGAATATTCACAGTATAGCAGTTCACAAACAATTCTTGTGCCAAAGGAATACATCTCTATAACTAGCTTTGTATGGCAGTTAATTGTAACAGTTGAAAAGAAAGTACATCTTTCCATGTATCTTGGGGTGGCATTTTGAGGGGGTGAGTACATTTCTACACTGACAAGTGAGTACTGGAAGCAGCAACTTTAGGTCTGAGTACAAAATGTAAATCTCTGGCTACACCCCTGGCTTTTGATATAAGAACTATACCAACCTTCTGTCTTAAACAATGATGTCCACACCAAACAAGGATGATCTCCATCTTGGAAAGGTGAAAGGGCCACGCCTACATGAGTTAGCAATTTATAGTACTGGGTTACTATGACAGTGATTACTGAAATTACTACACAGCAGGCTGCATGCAATTAGAAAATGGTGGGCACTAATTGGTGCAGAGGCCATCACATGTTCATGTGCAATTCCTACAAAAGCAGGCTGCAATCTATGCCAACAAACTCAATCACTCTATTGCAGAGACTGACAGAGACACAGAGAGAGAAAAGGAAAAAGAAATATTACCAAATTATACAAAGGAAAGATATGTGACACATATGTATTTATTGGCATGTAGTAGATGTTATTGAAGAATAGTCTACATAATGTGAAACATTCATATGTGGCAGCAGTACTTCTTTCTGCACAGATGTTCTGCTTAACTACTGCTATGGAGAATAATGTGTATACCTGTGGGCAGAGGGACATGCCTATGAAATGTGTAGCTCAGAATTAAATGTCAAAGTTCTGATCCATATTATCTGTGTTCTATACAGTAGTGTGGCCAATGGCTGTTGGGCGGATTAGCGCTGACATTATATAAACATGGGTGTGACAGAACAACACATGCATGATAGTCGTGTTAAAGTGTAGCTTAGCATTGGCAACTGCTTAAGCACTCTAGTATGCTTATCTAGCATCTGTTGCCATATATAACCCCCTAATGTTAGTCTGTGTTCATATGTGACACCTGTTTGTGTTGCAGCAAGGCCCAACAGTTCAGCTGTGAGGTCCAGGGACTGACAGCAGTGTGGACCATGTGTGTGTATGCCACACACTTACATAGAAATATATGTGTCATATATATTCACATCTGTATATGTGCATAGAGCAGGGGACATCTTGCAACTGTTTACGAAGGGGGGGGGGATATTTATGTTGGTGAAGGTTAGTATGCACATATTTGTATGTAGGTTTTAGTGTGTGACAAACAAGACAGCATACAGTGCTGGTATATGACATGCAGTGGTTAAACACTGTGGGTGGTTCATTCAGTTTGCAATGTTGAAGCCAGTAAGGCCTGCTAAAGCCACCTGGGCTGTGAACACCTTCAATGCATTTATCCCAAGACTGTGCGATGTGATTACATTACTGTACACCTTACATCCTTTGTATAATTGATATTCTCACTTTCTCACTATGAAAGGTGAAATGTATGTATGTGTGTGTGTGTGTGTGTGTGTGTGTGTGTGTGTGTGTGTGTGTGTGTGTATACATATATATATATATATATATATATATATATATATATATATATATATACATACACACACACACACACTCATACACACTCATACACACCTACATCTACTTGTTGCAATAGATTCTCTGCACTGTTCATATATCTGCCCTAGGGCATTTATAATCCTAGTCAGAGTGTGTTTGTCTTTTGCCACCCATTTTAAATGAATTTTGCTATGCCCTTTTTTGAGGTTAGTATACTGTGCCTCTGTCCAACAGTGACACAGAAGTGATACCCGGGGTAAACCTATGATCTCCCATCCACTTATCAAGATTCCTCTTGAAGAGAGTCAATGAGGGACTCTGCCTAACCTGGACTGGGATTTTATTCCAGAGTGAAGGGAGCCTCTGGGTTATGAATCTGTCCCTCCAGCATGTCCTATTTATTTCAGTGCTGAGGTTCAAGTCTTTCGAGCGCGTAGCTCGATGGCATTTGGATTTTCTGAGGTGCAGCATGTCCATTGATTCCGGGTTGGACATGGCTTTATACGTCAGGCACAGATCGCCTCTGAGCAGGCGGTATGCCACTGAGTAGAGCTGGAGTTTCTTTAACCGGTCAGCATATGGCATCTGTTTGAGCCCTTCGATCCTCTTGGTGAGGTACTTTTGTGGTCTTTCCAGTTGCTGCAAGTGTCTGGTAAGGTACATCCCAAAAGAGGCATTGTACTCAATTATGGGCCTGATGAGGGATGAGTAAAGAGGCACGATGACCTCCCCTGATCTAGATGTGAATCCCTTCATGATTAGGTGGGCTATATAAAATGGTTTTCTAACCACTTTGGCCATGTGGTTTTCAAATGAGAGATTGCTATCAACTTGGGTCCCCAGGTCCCTAATTACTTCTTCAGATTAATGGATTACCACCTATGTGGTAATTTGTGGGCACTTTGTTTTTGCCAAAGAGGATGACTATACACTTTTTGGCGTTTAGCTTGAGGCCATGGCTCTGGCACCAGTTGTCTGTTTCTATGAGGCCCTTTTGTAGCATGCTTGTGTCGGCTGGAGAGTCGATTATGGCGCCTAGTTTGCAGTCATCTGCGAACTTGGTCAGCCACAGTCCTTTCCTGTTGGCCTGTACCTCTGAGAAATATATACCGAACAAGAGAGGTCCCAGGACTGAGCCTTGTGGGATGCCACTTGTAACTGGTTTAGAGTCTGACATGGCTCCAGCAATTCTAACCATGTGGGTTCTGTCCTTGAGCCAGTTTGCAACCCATCTAGTGACATAGGGGTTTATATTTAAGCTGGTGAGCTTATCTATAATGCCTGAGTGGGGTATTGTATCGAAGGCTTTTGCGAGGTCCAAGTAGGCTGTGTGGACCACCTTCCCCTCGTCAATGGCCTTGGTGACTGTTTCAAAGAAATCGACCAAGTTTAAGAGGCAGGATCTGCCCTTAACAAAGCCAAACTGGGTAGGATCCAGTGTCTGTATGTCCCCAATATCTTTATTTATGAGGTCCATGATGATCCTTTCCATAGCTTTGCAGACCGAGCTAGTCAGGCTTATGGGGCGATAGTTTCCAGGATCCGCTGAGGCACCACCTTTGTGGAGAGGGACCACTGTTGCTGTACACCACTCTTTGGGTACATATCCTGTAGTAAGGCTGAGATTGAACAGTAGTTTTATGTTTGGGTTTAGCTCTTCTTGGAGTTCATGTAGGACGCAGCCTGGGACACCGTCTGGTCCCATTGATGCTGTGTTTTTTGTTTTGGAGAGGGCGGCTCTTACCTGAGCATCTGAGATGTCAGGGGGGCAGCACTCTGCTGGGATAGATATTTGCCCTTTTGGTGGGGAGGGGGGAGGAGTTTGCGCTGAACCTGTCAGCTAGGATGTTGACAATGTCTGTGGGTTCAGTGTATTTTTTGTCATTTTGGACTAATTCTGAGCATATCTGGGAATTCCCACCCAGGTTCCTAACATAACTAAAGAAAGCCTTGTGATTATCCTTAGTGTCCTGTGCAATTTTTCTCTCGAAGCTGGCCTTAGACGATTTTATGGGTGCCCGTAGTTTTTTGCTAATACTAATCAGTGATGCCTTCCCTTTTTGGGATTTTGCTCTATCATGTAGTAGCTTCCTCCTTCTATTGTATAGTTTGTTTATGGCTGGGGTTCACCAGACAGGATGCCTGCCTTTGGAGGATTGGGTTTTGGTTTTATTTGGGATTGCATGATCCATGCATTCCTGAAGGTGTTCATAGAATGCGTTTATAAAGGATTCTGCAGTCTGGGCCATATTTTCCACAGGCCCGGGGGCTTTGAAGGATTCCACCTCGGTTTTGAGGAGTGTGAAATTTGCTTTAGAGAAGTTTTCACTGTGCTTTTCTGGGCAGGGGTGGGTCGGGATGTGAATATTCAGTGAGATTAGTTTATGGTCTGATCTTACCAGTGAGGGATACACTTCTGGTCTGGAACATAGAGCCCCCATGTTGGTGATGATCAGGTCCAGTATGTTTTCCCCTCTTGTGGGAGTGGTAACAAGTTGTTCCATAGCATTTGAGTTTATAAATTCTAGGAACCTTTGGGCTAGGGTGTTGGAGCTAGAGTAATGCTCCCAGTCTATGTTTGGGTAGTTGAAGTCGCCCAATATAATGGTGTCTGGAGAGACCTTCATATTTTCCAGTGTTCTCAGGAAGGCTGAGTGGGGTTCCTGGGTTTGGGAGAGTGGTCTGTAGCAGGTTATAAACTGGAAGGCAGTTTTACCCACTGTTAGTTGCACATGGATAGTCTCTGGTGCTTCGTACTGTGCCACCAACCTGTAGGTGTGGGTATCTTTGACGAATATTGATATTCCCCCTCCTTTTGTGGTTCGGTCCAAGTTTTGGGGCCGAAAAGCATGGTATGAGGTATAACCTGGTAGTGTTGGGGTGCTCTTGGGAGCCTTGAACCAGGTTTCTGTTACTGCACAGATATCGATGTTCTCCATGCTAAGTAGAGTTTCAAGTGCGTGCATCTTGAGGTTTAGACTTCTGGCGTTGAGTAGCATTACTCTTAGTTTCTTATCCCTTGTGATACCTATGGAGGTGGGTTTGTCTTTTGAGCCTTGCCTTAAAAAGGCACTATGGGTGTGGCAAGAGCCTTTGCCAATATCCAAAAGCCCAGGGGTGACTGGTGCAAGCCGTCCCTAGCGAAGCATAGTGGCTTGTTGACTGACTGAGATGGTCAATATGTTTGTGAATACGTCAAAGATATGTATCTGTGGTATAGCTTACTGGGAAACTGTTTGTGTTATGGTATTCGGGGTCCTTGCTTTGATCCTAGCAAAAGCTGTGTATTCTGTTGCTAGGCAGAACAAGTGCTATTGCATACAGTGTGATTATGTCCCTTGGTTTTAACTAGGGTGTGTCATTGGAGGCTAAAGCACTACATGTATGATTATTGATTGGTACTGATGTTGAATGCAAATCCTGTGTGTACTGTAGCAGTAATTGAAGCTCTGGGCCTGTACAGCAAAGTATGGTGTATGTCCACATTGCTTGCATCTACTGTTTTGTGTGTATTCATTAGAGATTACATTTCTCAGGATTAAGGTTGTGTAAGTACTTACACACAGTACTGTATAGTACACACTGAAAGTTGTCATACCTTTGTGTCCTGTAATTATGTCTGACGTGTGTGGGTATGTCTGTAACATGTCCTTTGACATATGTGTGGTAATACATATAAATGTGTATCTAGCAACATTCATAGTGTACTACAGCAGTATGTGACCTATATTCCCAATTGTGCACATATTTTGGCCATGGGTTTGGCATTTACAAGTTGTGTTGTATAATATTAATACATTTACTGGACTTTACACTGACTGTGATGGATGATATATTTCTTTAAACAACAGCTTGATGTATATCTGCTGTGGCTAGGTGGTGCACAGTGTTGCATACAGTGTGCCAGGTACTCTTGTATAGTCTTATATAGTGATTTTATTTTGTTGCTGTGCAGAGCATGGTTCATTGGATAGAGAGTGAGCAAGGCACTTTCAAGCAGTTGTGGGGTGAGCAGTGATAAGTGGCAGTTACAGTGTTTCACTCTCGGTTAGCTTATAGGTTGCTAAACTTCCATAAGCTGTGCATACCCTTCTGAAAACCCACTTGCAAATGCTGAAATGTGCCTTATTTCATCTGTAGCCCCTGGCCTTTGTTTTGGCTAGTAACAAAATAAAAAGCATTTACTAGGAAAAAACCTACAACCATTCACATCACAGCATATGTGATTTGCCACTAAGCCATCTCAGATATACATATCATTTATGTATTCACAAACATAACATCCAGTACAATCATACAACACTACAGAAAATGTACTCCAACATGTAGATGTATGTGTGTGAGTAATTGCTGTAATCTGTGCTCAGGTACAATATATTGTATTATGTATGTAAGTAATTAGCACAACAGGTAGTGTACTTGTTTTTGATGCAGAAGGCTGTGGGTTCTACTCCCACAGTAGGTAGATGCATTGCTGATACTGTACTGTGTTGTAAAGGGGGTGGATGCTGCAGTCCTTTTGGGTGAGAGGATGGCATAATGGTTAAGGTGTTTACCTTCAGACACAAGGTGCAGGGTTTGATTCTCACACAAGGTAATTGGCTAGGCTTAAAATAGCCCACAAAGGCAGTTAGTCTAGTACTAACCTATGAACTATATATATATATATATATATATATATATATATATATATATATATATGGCAGTTCAGTGATATCTGTATTGTATAATGTTAAATATGCCATATGACTTGCTCAGACATATTTTTGTATTTATGTCTTCCAGGGATCATGGCCCACCACAGGAACCCACTTACAGTAGGGCTGAAGACAGTATCATCACTAGCATCATGATTCAGCACTACCGTGTGTTTTTTTCACAAACCAGCCAGGACCAGCAGGAGCGTACTGCAATGTGGCAAGATCTTGTCCGCAGGGTCAATGAGGTAGGCCTGCATAATGGCACATATGAGCAGGTATGCCACCACTGCAGTTATCTTCTCCAACATGTCCGTCAGCGTGCTGCTGATGTGCATACAGAACAGCTTGCAACAGGGGATGGTGTTAGCATCCACCCCCCCCCTCACCAGAGTGGAGGAGTTGCTCATGAGACTGGTGGCACCTGCCAAACAACAACAGCAGCAGACATACACCATGATGGAAGTTGGAGCCACCCAGCAAGCACACATGGAGCATGTAGGTAACATGGCATATCTGTAGACTACTGTTATCTGTATTGGTAGATCATGCATATGTGAGATGTGGAGTGTGTTGTTCAAAGATGTGGAGTCTGTTGTTGTGCAATACTGATTATTTGGAACATAATCTATAGCCCTGTGTATGTAAACTGTTGTTGTACTGTAAGATTGCAAACACACACTAGCAATGCCACAGTTGTGGCCACTGACAAACTGTCCATCTCTATGTAGGTACCTCTGGGGTGACGTCAAGACAGTGGACAGATGCTGATGAGTGTGTTCTACATTTATTATTGGAAATAAAACGTGCATGTCATAGTTAAGGTGTAGGCCATGTACACATGTAACACACCTACTGATAATGCATGCTGTGCATGTTTGATGAAAGAGCATGCACATCTCACTAATGTGATTAGCAGCCTCAAACACATGCAATACCCAGACCATCTCAAACAAATGTGGCTAGACTGTAGTGACCATTGGATAGGCATAGTTGATACTCAGCATCCACATAACATACACATCTATGTCATACACAGAGCATTTTAACATGCTACACATAAAGGATTCCCAAACCCTCTGTAAAGACATACTCCAGTATCCAAAATCTCATCCACACATTACACAGAATATACCTGAGGGGAAGAGGCCTATCCTGGGGCATTTAAACACTCTGCAACACACTACACATTCATGTCAGGTAATGCTCCTTATTGGCCTCCTTACAAACTAACGTAACAACTGGTTGTGAAATGGTGAATTTAGCCAAGGTAGTACAGTTCCGACACAGCATGATTTGTGTTGGATTGTGAAACATTTGTAGCCTTGAGTGACCACCTGATGCTTCATGATGATGGCCTATGTTACTATACCCCATCCAGTTATTGTAACCACAGTACTACACACCATAATGATGTGTGTGAGCACACATATGCATGTGTAGTGTTTAAATATGCAGTTGTGTTTTAGCATGCCATGTCATGGGTGAGACTGGCATGTCCACAATATGATCTACACTCACCATAAGTTCCGTACATTGGGTATGTGGCCGAATGGTATTCCATCAATTATCCATGCACCACTGATGATGTTGTGTGAATACTCATCATGCATGTGCTAAAACATGTCCACAATTAATTGCTAAAGACACAGAGGCTGTAATCAGCATTGGATACCTATCTAACACACAGATACACATCCAGCAATGGCATGTACACCTGTGAGTTATGGTGCACAGTACATCATAGGGTTATGAATACCTGCACAGCAATGTTGTGTCCATGTATGCATTGTGTTCCAGGGGGAGGGCCATCACATAATAACAAAACACATGCATCAAAGCCATGTATACTGTTAGTAACAAGGATTGACTATACTTGCGCTGCATGCTGTTGAGCAACATGTCTTGCATGCTGACAGGTGTGATATGACTGTTTTACTAGTGATACTGTACTCCACCATCACCTGCTGTTGTGTATGTTCTGTGATTGCTGGTGTTGTGTGTGTTTGCTTTCGGGAGGAATGTAATTTTGTGTGTGTGCATGTGTGCATATGGTCTGAAGTCATGTTCAGGTCTTAAAGTGTGTTTCCTGTTTTCCTCACACAGTTGGTGAAGTGGGGCTGGTTCAGTACAGCAGGGAACCTGATGTCACTGACACAGGCAGTGATCATGAGGATAGGTGTGTTGAGGTATATGCAGGTTTGTCAGGGTCTTTTACTGGGCCACCAATTGACAGTACACAAGTCTCCACCCCATCCATGTGCAGAGTCATACTGTGTGTACATCCATCATCACCATTGCCCTTAGCTGAGGGACAGTGTACGGTTGGCACTGGCCAGGACAGTGTGGTATCTATGGCACATGTATCAGGACACAGCAGCCGTAGCCAGATGTCTGGAACTGTACCACATAGGCAGATGCTCAGGGGTTCCCGTCAGAACACTGCTGGTCATCATGCAGACATGCCACACCTCTTTCTACCACATGCATGTTCCAGGCTGTCATGGAGGCACAGACATGAATGGAGCGGTACACCAGACAGGGGCTAAGGGTGCAGAGGGCTCATTACACCTCTGTAAATGATAGTATCCGTGACCTAGCAGGTGCCATATGTAACTTCACTGAGGTCATTGATAGATTTTGGGGTGAGACATTGGATGTCCTCCACAATGTCATGTCCATTTGTCAGGACAGTGCAGCATGGTTGAGACATTGACGTGGATGTATGCCAGCAACATCACCAGCTGGAGGTCACTGTGGATGTCCAGCAAGTCACAGCTGCTCCCGTAGTGCCGGTACCAGCCCCAGCAATGTTGGGGGGGGGGCTGTCCATAGACCGTCCTAGCAGACCATGTGCACGTGGTCTGCTAGGGGGGGCTGTCCATAGACCGTCCTAGCAAGCCACGTGCACGTGGCTCTGGCCAGTCCCATCAGGGACCTGGATCCAGTGGACATTTGTCAACCTCTGAGGATAGTACCCAATCTGGATTAGTACCTGATACTGTCTGTAGCACCCCTGCCAGGCACAGGTTCCATATCCATGGCCAGAGATAGTGATATGTAAAGCCTGCCAGGTACAGTCTGTAGCTGTCTCACAAATCCCTGTATATGGCAGCCACATGGTGGAACTGTGTGCATGTAGACACACACACATAAACCAGAAGCCTAGGGCAAATACATACCCGCACACATGACATCAACATTGGCCCATAACAGTACTCATGGCCCTCACACACACATGTCGATTGTATGGCTCAGTGTAGGCCTCTGGCAAACCAACAACACACCCTGTGCATATGATGAAACCTGTGCCACCTCCTGTCATCAGTAACATTGATGCAGGAACAGACTAACATGGTGCTTATGCACAGGGTGACTTTAATAAAGTATAGCAATGGTTGGATGTGTAGCATGTTGTCAGCAGTAAAGTGTAATGATATCCTTGAAGGTGTAGCTGAGCAGGCATGATGCATTAAAGCTGTAATTAGCAATGTTGTATTGTTTTCACCAGTGATTATTCCAATTGTGTTTTGTTTACCCATGTGCCACTTGACTGATGTGTGTAGTTGTGTCAGCATGCGTTATACAGTGGACAGTAAGTGTGGGGTGTTATTTTATTTGATTTTATTTTGTGCTTATCTATTTATATGATGCACATTTTGATATATTTTATATCTATATATTGCTTCATGCTTCATGTCTTTGACAATGTTGCTTTTATATGTGTGCATCTACGTATATGTTTCTTTTGTTTGTGTAATATGAAATGTGTTTTAAACATCTCTAGTCAGTATTTGCTCCACTGCCTAAAGGGTTAATTAACTAATTAATGAGAATTATGCAAATCTGATTGGCCAACATTATTTTAAACTTGTTTAAATTAAACTGACTGTTTTTTCTTTGAGATCTGATGAGGCATATTTTTACATGTGAAAGCGCTTATCCATTGATTGTACAATACATTTGTCTACATATTTTTAAGCCTGGTGGTCCTGCCTTGTGTTTCATTTTGGATTTAAGTGTGGGGTGTGTGTAACACAGGTTTGCAGGTGTCCACTTGTGAACATGGAGGAGGTGCACTGTCTGCATGTACATGCATATTGGACACATGGGCAGGGTGACATGCCCTGTATTGGCCAGTGTTAACACTCCATAGTTTTAATTGGTGGCCAGTATGCATTGTACTACACCCATTTTGGAACTTGAGTACGCATGTGTGTGTATGACATGGGTTGACATTGTGCTGTGGGTGATGTTGTTGCCATCTGTCATTGGTTTGCATTACTAAGGTTAACACTGTCCCAGCTGCATAATCCTTTAGTAATGCACACTGTTCACCTACATGGTTGCTTGGACTGTGCTATCACAAACACAAGAAATTCTCACTTATACAGTAAAAGTGCATTAGTCTCATGGACCCCTGCCGTAAACTAAATATATAATAGAAGGTGTGAAGTTGTACCAAAAAAGAGTTACATACCAAGAAGGGATAACCTCTCTGGTCAGTATCATTGGGAAAATACAAGACCTCATTAATCATACAAGGCAAGCTTCAAAATACAAATTGGCAAGGATTCCAAAGGCAACACTTAAGCTTTCTTTAGTGTTGTTTATAATCTAGAGAGGAAATCTCAGATTGGGTCGCAGTTAATGTAAATAGTCACAAAGTACACTTATCTGATTGACATTACCAATATCTTGTCAGACAGTTTGAATGCTGATTTCACCACCCTGTCATTACACAAGGGCCACATTTCCAGTCCTGAAAAATGTAAACCCTGATGATTCACAGACACTCTAGTTAAAACATCTCTTTACCAAAGTCCAAACCACTGTGGCAATGATACTGGACAGTGTCCCTGGCTGTGTCATACACAAGCTGACATATGAAGTCACCACTTGCCTAAACACTCTGTTCATATGCAGCCTCTATACAGGTTACATACTTGTGGAATGACGCACGGTAATGGTGTTCACAGTCCACAAGGGTTGAGCTACAACGTCTTCTTCTCCTTTCAGATGGTCCCATTAGGGGTCGCCACAGTAGATCATCTGTTTCCATTTCTTCCTGCCCTCTGCATCTTGAGCTGTCACACCATCCACCTGCATGTCCTCTCTCACCACATCCATAAACCTCATCTTAGGCGTTCCTCTTTTCCTGTTACCTGGCGGCTTCATCCTTAGCATCTATTTCACAATATACTCTGCATCCCTCCTCAGCACATTTACAAACCAACATAATCCTGCCTATCTGGCTTGGTCTACTAACCTTCAAACCTGGGCTGACCCTCTAATATACTTATTCCTAATCCTGTCTACCCTTGTTACACCCAGTGCAAATGTTAACATAAATTGATTAAGGGTAGAGCTACAACAGATCCTGGAAACTCTCACCCTATAAGCCAGACAAATGTTATCTGGAAGGATATGGAGCACATCATTATAGAACTCATTAACAGAGACATTATGAACCTGCAAACACTGCACCATACCCACTTAGGTTCTCTAAAGGCCAGATCATGGATCCTACACCTTAGGTAGACTTAAAGCCAGTTAACAAGGCTATAGGTGAGGGAGGGGAGGTCCACACTGCCAAGCTATAGCTCACCAGCAATTCATACCCATCCCACATTCTGGTATTATACATAACCTTAACAGACTGACCATAAACAATTGTTAGATGATGGATTGACAACTGATGCACAGATGTAGGACACACAGCAACATTTGCAGCCTCCATGTACAATTCTATGCCAGTAACAAGTGGTATTCACCTGCACTCAGTCCTGGGACCACTCCTGTTTGGCATATAACTTTCTTAGGTACAAGCAAACACAGTAGGGATATGTCTGCCCATGTTTGATGAAAATGTATACTGTGGGCTATACTTTATTCTCCAGATGACACACCCATCCTCCAAAAGGGTATCATAGAGACAGATACCTGGTGTCAAAATCATGCTGTAAAGCTATAAGCCAAAGAAAGCATAGTTATCCACTTTTAGAAAAAGTATCCCAAGAGTACCACATAGGTAGTAGCCCTCAAAATGTGGAACAGGTACTAATGTATACATATAGCCATGTGTTTAGTCATCTCTCCTTTGATAATCACATTACCAAAGGGTTTTGGAAATCCCTCTGTGGAGCACATAAGCAATAAAGGGTTTGCATGCAGATCCACAGAGGTTGTTGCACGCCTATAATGATTAGTCATCTTTGCCAGACTTTGCTTGCTTTGGAACAGGATTCAAATACAACTCAAGCATAAACCCTTACTCACACTCTTCAATAGAAACTGTGATGAGTGGATGAGAAACAGAAGACGAAGCCAGGGATCACTGCAGTGGCTAAGCTTGTCACAAGCATACAGAAGTGACCTAAGGTCTGGAAAGTGCCAGCACGCCCTGGCAAAGCTAACACATGTATGTATATGGCTTTGCCCCACAGCTACCTTACATGTGTTATGCACATACAGTTGTCATTGTGATATGTCATGCACTAGAAAAATCAAAACCCACTCCACATTGGCCAACAGTGTCACACACTCTCACCAAGTGTGGGATTCAAACTCCTACCTAACTACATTATGATACTACAGTAGTATGCATTTACATGACATGCTATACACATTACTGGGATTTTACCTTTCCACAGGTATATTTGTAGGATGGTGACATCATCAGACTTGACAAAGATGAGAATATCACTTTTAAGGGGTGTGAGTAGTCTCCAAAAAGGTTGCTCCCTCCCCAGGGAGACACACACACAGTTGGCAAGTGAAGGATTCAAACCCCTGCCTAACTACATTATGATACTACAACAGTATGCATTTCCACAATGCGCTATACATATTACTGGGATTTCATTTTCCCACAGGTATATTTGTAGGATGGTGACATCATCAGACTTGACAAAGATGAGTATATCACTTTTAAGGGGTGTGAGTAGTCTCCAAAAAGGTTACTCCCTTCCCAGGGAGACACACACACACAGTTGGCAATTGCAGGATTCAAACCCCTACCTAATTGCATTATGATACTACAGCAGTATGCATTTACACAATGCACTATACACATTACTGGGAGTTCATTTTCCCACAGGTATATTTGTAGGATGGTGACATCATCAGACTTCACAAAGATGAATATATCACTTTTAAGGGGTGTGAGTAGTCTCCAGAAATGTTGCTCCTTCCCCAGGGACACACACACACACACACACACACACACACACACACACTTGACAAGTACAGGATTCAAACCCCTACTTAACTACATTATAATAGTACAGTAGTATGCATTTACACAACGCACTGTACACATTACTGGGATTTCACCTTCCCACAGGTATATTTGTAGGATGGTGACATCATCAGACTTGACAAAGATGAGTATATCACTTTTAAGGGGTGTGAGTAGTCTCCAAAAAGATTGCTCCTTCCTGAGAGGGACACACACACTCAGCAAGTGTAGGATTCAAATCCCTACCTAATTACATTATGATAATACAACAGTACACATTTACACAACGCACTATACACGTTACTGGGATTTCACCTTCCCACAGGTGTATTTCTAGGATGGTGACATCATCAGACTTGACAAAGATGAGTATATCATTTTTAAGGGGTGTGAGTAGTCTCCAAAAAGGTTGCTCTTTCACCAGGGAGAAATAGACAGACACACAGTTGGCACGTGCAGGATTTAAACCCCTACCTAACTACATTACAGCAGTACGCATTTACACCACACACTATACACATTGCTAGGATTTCATCTGCCCACAGGTGTATTTGTAGGATGGTGACATCATCAGACTTGACAAAGATGAATATATCACTTTTAAGGGGTGTGAGTAGTCTCCAAAAAGGCTCTCTCCTCAGGGAGAGACAGACACGCACATACACAGGTGGCAAGTGTGGGGTTCTTAATCCAAACTAAGTACTTCTTTACACTTCAGCAAGCAATATGGAGTTACAGGGTGCAATACAGACATTACTCGCTGACAGTTTGCCCAAAGGTTTTTTTCACATTTGCTAACCTCAGCAGGCTTATCATACTAGGTGTATTGTGAGTGTATTGTATGTATAGGCCATGACCATATCATATATGGGTTGGTGCACCACATGCTGGCACACACAGGGTCAAACCGGTGGCTAAGCTCTGTCAACCCAATACTGGACAATACAGTCAAGAGGAGTAGGGTCATACAAGCACAACACCAACAGTCTCACATAGACCTACCGTATAAGCACCAGCAAAACACACACATAAATTCACATTACCATACTTGGAGAATACGAATATTAATATGAAAAAGAGAAAGTGTCCACCTAAGCAGACAAGCAAGCAACATGCACCTCCAAGCACACACCAGAAAACACATAATACACCAAAGCAGTGTACCTCACAACAGGCCCTAAGGCAAAACAACATACCCAACACACTAGTAATAGGTGACTTCATAGTCAGGCACACAGATGTTCCACTCACTCGGCTGGACAAGGGGAAGGTTACTGTCAGTTGTCTGTCAGGTGCTGTGATCCACCACATAACACAAGCACTTAGATCACTCCAGAACAGGTACATATATGACGTTGTCTTTGTACATGTCAGTGTGAATGATCTGAGACATACCTCCCAGGACAACATGACAAGAGATTTATAGTAGCTATATGATCATGTAGCCCAGGCTGGTATGACCCTGACCTTGAGTAGCATCTTATCTTCACCTACATGATACTGCAATATAACAGAAAGATGATAAACTTCAACAATTGGCTGAGCTTCTGGTGTCATTCAAAGGGTATCCAGTGTCTGTCTGTGCCTCGGATGACATGATAAACATGCCTCGTTGCTTCGCTAGATATGGTTTGCACCTGTCACCCCTATGCTTCTGAATACTGGCCAAGGCTCTTGCTGTCCCCATATTACCTTTTTTAGGCAAGGCTCAAAGGTTCATGGGTTCATCGGTAGGTACTAGGCTATTGGCCCTGGGAACTATACAAGCCCAGCCTAAAAAGGTACCCTGGCTTTTGCTACCCAAGAAAATTATTTTCCTGTGCCACTGTCGAGCAGAGCCACAGAGGTGATCCCCTGGGTGAATTTCCTATTTCCCATCCAATCATCAAGATTTTTCTTGAAGAGTGCTAATGATGAGCTTTGTTTGATATATATATAGGTAGTTTATTCTGGAGTATGGGAAGTATCTGGGACAGGAATCTATCCCTCCGGCATGTTCTGTTTATTGTGGTGACAAGGTTTAGGTCCCTAGAGCGTGTAGCTCAGAGGGATTGGGATTTCTTTAAGTGGAGTATGTCCAACAGCTCTGGCTTTGACATAGCTTTATATGTTAGGCAGAGATCACCTCTGAGTAGGCGATATGCGACGGAGTAAAGCTGGAGTTTTTTGAGAAGATCTGTTTAGGGCATCTGTTTGAGGCCAGTAATCCCCTTTGTGAGGTATTTCTGCGGCCTTTCCAGTTGTTGTAGATGTCTTATGAGGTACATGCTAAAAGGGGCGTTGTACTCTATAATGGGTCTAATGAGTGATGAGTAGAGGGGAACAATGACCTCTTTTTTTCTGGATGAGAAGCCTTTTGTGATGAGGTGTGCCATGCAGAAGGATTTCCTGACTGCTGTGGCAATGTGATTATCAAAGGAGAGACTACTGTCCACCTGTGTCCCAAGGTATCTTATCACACGTTCGGTGTTAAGGATACTACTGCCTATGTTGTAGTTCATGGGTACAGAGTTTTTACCAAAGGGGGTGACAATGCACTTTTTGGCATTGAGCTTGAGGTCATGGCTTTGACACCAGGCATCTGTCTCAGTGAGGCCCTTTTGTATGATATCCACATCGTTAGGAGTTTCGATTATGGTTCCTAGTTTTCAGTCATCTGTGAACTTCGTTAGCCAAAGACCTTCTGTGTTAGCCTGTACTTCAGAGAAGTAGATACCAAACAGGAGAGGACCCAGGACTGAACCCTGTGGTACTCCACTTGTCACTGGTCTGAAGTCGGATTTGGAGTCTGCTACTTTCACAGTTTGGGTTCTGTCAGTGAGCCAGTTGGCAACCCATCTTGTGACATAGGGATTTATACCTAGTTTACTGAGTTTATCTATAATTCCAGAGTGGGGGATGGTGTCGAAAGCCTTGGCAAGATCTAGATAGGCTGTGTGAACTACCTTACCCTTGCCTACAGCTTTGGTGACTACTTCAAAGAAGTCTATCAGGTTTAGGAGACATGATCTGCATTTTACAAACCCAAACTGGGTGGGGTCCAGAGTTTGGAGATTACCAATGTCTTTGTTTATAAGTTCCATGATGATACGTTCCATGGCCTCGCAGACCAGGCTCATCAGGCTAATGGGGCGGTAGTTCCCGGGGTCCATGGTGGCTCCCCCCTTGTGGAGTGGGATAACCGTCGCTGTGCACCATTCAGCAGGCACAAAGCCTGAGGTGAGGCTATGATTGAACATGGTACTTAGGTGGGGTGCCAGTTCATTCTGTAGTTTGTGCAGAATGCAGCCTGGGATATTGTCTGGTCCCATGAATGCTGTGTTCCTGGCTTTGGAGAGTGTGTTTTTTACCTGTGCAGCCGTAATTACAGGAACTTTGCATTCTTCTGGTATAGAGATAGGCTCTTTAATGGGTGAGAGGGGGGTAAAGTTAGCACTGAACCTATCTGCCAGGATGTTGGCAATATCAGTTGGGTCTGTATATTTAGTGCCATTGTGCTGTAACTCAGAGCAGATCTTAGTGTTGCCATTGAGATTCTTGACATAGCTATAGAATGCATTGTGGTTGTCTTTAGAATCAGTGGTGATTTTGTTTTCGTAACTAGCTTTGGAGGATTTTATCAGGGATCGCAGCTTCTTACTGTGGCTGACCAGGGAGCTCCTACACTCACAGGATTTTACTCTCTTTTGCAGCAGTTTCTTCCTTCTGTTGTACAGTTTGTTTATGGCAGGGGACCACCAGACTGGCTTCCTTTTTTGGAGGATAGCGTCTTGGTTCTGTTTGGGATAGCACGATCCATGCACTCATGTAAGTGCTTATAAAGTTCAATTGTGTAGGATTCAGTAGTCGTAACTGTATTGTCCATCTGCATGGGTGTCATGAAGTTCATGTTGGCTTTGGAGAAATGTTTTAACATGGTTTCCTTAATGGGGGCTGGGGGCAGAATGTGGATATCTAGGGTAATTAGCTTATTGTTGGATCGGACCAATGAGGCAATGACTTCAGGTGTGGGACACTGGTCACTCAGGACAAACCAAACCCCATAACCAACACAAATAACCATAAAGTGAGCTAAATGCTACTCATTGCCAGAAGTCTCAGCCTCCAAATGCACACACTCCAGGCACTTCTCAGTATGGAGAATATTGATATCTGTGCAGTAACAGAACCTAGTTCAAGGCTCCAGAGAGGACACCAGCACTACCAGGATACTACTCATTCCATACCTTCCAGCATCAGAACCTGGATCATAGCACATAGGGTGGGGATGTATCCATATTCATCAAGGATACCCAAACCTCTCTCTACATCCTCTCTACAGGGTATGTACCCATAGAATGTTGCACAGCAATGTTCTTCCCACTCCACAGGGGTGGGACCACAACAGACACTTGGCATTCCCGCTATATGAGCCTGATCCGTCTGATCTGCAAGGCAATGGAGCCAATCATAATGGAAGTCAACAATAAAGAAATTGGGAACCTTCACACAGTTGAGCATACCTAGTTTGGCTTCTTTAAATGCAGATCATGCCTCCTGAACTGGGTGGATTTCTTTGAGACAGTTACCCAGGCTACAGATGATTGAAAGGAGCTCCACACAGCTTACCTATAACTCTCTAAGGCCTTTGACACCATTCCCCAGTCAGTTATCCTAGATGAACTCACCAACCTGGGCATAAATCCATACATCACAAGATGGATTGTAAATTGGCTCACAGATAGATCCCACAAATTAAGAGTTGCTGGCTACATGTCAGACTCTAAACCGGTAACAACTGGTGTCCCCCAGGGTTCAGTCCTGGGGACCCTCCTGTTTGGTATATACTTCTCAGAAGTACATGCCAACACAGGAGGGTTGTGGTTGACTAAGTTTGCTGGGAACGGTAAAGTGTTTGCCATAATAGATTCCCCGGATGACACAAATATTCTCCAGAAGGGACTCTATGAGACAGATGTGTGGTGTCAGAATCATGGCCTCAAGCTCAATGCGAAAGAATGCATAGTAATCCCCTTTGTGGAAAACAAAGTACCCACAAACTACCACATAGGTGTTACCCCCTAAAAACTGACAAGGTAATAAGGGCTCTGGGGACACAAGTAGATAGTCATCTTTCCTTTGACAACCATTTTGCCAAAGTGATTAGGAAATTCTATGTTGCCCACCTCATCAACAAAGGGATTGCATCAGGATCAAAAGAGGTAGTGTTGGCTCTCTACTCTTGTCATCAGACCCATCATTGAGTACAATGCACCATTTTGGATGTACTCGACTAGGCATATCCAGCAGCTGGAGAGACCACAGAGGTACCTCACCAAAAGGATTACTGGCCTCAAACAGGTAAGTTATGCAACACAACTGGAAAAACTAAATCTGTTCTCTGTTGCGTACCGCCTACTTAGAGGCAAACTCTGCCTAACATACAGAGCCATGTCCAACACATAACTGTTGAACATGCTCCATCTAAGGAAAACAAAATTGAGTCGCACTACACACTCCAGAGATATGAACCTCATCACAACAATGAATATGCTGGTGGGATAGAGTACCATCCCAGAGACTTGCCTTACTGTAGAACGGAGTCCCAATGTACATGCCCCTTGCTGACACTCTTCAATAGGAACCTTGATGAGTGGATGGGAAACAATCAATTCACACCAGGGATCACATCAGCAGCCCCACTAGAAAGGGGCTTAGGGTACTAACTATTAGAACTAGGGCTTAGGAGACTAACCAATGGGGTGGTGAAAGCTGCACAACCTGCTTAGGTTAATATATGCCTTCGTGAAGATAGTCTACTACATACATATGAACCTATGTGACAGGTACATGTCTGCAGATAGTAGATGTGTACTTCATTGTACAGTCATGTTTTACAGCAGGCACATGGACCACATGCACTGTAATGCTTACAGATACTGGTGGCTATTATGTACAGTGGGTGAGATGTGCACCTCATGTCTTTTGTGCCATTGGGATGTGTGCTGGCTGGGACAGTCCTGGATGGCTCCCTGTCATGGTCACCGTCTTACACATATCTCTGCTTTGGCTTATTATACTGTGTTCCCCCTACATATATAGGTACATAGGTAGGTAATAGGCTATCTGCCTGAAAGCATTTATTAGTATGGCCAGAGTGTGTAGTTATCACCACACCTGGGGTTAGTTCCCTATGCCTCTGTGTAGTAGAGCTGATGAAGTGATCCATGGTGTGACAGTTCAGTTTCACATACACTCATCAAGGCTCCTCTGGAAAAGTGTCAGTGAGGGACTCAGCTTAATGTAAGTTGGGAGCCTGTTCCAAAGCAAGGGAAGTCTGTGAGTTAGTAATATATCCCTCCAACATGTTCTATTTATTGTTGTGATGATTATATCCCTAGAGCATGTGGCACAGTGAGCTTGGGTTTACTTCAGATAGAGCATGTACATCATTCTGCATTGGACATGGACCTGTCTGTTGGGCAGAGATCACCTGAGTAGACGGTATGCAACAGAGTACAGATTGAGTTACTTCAGTCTTGTTGCATGGGGAAACTGTTTGAGGCCAGTAATCCTCTTGTTGAGGTACTTCAGTGGTCTTTCCAGCTGCTGAAGGTGCCTCATCAGATTCATTGCAAGTTTGTCATGGTACTCTCTGATGGGTCTGATTATGATGAGTAGAGGAAACCTCCTTTGACCTACATGCAAAGACTTTGGCAATTTGTGGGAATACATAGCATGATTTTCTAACCACTTTGTGAATGTGTTTCTGAAAGTAGAGATGACTATCCACATGTGTCCATAGATCCCTTATTATTACCTCCATATTTAGGGTGTTTGCACCTATGTGGTATTTGTATGACTGTAACTTAAGGCCATATTTTTGACACCACATCTGTCTGACTGAGACCCTTTTTAAGGATGTCTCTGTTGTCCCAAAACATTGATTATGACAACCTTTTTGCAGTCATCAACAAATTTTGCTAACCATAGCCCTCATGTGTTTTTGACTGTTATTCTGAATAGTATAGACCAGACAGGAGGGGGTCCCAGGACTGAGCCATGTGGTACAGCAGTTGTTACCAGCTTACAGTCCAACAGGGAGACCACAATTCTTACCTTGTGGGATCTATCTGTGACCCAGTTGGCAATCCATCAGATGACATATGTGTTTATGCACAGCTTGTTAATTTTGTGGATACGACATGTGTGTGGGATGTTGGAAAAGGGCTTTTCAAGGTCTATGTAGGCTATGTGGAGCTCATTTCATTGATGTATGTCCTGGGTAATTGCCTTGAAAACTGTCTTGCAGGTTTAGGGACCATGATCTGCCCCTGACCAAACCAAAATGGGTAGGGTTGAGTGTTTGTAGGCTCCCAATAGCTCTGTTTATGAGTTCCATAATGATGGACTCCATGGCCTTGCAGATCAGGCTTATTAGGATTATAAGACAATAGTTCCCATGGTCTGTTGTGCACCAACACTTGTGGAGTGTTCCAAATGTTGTTGTAACCCATTCAACAGTTTCATATCCTGTACAGAGGGTGAGTCTCAACAGACTGTTCAGGTGCAGGGTCTGTTTATTTTGGAGTTCACATATGACGCAGCCAGGGACACCATGTCATCCCATAGATGCCGTGTTTTTAGGTTTGGATAGAGCTGTTTAACCATTGTATATGTGACTTCTGGGTTTTCACAATCTCCGGGTATGGTAATGGGCCCTTTTGTCAGTGAGAGGGGAGTAAATATGTATGAACCTGTCTGACAAGATGTTGGCAATTTCAGTTATGTACATGTATTCGTTTACACTTTGCACTAACTCAGAACATATATGAGTTTACATTGATATTTATGACATAGCTAAAGAAAGCTTCATGGTTCTCTATGGAATCTTTGGCAATATTTTTGGCAGAGCTTGGCTTGGATAATGTTAGGAGTGCTCATTGTTTCTTGATGATACTGATTGGAGATTTATTGATCTTCTTTGTATTTTAACTTTCTTTGAACAACTTAAGTACTTGTATTACATAGTTTGATTATGACAGGGGTCCCATATATTATATGGGTCTGTTTTCATATCACTGTGTGCGCAAGGCAGGATTGGTGAATAGTGACATGTGTCTGGAGTAAGAACTGCAACTGCCAGATATGTGTGGCCCACTGCTGTACTCAGACATGGCCTGTGTGTGTGAGCATGCCCAGTATGACCTTTCAGTATGTTGTTGACTGACATTTGCTTTGTTTGTTTAAGTGTGTGAGCATGCGCAGTATGAGTTTCAGTATGTTGCTGACTGAAATTTGCTAAATTTGTTAAGTGTGTGAGCATGCCCACTATGGGTATACATACTATATGTGTGTGTGAAAAATCAAGTTGGTTTTTACTTCTGGGCTCACCTTTGTGTTGTACATCGACAAGAAGCACGCTGTGCCTGCAGGGCTTCCATGAGTCAATTTGCATAGCCTTATCAACATTTCTACACACAGGGGGGGCAGCTATTATTTGTACATTTCTACCCAGGGGGGCACACCTGATTGTTACTGTGGGTGTACATAGGATGAGGGATACACCTGACACTTATACACATTTGCTAGGCCTGCACTGCTATGTCAGGTACTCCATTTCAGTCTGCACTGTTGCCTATCGTACTAGCTTCAGGCATACCACTGTACTACAGACCTTAGCTTCCAATTACACGCATATTAGTTTGTGACTTCATAGCCTACCCAACCCACATCACACTGCCTGGCCTGCTGTTATCTGTCTGCATAGGCCTGGGGGGAGGTTACCCATATGCCTCTTCAGAGAGCATGATACAGCATTTGTTTGTGTTTGCGCTTGTGTTTGTCTACAATTGTTCTTCTGGCTGTGACTGTTAGGTATGTGACCCCCTCCCCCCCAACTGGTATGTGTGAGTGACTTAAGTTGTGTCTGTGCCAGTGAAATGCTGTCTTGGCTTAGTGGTTCAGTACTGTGACTATAGTGCATAGTATCCTGAGTTTGAGCCCTGTCACTGCTTTTTATTTTCCTGCTGGGCAGACCTGACTGGTTAAGGAACAGTAAAGAGCGTGTTTACCCGACTTTGCTCAGTTTTGCCTGACTTTGCCCAACGTTGCTCAACATTGCCCGATGTTGCGCTGGTTAGCGCAATGCGCAGCTACGTGCAATTGTATTTAAATATGCTCAGTACTGGTAAAATGTGCTTAGCAGTGCTTTGTCTTGCTTAAAATAGGGTACTCATACCTCAGGTGGTGCTGCAGGGCTGCCTATGTCGGATGCACATAGTACACTCCCTATACATGTTTGAAAACAGGTAGTGTCAAGTTAGGCATCCCTTTTACTGTGTGTGTGAGTCAGAGAGAGGTTTCATTTCCAGGGTTCCTACTGAGTCAGTGTATGTGCTATGCGTTGCCTCTTTGCCAAGGCCAGGGCATACTGGGCATGCCTCCTTCTGCCTACTAGGGCACGCTCAGGTTGTTCCTCCTCTGAGTCACGCTGTGCCTGTGCAGGCCTTGGCAATGGTGGGGGGCTGGTTGGCCCTGCCCCATGCTGTTCCTGCTGTAGCTGTTTCTGCAGGATCATATTGTGTAGCATGGCACATACCATAACAATTTGGGTATCTTTAGATGGTGAGTACTGCAAGGCTCCACCAGATGTGTCCAGGCACCGGACCCGTGACTTGAGCATCCCAAACACATGCTCAGTTATGTTTCTTGTGTGTGCGTGTGCCTCATTATGGAGTTCTTGCTCAGGTGTGTGTGCATTTCTGATGGGTGTCATCAGCCATGGCTCCAGTGCATATCCAGCATCCCCTACTAGGTGACCATAGGGAATGTCCCCATTGGCAAATAAGTGGTACAGCTGGGTCAGATGCCAAATGTGGGAATTATGATAGCTTCCAGGGCATCCAGCACACACATTCAGTATTATGCCCTGGGCATCGCACACAAACTGGCAATTGATGGAGGGGAAGCCCTTGCGGTTGATGTAGACCCTACCCCGCTCACCAGGTGGTGCTTTGATGCATATGTGCGTGCAGTCTATTGCACCCACTACCTCAGTGTATTCTGCTATTTGGTGGAAAAGACGCATATTGCTGGCCAATGCCTCATGGGAATTGGGGAAATATACGTGGTTACTGACGTGCTGACATGGCATCCAGGAACTGGTGGAGTACCCTGGATGCTGATACCTGTGAAATCCCCATCATATCACCAGTTGGTCTTTGGAAGGTACCTGTAGCTAGTATTCTTAGGCCAACACATACCGTGGTATCCACTGGGATGGGTTCCCCTCTGTTGGTTCTGTGTATGAGGCGTGGCCGGCACAGCTCAACAATTTGCTGTAGGAGGTCTCTGTCCACCCTATAACGCTCCACTATCTCCAGCTCATGTAGCCCCTGGTAGGTTACCCTGGGCCGGTACACTCTTCTCCGTCTTCTCACTGTGTGTTGCTCAGCAGCATTCACAACATCACCACCCTCAGCACCTTGCACATGTTGGTTTATGACAGCAAGAGCAGCCCCTAACATTTTGTCTGACTTAAGCTTTTTAAGCCTTCCCTCTTTGTATACTGCAGTGTTGCAGAGTTCTTGAGAAAAAAAACAGGGGGGAATGGTGTTTGCCGAGTTTAAAGTGCTGGGCTGGGCTAGTCTGCTGCCTGTGTAATTGGCTGATTCTGATATATTTCACCTGGCACCTCTGCTAGTTCTCCTTGGTTAACTTCCTACTACTTCTTTTTCTTCTTTTTGCCTTTCTGTTTCTGCCCGGGGGAAGCGCCGCGCAAACAAGTGCATACACACGCACATGCTGTTTGCATGTTTGCAAGAAATTTCCTATATTTTAACAGTGTGCACCTTTGGTTTCAGGTTTTCAAATAGGACAACTGTAGGCACGCCTCTTTGCACTCCTGAGCAACTCAGGGCAAACACAAGCCACTGGGCTCTAATTAGCTTACACCCTGTCAGACACACACCCTCATGATGTCACCTATATTCTAGTCTTCTACTCACCTACTCCTACTCTTAAACTCTTGGGACATACCTCACATGCTGGGGAAAATTGGGATTCACTATCCTTATCCACATTTGCATAGGATTGCCTAGTAATGCATGGTTACATCTCTCACACTGAGCTCCCCCCCTTAGCAACCACTAGTCAGTGGCCATGTTGTTTTCAGCCTGCCATTCACCTGCATGGCAGAATAAGCTTTTTAGTGAAAATGTCTATTTTTGGCTTTTTTTATTTATTTTCTTGTTTTTATAAGTGCCGCACATTTGCACGGTGCTGCTCTATGCTTAAACATCAGAGATCAGGGGAAAAAAAGTTAAATGTTTATATTTTTAAACATTTTAAAATGCCAGTGGTCTTATATTTGGCCATTGGCATGCTTCTTTAACTGTATGCATCCTTTATTTGGAGCTATCATAGCTCCTTTTAGCTATTTGTAGAAATGTATTCCGTTACCAACGGAGTACATTTCTGCAGGTAACACTAATCTTCCATGGACAGGTTAATGTTTCCTGGATCGCAAATTTACGTCATTTGCATGGCTTTCACCAGCAAATGAGGTAATTTGCATACCATGACGCTGTCTGTGCAAGAGCAGCTTTAGCAGCTCTCGTGCATGCCCCTGATGGCTGTTCCTGGATCGCACGGCAGACATATTGCCGGCATGAGCCCTACACCCTTCTTGCACTCCGTGCAAGCTTTCGTGAATCTGGGGGATTATGTGTGTATTTTTTCTGTCATGTTCATTCTTCTTAGGTTGATATTCTCTGTTATACTAAATCTTTGTGTTGAACACCTTGAATAAAGTTGTAAAAGTTCTATATTTACATTCCAAATACTTTGTAGAATATATTTTTTAGTAATTTCTCATATTTGGTAAGAATTTTTGGGGAGGTGTTTTATTCCAAAGGATTAATCTACTTATTAGTTTTAACATCATAAATAACTATACACAATAATTATCCTTTGTTTTGTTTCCTTTGAGTATTGTTTGTGGTTCGATTAGCTATACCTACCTTTCAACTCATATTCAACACATATGAAATCGTCCTTCCATAAAGTAGTCATGTACACATTTTCTGATTTATTATAATTCATTCATTTGCTTTGCCACTTTATTAGTCCTTTGTTTATTTAGAGCATGGCAGACTATATTGTTGTGTGTTGAGGTCCTGTATAGTAACAGTATTTGCTCTGAAGACATAAGAAAAAATTGTTTTACTTTATGTAAAGGACCTTTACAGAAGCTGACTGTCTACTTCAAGTTTGCATGATCTGCTTATGTTTTACTACAAGGCACTCTTTTCTCTATTTTAATAATTTTTATTTGCTATCTCTTTGCTGCATTAAGCTTATTTTACTTGATAGTATTCAGAGTTATGGAGAAACCTATTGAACTACTGTCCTGTAGATTTACTGAAAGTGGGTTAAATGCAGTAATGCATTATATGACAAATAAAATCTCTCAAAACAAACAATAAAAGAAAAAGAGAAGAAAAAACAGACAAAAAAAAACAGCTCATGCATAAAGGACTAAAACGTAAATTAGATTTTGATGGTAATTAAAGGTGACTTAATTTCTTACCTTCATCTATCCTTAGAATCTGACTTTTATAGAATAACTAGCCATAAACCTGACTGGCCCCTAGATAAAGGAGATATCTTGCACTGTAAAAATCATGAGATTAAATGTATTAATGATGAAATCCTCCTCTTTTTTTTTTTTGACATATCAGAACTTTTGTCTTTCACTAATGCTATTGTTTCAGCACCAATTGCAGTTGGCAAATTTTAATTTATTACCGAATGTCACAATAGTTAATCCAAGAAGTCCTGTGACTTATTGAAGGATAGAGTAACTCCTCTTTGTGATACACTGACTTCAGAGTTAAATTCTGACTCTGACTGCACTAACTCTGTCAGGTAAAAATGAGACTTAAAGGTGTTCCACCTCTTCATTATATCTATGTATATAGAAAAGAGTGTTAGTAGTTAGTCACCATACCTAAACTCCGAGAATAGGTATAATGACATTCTTAATTACCATAAATGTGCCAAATGTATTGGTAAAGATGTTTTAACTATACTGAAGATTCTCTGATGAAATCTTTGCATAGCTTGTCAGTGACCTTATTAAAATGATCACTGTATTCTTCCTGTCAGGTGCACATATAAGTGATATTTTGGTGGTCATTAAGAAACTCTGTGCTTTTGATAGATTTGGTTTAATTGCATTTCACGTAGGTGGTGAATGACCTCAGGAAGATGTCCCTTTTGAAAGTTAAGGAAAGTCTATTCAGTTTGATAAATGTGTTTATTCTTCAATATAGTGACTTAAAAGTCAATGAAATTATTCCTTCACAAAGATTAGGCAATTACCTTTTCAACAAAGGGATTAAATTCAACAGCTGCTTGAGACAGTGATATTTCCATCAAGAAATATGGGAGGATGTTACTCTTTGGATGGAAATACTGGGGAAACCTAATTTATTTTCTGTAGGTGGCATTCATTTAACCTTGACTTGATTTTTGTAAAACTAGTTTGTAGTATCTTAGCCACTATTTTAAACATCTTGGCATTAAAAAGTATGAACTAATTCAAAATATTTTACCGGCACTAGAAGTTTGGGAAATAAACAGGAAATTAGCATAATAAATTAACCAGTATGATTATATTGGCAAGTATTTCCATTGAAACATTGTTTCCAGCTAATGGAGCTGCTGTTGAAATCCAGGGTTACACAGGTTAGCCCAACTGTTGTACATGCCCTTTGGAGATGGGAAATATTTGTATACATTCAAATTATTCTTCAGTTCAAAATTATTTATACTTTAATTAATGTTGGACATCTTCATATTGCAGTCTGGGACAGTGGATAATTCAGTTAAAAAAAAAAACAGTTTGCTATAGATACCTCAACTTAAGTTTAGAGTAACAACAGACTGCTTTCTGTCTGAATTAAAACTTTTCAGATCTGAGAACCTCTCAATAATTTTGGTGACTTACACTATCCTAATATTGTTTGGAGATCACTGTTTAGTAATAATGCTTAAAAACTATTTATTGATTTTATTAATAGACACTGTATTTATCAGATATTATGAATCACACTAGTAGGTCTACCACTGAAGATATAATTTTAATTAATTTTAGGGGCTATATAAAAGAAATTGGATACTAGCCCATTTTGTATATTTCACTTCACAAGACTGTGATAACTTCTGTTGAGGTGAATGTTAATATCAGCCATAACAGTGGTAGCTTTCAGAATTTCTCCCTAGCCATAATAGAAATGCTGAAGAAAGACTTTTCCATATGGTACTAAAAGCACAAGTTTCATGCTAAAAGTTAGGAGGAATGCTGGGGTTTATTTTCCTACAAGGCTGGATAACTTACAGATTCCCATATAAATGCTGCTAAACATATTTATGGAAAGAAGTAAGCATCATAGCAACCTTCCTCTTTGGAACTATGCTATTAAGAAGGTCTTCACCAAAAAAAAAAAACATTTACATAGAGACTACATATCATCATTCTCTTTGGTAAATAACAAAATAAGATTCACTAACTTCCAGAGTTCTTAAAATGGTTATATCTGAATTTAGGTTTACATATACATACATGGCTTCTGCATTTGGTGACAACAAATCCTTCTATAAATATGTTTATTATAGAAAATAAACATTCAGTCTAACTGCATATATTAGATAAACCCTACTACTGTTAGACTGAAAATATATTAGGCATATTTGCTACTACATTTCAAGCTGTCTCTCCTAGAGAATTATCTCAGTTATTAAATGGAATAACTAGCATTACTGCCCTTCAAATTGTAAATCTGAGGTCCATTATACTTCATCCAAACTCATGTCATACTCTAGTGTGGAGGTAGATGGCATCCAAAATAAAACCATTTAGAAAATTCAAGATTTAATATATCTTCTACTACACAATTTAATAAGTAAATCTTTCCAACAAGATTATGTACACTTAATCTGAAAATAGATGGAAGCAGCGCCTGTCTACATGTATGGGGATAGCAAAGACCCACATAGATTTCAAACTGTCAGGCAAGTGTTGTAGTAAATTGTTTGTTTATTGGCTTTGTGGATTGGAAGAATCTGATTGGGCAGAGTTTATTTTCAGTGGATTCCAAGGGGGGAGCTCCATAGTAATATTATATATTAAAGAATAAAAGCTGACTTAGATTTAGGGAGATAAAGCTGAAGTGGTGGGTACAGTGTTGTAGACTGTGGTATTGTTAGTATGACACAGATGTAGAGTATGGAGGGATTAGTATGACAGACACTTAATATTACTTAGCGAATGAGAATGATAAAGGTAAAGTATACGTAAAGATGCTATTGTTATAACAAATTACTACAGGATATTTTAAGGCTTAAGAATTGGTAAACTGAAGACAAATAACACTATCATATGTTCAATAACAGCAGTTAGAGGTGGTGGAGAGTAGTGTACTCTGAGATGAAATGTGATTAGATCTTCAAAGTGCTGAACAGATGAATAGACATGGATCAAGTTAAAGGATGGCAGTTACATAACCAGTTGTGTCTGAGGTGATGTTTTAGAGGAGCCTTAAAGGAAAGACAATAATGATGTTTTTCCTTTTGAGGAGGGGGGTGTTCAAAGATTTGGATACTGCATTGGAGAAGTTGATTATTGCTAAAATCCAGAGAATTGATATGGAATTTGATAGAGGACTGAAGGGAGTTAGGGGAGTCGTACCACCATTAAAGTTAAAGGAAGGATATTTATTTGGCTAGTATAGTACTGAGTGGGTCATTGTCATAGTTGTGCAGGTAAGTCTGTATTGAAGATTAAGCTAGTTATTAGATTTGTGAAATATGCAGTGGTTGGTTGAGTGGTTAGTGGAAAAACATGAAGCCAAGTGATAAGGAAGTTTCACTTTGTCAATCAGTGAAGTGAAAAGATAAGTAAAGACAGAGAGAGAGAGAGACGAGCACTAGAAGAGATTAGGTAAGAGGAAAATGATGAAAGCAGTACATCTATCTAGATGGGCTGACAGCATGTGATGTGGTAGACAGCCATGTTTGGTAGTGCATTTATGAACCACTGTGTTGATGTGATGTCAGGTTTAAGTAATGAGTCAAAGTGGATATCTTAAACTTTAAGGATACATATTAGTTCAAGTTATTTGTTGTCACTGATATCGTGAAAGTCTGACATGTTTTTACGGTTGTAAAGAGATGATTGGAAGGACATGATTTCTCTTTTTGAATTTAATTTTAGCCTGAAGTCTTTGGTCTATTTTTGGATAGAGTGAAAGTTTTTTAAGTGGTAGAACGGTGTTGACTTTGTATTGAGCAGTGTTGGCTGGATGCCGTACACTGATCCTGTTTATTGCAAATACAGGATCCAAGAAGTTATCTTTGACAGTTGTCCATTTAAATGGGTTGTGGAAATGGTCTGGTTAGATCATTTGAGTGACTGAATATCATAAGCAAGGTAACTGGAAAATCACTTCATGGTTAATATAGCAAGCTGTAGCTGGGATGGTTTGGAAATGAGGAAGTTGTGGTTGACTATGTAAAAATTATTTTGACAGGTCAAAAATAGTTGTGCCATAGTTTAGGTTGTCTTCTACCTGCTTGTAAAAGTAAGTAGTGCAGTTTCTCTACCATGTCCTTGGCCTAAATTCACATTGTGAGTCTGAGAGGAGATTGTTGGTCTTAGGTGGTTCAATAATTGGTACAGATGCATTTTTCAGTATCTTACATGCTTGTATGGATTGCAGTGGACCTATATAATGCATTAACTCTGTAGAAGACCACCTTTTTGAAGTAGTATTATTGTGGTGGATTTCAAGAATGGTAGACAATTTCATCTTTGGTGGCTCTTTTTATTAACTCCTTTAACTGCAAATGCTAAGTATTCTTAATTTAACCTACCTTTTTGTGTTGAAACTGGTACAGAACCAAATTTAAAAAATATGCTGAAATGGAAAAAAAACACTCTGATCTCCAAGGACATTTCTTTTCTTGCAGCTTTCATTTTTATTTCAAATCCTGTCAGGACAACAGACATATTTGTGAGCAGTGTAGTACATACTGTCCATAGCAGTCAGGCATTCATTTTATTTATTTATTTATTACATTAACTGGGGGGTGGGGGCATCAGCTGTGAATTACATTATCAAGTTGAAATATATCACTCTGGCTATTGTTTCTTCCACTTTTTGTGGCAGTCATGCATCAGAGATAATCTTCAGAAGTGGTTATCTGTTTGGGGGTAAAGTTTATAAATGAAAGAAAATGGCAATTCTATGACCATAGTGAAGTGATCCCTGACTTGTTAGGAGTGGTGACGGTGTATATATGTATGAGTGCAGCAAGCTGAAATATGTCCCAGTAGCCATTTTTTAAAACACTTTCATCACAATTTAACATCAGTGGAGTACAAAGTGGGTTGCAATCTGTTTGAGGTATGGAGGCATACTGAGTGAGTGAAAGCACAGGACAGTTATATGATCACTGTTAAGTGATTACACTGTGGTTTGTCAGGGCAGTTTTATTTGGAATAGGGTAACTAAGAAATTAAAGACAATTACATAATCACTATGAAACATTGATATGCTTTATTTGGGAGGCAGTGCATAGCAGTAACTTGAATTACATTACTATGGCTGATATTTATTTTATTTTCATCACAGAGAAACTAAGAGGTAAGTACAAAAGATGCCTGACTTTTGAGGATAGGTATGAGGAGTCATGTTGTTTGCGAAAACATAAGACAGTTGCATTATATCTGTTGAAAAATCACTGATATGCTTTGCAAGATGCAGTGTGTATGTCTGATATCAGTGAGTTGAAAAGCACTACTGTGGACATTATAACTTTCATTTTCTTCTCAAAATGATATCAGAGGTGTATAGAATGTGGTTACCTTCTTCTGCAGGAGCTTGCTATTTGTGAAAGCAAACTGTTGCATGATCACTGGTAAATGACAATCATTGATATGACTTATTGGGGCCAGGTATGTCACTGTGAAAAACAAGCAAGTACTTAATTGTAGAAATTATTTTATGCAACTTCTATACAGTCAAAGGCAATGTATCTCTCTCAGGATGGACACATTTCTCTGAGACGATATATGTTCAAAATTATCTGAAGCCAGTGTTTGTTGCATTTTAGAAATGTATTAAAGACACAGCCCATGGTTTGTTTTTCAAGCTTTACTTTAATGTGATGATTTTACAGCATCTCTAATTCAAATTTTAAAGTCACTTCACAGCAAACTTGCACATTTTTATTTTTTATCATTCATGAATAGTCCATAAAATCTTACATATAGTTTGCTTTTATAACATAAAAAATAAAACAACAATTTATTTGCCTTTGAAACTGATGTTTTTCACAATTTGAAATATTATTGTAGAAAAAAGATAGAAAGCATTACTAGAAACAGTAGACTGTCAGTTACAACTCCAGTATCCAACATTTTTATGGGTCTATGTCATTCTATTGAATGCGTATGTCACTGAATCCCAAATGGTCAGACTCCTTTGATTGAAAATTCATTTAACTGAAAACTCATTTGATAGGAAAGTGTAGATATCTATAGATAGTATGTGATGCTGTCATTTCTTATCAGAGGAGTTATTAGGCAAGTGAGTTTATCAGAGTCTGTGTGGATTATAATTGTCAGCATCATGTTGTATTCCTAAATCTGTAGAGGTTTCTGTTTGCATTGAAGCACTGATTTACTGTGTGATGCTTGTTTTCTTTTCTACATGGTTGACAC
Organism: Protopterus annectens; assembly: GCF_019279795.1. Lineage (NCBI taxonomy): Eukaryota > Metazoa > Chordata > Ceratodontiformes > Protopteridae > Protopterus > Protopterus annectens. The sequence goes on from NC_056741.1 coordinate 1,233,787,528, forward strand.
TTGAAAAAATCCACAAACGTCTGAAAGCAAGGAAACCAAAGAACAAGGCAGAAGCCCTCACAGTCCTAAACGCAATTTATTAAAACAGAAAATCACAGCGTTTTCGCCACACACATATGGTGGCTTCTTCAGAGGATACAAAGGCAACCAAACACAAGCAGTTAAATACTGAAAGTTAATTGAAGTCAACTGCTATCAATTAACCACAAATTATGCAACAAGATGCCTGCATTAAACTGAAGAAGTAAAATGCAAAAAGCCTCAGGCATAGTTTAAATACATGTTAAACTGTTGATGTAGTTAAAAGACTGTGACAATACAAAAAGACACAATATTTTGACACAGTCAAACCCAAATAAAATTCAGTATATTTCCTAAGAAATAAAAATACACAAGAAAAAAGTGTCACAAAATTATATGTACATTTAAAAAGCAAAATGCTAAATAGTCATTCCCAAGTATACATTATTTTAAAAAGGGGGACGACATAATAAAACAAATGAATAACTTTTTACTAAAAATTAATATAAATTCCAAAGATGTAGACAAATAAAGCCAAAAAATTATACAGGGATAGGTCATCCTATTCTAAAGATATGGCCTTCCCTAATTTACGTGTACAAATTGAGGGTAGTTTTGGGGTTAATCCATCTGAGTTACCTGAGACTGTTAGAGCAACTGGTCCTGGGTTTGTGGATAGTCAAGATGTACCAACACAAAATGACCAACCTTTACGTAGGAGTAACCGTAATAGAAATAGACAGGATACCAGTAGGGGGTCGAATGAAATGATACCTGCTGCTGGGTATGAAGGACCCCAAAATACCAGCAATAATTTTTTAGGGAACAGGAACAACAGGGGTCGCCAGAGGGGAATGCGAATTGGAACAACTAATCACAAACCCCCTTTACATTCTGAACACTCCTGTTAAGGTTGTTAAGAATATGAAAGGTGATTTTACAATTTATAATTTTTCACACCTTACCCTTGAACCAGAAATTGTTGAACTGTTAGCCTTGGGTAATACTTTTGTACCTTCTATCAAATGCGACTTGGCCAGGGTGTTATTGGATTTAAAATGTTATGTACGTAAACTAAATTTGAAACTTCTGTTTAACTTTTCCACAGACTCCCTGGTCTCAAGCTGAAACTGCCTAGTACTTTCAACCCGCCTCCATGTGGTCCTAAAATGTTTGAGAGTGCCTGTGAGTTGGACATCAGGTTTTTATTGAAGCGGCCTTGTGTTGGTACTAGCCGCTTCAATATTTCCAAGGACCAACTTGAAGCATTACGTGACCTCCGCAATGTCGGGTCAGGATCATCAAGCCTGATAAAGGTGGCGGTTTGGCCATCTTTGAGCAGGCTGACTATGTAGAAAGAATGCACAGGGTCCTTGATTCTGACTCATATGAAATCTCATCTGTCAATGAGATGAATATCAGTGCCAGTAGGATTAGGGGTTATCTGAGGGATTTTTTCATCAACGGCAGAATAGATGAGGAGACATATAAATATATAGACATTTTCCATGCCAAGACCCCTGTCATGTTTGGAATCCCCAAGATTCACAAAAACCTTGGGGATCCACCTATGAGGGCACTGATAGATGGTAGGCTTTCCCTCACCTACCCTTGTTCAAAATTCGTGGATACTTTACTGAACCAGTATGTTGACAGTGTACCTACTATTTGTAAAGACTCATGGTCTTTTCTTTCTGACCTAAATGGGCTTGAGTTGGATATGGATGTTAACTTTTTGACCATAGACGTGGTCGATCTTTATACATCCATACCACACCAGGAGGCCATTGAGTGGATTGACTTGCTTTTGCGTGAGCTTCAGGCTCCTATTAATGTCATTAATAATGTTACTGAGTTGCTTAACATCATTTTGTCATCAAATTATTTCCTGTTAGAAAAGACATTTACATTCAAAAGAGGGTTGCCATGGGCTCCCCATGTGGGGCAGCCGTAGCCAACCTTTTATGTCCTATTGGGAAAGAAATTTTGTTTTAAACAACTCAGAGTGGAATGGTAAACTTTTCTACTATACTCGTTACCTTGATGACATTTTTATTCTTTTAGGGGTGATCATTTAACAGCACAGAGTTTTGTCGATTACATCAATAGTACAACACCGTTTCTTAAATTCACTTTCCAGTTTGATGGTGTTAGTATGAATTACCTTGATGTAAAACTGACTAGGGACGGTATTACAGGAAGGTTAATTTCCACAATTTATAGGAAAGATACATACGTGAATTCCTTCCTTCATTATACCAGTTCTCACCCCTTCAAACTTAGAAAAGCAATAGTCAAAGGGCAGCTTGTGAGGGCCGTGAGAATTTGTAGTCAATCGTCAGACTTTAACGTTGAATGTCAATTTTTGACAAACCTCTTTGTCAACCATGGCTATCCAGCTACTCTTGTGTCTGAACTAATAGAAGAGGTCTTGAATAAAAGAAATAGTGGGTTTTACAGACCTCTCTTGCTTCAAGAAGAGTCGCCTTGCACTGTGGCGGTTCGTAGATCTAGTGCCTCTGGCAACTTTTCCGATGCCACGTCTCCTATTGAACCTGCCTCTCATAGGGCCTCTACTTGTAGTTTCATTTCCACATTTGGGGTGAACTCGTATGCAATACAGAACATTTTGTTTAAAAACTGGTTTTTTATCACCAGTAATGCACCTGTAGGTGAGAAGTTAGGTGATAGACCTGTTGTAGTGTTTAGAAGAGGTAGAAACATCAAAGAATTGTTACAGACTCCTTATGGCACTTGTAGTGCTAGAATTAATGGTTCTTTGCCTGCGGCTTCTGTAACTTCTGCTCACATATTAAAACAGGTAGTAGTTTTGCATTGAAGGAAGGAAATATTTTATACATCATCGTATTTCCTGTGATACGAAAACAGTAGTTTATATTGCTTTTGCACATGCTGTCCAGCATTCTACGTCGGAAAGACGGACAGAAGGCTTAAAGACAGATTGTATCAGCACTTATATGCCATCAGGAATAAGAGACTTGATAATGCCCTTGCCAAGCATATCTGTTCTTTTCCTGGGCATGCTTTCTCTTTCATGGGGATTGACCACCTCCCTGTTCATCCTCGTGGTGGACCTAGTGCTCTTATACTTGAGACAAATGAATTGCTTTGGCAACTTAAGCTTAACGCTTTCTACCCTCCGGGGTTGAATGAAAGCTGTAATATTGCACCTTATCTCAAATTAAAATCGTATATGAGATAGTTGTCCCCTTTTTACTTTAAGAATCACATTTGCCTTGACACTTTTGATTTAGTCCTTTTTGCATTAGCCCACTATGTGTGGGTACAGTGTCAAGCCACTTGGTGGCACTGTTTCCTACCTTTTTGTTGGTATTTGACCTAGCAAGGTTTGGCTTAGGTTGTTATATTTACATTTAGTACTTTTACTTAATTTTAAGGTCACACTTTAGATGTGGGTTGTCTACATCTTTGGAATTTATATTAATTTTTAGTAAAAAGTTATTCATTTGTTTTATTATGTCGTCCCCCTTTTTAAAATAATGTATACTTGGGAATGACTATTTAGCATTTTGCTTTTTAAATGTACATATAATTTTGTGACACTTTTTCTTGTGTATTTTTATTTCTTAGGAAATATACTGAATTTTATTTGGGTTTGACTGTGTCAAAATATTGTGTCTTTTTGTATTGTCACAGTCTTTTAACTACATCAACAGTTTAGCATGTATTTAAACTATGCCTGAGGCTTTTTGCATTTTACTTCTTCAGTTTAATGCAGGCATCTTGTTGCATAATTTGTGGTTAATTGATAGCAGTTGACTTCAATTAACTTTCAGTATTTAACTGCTTGTGTTTGGTTGCCTTTGTATCCTCTGAAGAAGCCACCATATGTGTGTGGCGAAAACGCTGTGATTTTCTGTTTTAATAAATTGCGTTTAGGACTGTGAGGGCTTCTGCCTTGTTCTTTGGTTTCCTTGCTTTCTACATGGTTGTGCAACATGGAGTTAGTATATATAAGTAAGTGGAGCAAAGCCCCCAGGAGCGGGGTTCAGGGGATCTTCCTCCCTGCAAAAATATTTTTATGGTATATTTAATTTTGTGGTATATTTGCTATGGAGAATTTTTTTGTCAAATGATTTTTCTATCAAATTGGTTTCACCATTTGGGATTCAATTAAATGACATTCAGCAAAATGAGATATCTGCATCTAAAAACACAAGCTAACTACAGTTATAACTAAATATTTAGATTTGTTGTCAAAATAATTTTACTAAAACAACTATCAAACTTTCAGAAATATACCCCTGTACTGACTGCCTCCACCCATGGGCATACACAGCAATTAGAAAGTACCAGGCTGTCAAGTTGCACTCTATTCTGTTTTCTTAGGTCAGAGTATACAACTTTTGTTCAAGATAGTTGAATACTTGTCTTCAAAGATGGCAGCACATTGAGTAATAACAACTTAATTCTAGCTCTCCCAGTGTGAAAACAGAAACTTAGCAGAGAAAGCCAGTGGAGTTATATTTCTTGGTAAATTGCAGTAACTGGCTTGTCATTGTACTGTCTGGATGCCAAAAAAAAAAGAAATACAGAGGACCTGAAGGAAAATCCACTACAAAAGGTGAGGAAAAAACATTGAATGAGAAAAGTGCTGCAGTTGCTCAGAAAAAGCAGCACAAGCTCTAGACATGATTGCCAGTAACCTAGAGGAAAGTATAAGACAACTGCATACAGACCCGATTAAAATAAATGAAATATGGGTAGAGTACATCATCTCAAACAACAAAAGGCTGGAAAAAATGGAAGAAGCTTTAAACAGATATTCGGATGAGGTGATAAAACTGTAAAAATAAGAGGTCAAAATGAAGAAAACACTGGCATAATATAAGATTGCTCAAGAAGAGATGTATCACAACATAATAGAATTAGAGATAGAGCACAAAGAGAAACCTGAGATTTTCTGCTGTACCAGAGAAGCTGGAAGGAACAGACTATTAATTTTATAAAAGCACAAATAAGCAACTGGACTGCTATTCCACAATAGAAGTTGTTAATTGAAAGGGCACATTGTGTGTATGTTCCAAACCTGGCTATGAGAAAGCAACCTAGACCTTTAATAGTAAAGATGTAATCCTGCAAACAGAAGGAGCTGATTCTGACAAATCTGTGGCAGAAAGACAAAGTACTAAAAGTGAGAGAGAGAGCAGAGCATTTGTGGAGAATGATTATTAATGTTACACCAGGCAGAACAGGAGTAAATATATTCCACTATTCAGGGAATGTTGAGAAGCAGGAATGAGATTCAAACTGCTGTACCTAGCTATCTTCAAAATATTCTTCCACGGAGGGACACAATAATTTTTGATGAAGTGCATACTAAAGAGGAAATACAAAGGTTTGTCCAACAAAAAGTGAGCTGTGAAACAGAAGGAGATTCTGATTCTTGTTGTTCTTCTGGTAATAAAGACCACAGAGAGACTGTGTCAGTGAAACCTTTTAGAGAAGGAAAAAGGCACAAGAGTTGACTAGAAGAACTGACAGTACACTGGGAATGAAGCAGAGGCAGGATTTAGGAGATGGAAATGAACAGAAATAAAACTAATAACTTGGAAATTGACAAATGTAGGATTACAAAGCATTAATTATATTTGTGAAACATGACAGAACAAGAAAATCTGAAAATATTGGACTCTTTTTGGACTTTATTAAACTTGCAGGGTACTCCAAAGCATGTGCCCTACTTCATGTCATTAATGTTTAGAAAAATACTTAGGAGAGGGGAAGAGGAGGGAGAAAGTAAACTGTTAGCAAAACACAGTTTTTCTTAATGGTACTATTTTTATGGTGCATGATCTTTGTATGCTATAAAGTAAAGTTTTTTTTCAGTTGTTTTTAAGTATAATAGGGATACTGATGAAAACAGATGCTCCTGCTTTTTTTTCTCTTTTTTCTTGTTCAGTTTTAAGAAATGTAGGCACTGCAATGTAAAAAAAGAACAAAAGTCTGGGTAAAAGAGCATGACAAAAGAAAAATTGGTGTACTTTTTCTCATTCTTGCACAGGGGAATGACTGGATTAAGGCCCTTAGCTTGATCTAGTAACAAGTTTTAAGAGAAAGCAAGTAAAGGAAAAAGAATACTGAATATTATGTTTTTTTTTTCCAGTAAGTAAATGTATGCTTAGTAGCAATTTTATATCTAGATAATGTTCTCCGAAAGCATTCAAGTGTTTACTCAGCTGGGAGAGCTATAAAGATAGGACAAAACCAGACATCACTTAGTAGAAGCACAGGCTGCACTATGCGTCTTAGCATGGATAACCTTTCTTTTAGGTTAACTCAAGTTTGTGATTGTGGCTGTGAGTTGGAACATTTGTTCCTATTAGGAGAGTAAAACTTCTATATTTGAAGATGTACATAGTTTTGTGTGTTATTAATAAGTTAATAGATTTTAGGGGTATACTGGGGCTGTTTTTGTGTTTTTTTTTTTTTGTTTGAGTGCTTTCAATAAAAGAAAATGTTTTGTAAGTTGTGACATAGGCTCAAATGGATATGACAAAAAACAACTGTATAAAAGAGCAACCTGCCAAACAATGTATGCCTGTAACACAAAAGCTGGAACTAGACATTTAACAAAAAAGCTGTTATACATAAAAGGTGAGAATAATAACTTTTTAATACAATGATGCTTTATGTAATGTTTTTAAATGTCAATGGTCTTACAGATAAATACAAAAAAAGAGTAGAGAGCTATATTAAAAATGTAGAGTGCAAATAGCTATGCTACAGAAGACACACTTGGAAAGAAATGAACACGCAAATTTGATATAGAAATATTTTCAGGATGGTTATTCAGCAGAATACCTGGAGCAAAGGAAAAGCAGAGTACTTATATTAATTGTAAGAGAAGCTTCAATAGTGATATATGAAAATAAAAATGATAATAATGATAGATTTGTAGTACTAAAGGGCTACTGGCAAGGGAGGAGGATTACACTAGCATGTATTTATATTCTGCCTAAAACTGGTGTAATGGAGCTTAAGAAAATTCTGGGAGAAATAATCAGCTTTCAGCAAGAAATATTACTTATAAGTGGGGACTGAAATTCTGATTTGCAGCAGTGAAGATGTGTCTGGGGGGGCAGAAGGGAAAATATAACAAAGGAGGGTAGATTTTTGAATCAATTTATGAAAATGTTTGGCATGGAAGATCTGAATTCAGTACTAGGAGTTTGGAATTAATTTACATATTATTCCCCAAGAACTGGGCTAGGCTAGACAGAGATTACATTTCACAGGAACATGTGAATTTAATTGAAGGTCTTGATATGCACCCAATAACTACTCCAGATCATTGGCCAATAATAACTAAACTAAAAACAGTGGGTAATGAAATACAAATGAGACAATGGTGCTTTCCCATCTGTCTATTGAAAAGAGAGGAATTTAAGGAATGAGTAGTGGAAATTATTCAGGTACTATTAGAGACGATAGAAATTTCTTCTGAAAATATAGCTAGGGAGTGGGATAAAATTAAAGTGGATTTTAAAACTAGGGTAGAAATAAAAGAAAGGGAGATATGGTTAAGAAGTAGCAAGAATTATTTAGAATGAATGACAAATTTTAAAGTATAGCAAAGTAGGGGGATTCTCACAGAACTAGAAGAGGAGCAACTGCAGAATGCTAGACAGAAAATAAGGGATTACCTTGATAATATGCAAGAGTTTAGTTGCTGTTAAGCAGCTGTTTTTTTTGATAATAACTCTAGAGCACAAAAACTTTTAGCACAACAACTCAAGCAACAGAAAGTAGAAAGGACTGTTGCCAAGCTTAGGGAGCCTATAACAAAAAAGATAAGAGATCCTGTAGAAGTATTAGAAATATTTTGGAAATTCTATGAATGTCTGTATAAAGCTGAGAAATATGGAAATGAAGAAAAGGTATAAATGGAAATGTTTATGGAAGAATTAAATATACCAAGGTTAGAGGTAGATGAAGCTCAGTTACTAAAAGGATAGGGGAGATGAGATAAAAATGGTGATGTATAACCACAATCTACAGGAATAGATGGTACTCCTATAGAAGTTTGGAAGCTAATAGGGAAAAACTGATAAATATCTGGAAGGTTTTGTTTAACAGCATTTTAAGAGGACAAATACCAACATCCTGAAAAGTGGTGGGAGCTGTAATACCTAAAAAGGGTAAAGATCCAGCAGATCCAGCTTCATCCAGGCCCATTTCAATGCTAAACCATGGTTATAAAGTATTTTATGTCTATAATGGTTAAAAGAATGGCAAAAGTGATGCCAAAATTGATAGATATGGATCAGTGTGGTTTTATGGAGGGGAGGCAAACATTTGACATTAACAGAACACTGATGATCTAGAGGGAATCATAATGTAAGAGAATACCACTGTTGTTGGTGGATCTTGATGCAGAGAAAGCATTTGACAGAGTAAGTTGAGCCTTTATGAGAAGTGCAATGGTAGGAGTTCCATTCCCTGATAAAATTATAAGGTTGATTAGAAGAATATATGTGAAATTGGAGGTAAAAATTAAAGTGGATGGATTCTTCTCTGATAATTTCTGGTTGAACAGAGGAACCAGGCAGGGGCACACTCTTTCCCCTTTGTTATTTGCATTATATTTAGAACCACTGGCATAGAAAATAAGGAACTCAGAAATTCAAGGATGTAATCAGTATGGTAGTCAAGAATAGCTGGCTCTATTTACAGATGATATTATTTTATACCTGGTAAAACCAGAAAAGGACATTACAGTGTTGTGGAACATTTTGAGACAGTTTCAAATCTTTTCAGGATACAACATTAATTAAAAAAAATGACAAAGGCAGTAGCAGTAAATTATGTACCCACACATGAATTGTTTCAGCACTATCGATATTTATGGGGTGTTTAGGAGTATGGATTAAAAGTGATTCTGGTGTGGCAGCTAAGGATATGTGTGAAGAGAATAAACAAAAGATAATACAAATATTGAGAAACTGGAAGCCCTGTTATATTATTGTGGATTGTAAGATACAAGCAGTTAAAATGTTTTAGTCCCTTTAATCTTATACACAGGTCAGGCATATTTTTATCAACCAGTGGAGAAGCCTTGAATAGCTATTAATAAAGAGCTGAAGGATTTTATCTGGGAGGGGAAAATGACAAGAGTCAAGTGGGATAAGCTGATTCTTCCAACAGAACAAGGTGGACTGGAATACTTGATTTGAAGGTGTATTTCAGAGCTACACAGTTAAGGCTCCTATACATTGCACAAGCAGAAACCTATAATTCAGAGTGGAAAGTGATGCTGATGAAGTGAGTGGAAGCTCAATAAACAAGAAGAGACTGGGATTTTGGATGTAGACCTTTAAGGAGAATAACAATAATCATACTGAATATTATATTCATAAAGTAGCAGAACATATTCTAAGAACTAAGCCAATGCAGGAATGGAGAAAGGAGTTTCTGCCAATAGGGATGACTGCAATTAGGGATACAGACAATAGGCAAGAGGGTGCTGGAATTTATTGGAGAAAACTGGCAAAGAAACCACGGTATTTGGAGCAAATAACTAGAGAGGGAAAGGTAATAGAATGGGAAGATGTAAAGAATTTATTTGGACTGCAGGTTAGAGAATCCCCTCCCTATCAAGGATTGATATCAGAGTATAGGCAAAGAGCAAGAAACAGGTGGGTCCTAAACAAAAAGACCATCACTGGTAGAGTTTTTAGTACAATATAGCACATAAGCTACTGTTAAAAAAGGAATAATTGTTAGAGCATATAAAATATTGCATGATAAATATAAGATTCGATAAGAGGAGGTTAGAAAGGCTTGGGAAGAGAGATTGGATAAGCAATTCACAAAGAAATAATGGGAGATATATGTCTGTCTCCCAAATATGCAACAAAATCTAGAAGAGTTAGGATTTTTGCTTGGAAGTGTTTACTTAGATATTTGTATACCCCAAGTAAACTCCAGAAAATGTTTCCTCAGGTAGACAGCAGTTGTTGAAGGTGTGATGGGAAAGAAAGAGGTAATTGGGAACATATTTTCTGGGAGTGTAATGAGTTGGCAGATTTCTTGCAGACCACTTTATCAGAGATACTGGTTGAGCAAATTGGTGTAACTAGGAAAATGATTTTTCTGAGCTATGATTCAGAATCAGCATTGCCCAGACATAGTAAGCCCTTGCTTAGTCTAATTATGGGGGCTGTCCAAAAAGCAATTACTAGAAAATGGAAATCAAAGTCAAAACCAACTATACAAGAAGTGAATATAGTAACAAAGATAAAACCATTGGAATTGGATCTTTAGAAAAGGGTAGGAGCAAATTACATAGGAAAATGGAAATTGTGAAAACAATACATACAGGGAAGAAATGAGGTTTAAAAGAGGGCAGGATTTGAATGAGCTATGTAATATTTGACTGAAAATGATTGGGTACATTATAAGTGATGTATAATGTTTGCAACTAAAATTATGTCAACATGGTTTGTTTTCATTTATATAAATGTATGATTGCCTATATCATAACTGATAATTTAATAAAGATGTTTCTTGTTTAAAAAAAGGTAGTAGAATGCATCCCCTATCTAGAACAATTCTTTATCATTTTGTCAGTATATCAGAAGTAAAACAAAACAAAATTCCATACACTAACAAAGGCAGTATATTGCCATGCAAATTAGGACTGAGATGCAGTGCAATCCATTATGGTGAAATGACAACCCTGAGGTAGTATTTTGTACACAAGTATCCTACTATACTTCTCTAATACCTTTTTTATGAATAGTTATAGCAGAACTGATATATTGCCTCATACATAGCTATCAAATGTAATATTTATATGCCTTTTGATATCATAGGCTGACATTATATCTGGTTTCCATTGGTGGGTGGTGCGAACTCTGCTCAAAAGGCTGGATGAGAATAAAGTCCAGGGTATGTGTGTACTAAGTTGACATTAAAATAGAATTAAAAAAAATCACAAATATTTCCTTAGCCAATGCAACATTTCTTTTAATGCATACAGGGTAAAATCCAGTCTTCATGGTTTGCCAAAGGCATTGTGCTACCATGTAAATTACATCTAAGAAAATGAAATCTTTGAAAGTAGAATGGCATTCCTAACTAGGGCTGGTAGGGTGGCCTAATGGTTGGAAGGGTGGCCTAATGGTTAAGGTGTTTGCCATGCAAACACAAGGTGCAGGGTTTGAGTCTCACAAGGGAATATTGGCTAGGCTTAAAATGGCTCACAAGGTCAGTTAGCTTAGTACTAACCTATGAAGCCTCTTTAGAGACCAGTTAGCGAAGCGGTTAAGGTATTCGCCTCCCATGCATAAGGTACAAGGTTCGATCCTGACCTCCGGCCAATGCATTATCTCCAGCCTTTGCATTATCTACTTGTGCTTCTGTGGGGGTCTTTCCCCCAAATCATGCTGAATGTTTCCATCTGGAACTCATCCATAAATGGAAGACAATTAAAAGGGGAGAATGAACAAGAAACTCCTCAGCGCTCAATCTACCTATGAACTTATCAAATTCACCCCTGGGATCTCTTCTGTGTCCCTGCTAGACCGAGGCACAGTAAACTAATCTTAAAAGGGTACCTTCAGTGACCTACTTTACAGAGGCACAGTAGCTAATCTAATAGGGAGGCAGAAGCCAAATATACTCTGGCTAGGCTTATAAATGCCCTAGGGCAGATAGCCTAGTATCTACCTATGAACCTATGAACTGTATTTTGTGCCCAAATATCTTATTAGAATTCTCTGAAAGTTTGTATTACATGGTGTCATAGGGAATTGAAATGTGGTCTCATATTCTAGTAAGAAATGCAGTGTCTCTAAGGATTTTTGGTGTCACAGTTTGGCATTATACATTGTGGTCATGGGTTGGCTGCTTGATCTTTGATCAAAAGGCAGGGTAAAACTGTGTTTCAGAATATATGTATAACAAAGTCTCATTATATCATAAGTAAATTATCATAAATATTTTACCAAGCAATGTGATATCTCCATTAATGCATATAAACTTTAAATTCCATTTAATGAAAAATGCAATGTGCTACCATGTAATTCAAGAATGAGATGCAATAAAATCTTTGAGAGTAAAATCACATTCTTGGGTGTATGGTATATTTTATTTCCAAATATCTTATTAGAATTGCATGAAAATTTTGTTATGAATTGTCACAAGTGATCTGACATATGGCTTCATATACAGGTAGCAAATGTAGTATTTCAAAGAAAACAGTATTTGATGTCTATCTGGTAATGAGGTGCTTATGTGATTTTATGATGTTTACATGAAACTGAACAAACATACATGAAGGATGCACTTTAGATAGACATTGTATGCATACTCATTAAGTTTTATCAATACATTGACTTAGGTGACTTATCATATTCACCGTTGCCTACAAAAATGGAACAATATTCTTTATTTTCCTGATTATAATCACACTATTTATGTATTTGTTTATTTGATTATTTATTTTTGTGTGTTTTGTATTTGTTGACTGGGTACAGTGCATTTTCAGCAGAAACCTATGGATAAAAGCTCCACTATGTAGTCAAGCAATTAATATTGATCCAGAGGTCGAAGAGTACAATTTAAAAAAATCTTACATAGAAAATGCTTTATGATTAATGTAAACATTTGCATAAAGTGGTTTATAACCAAATTATAGTACCAACCTGAGCAATGTTGCAGACAGAAGAGAACATTCAGTAGTTCTTAAATGGTAATCAGTAAGTGATGCTTAAGGAAGTGTATGTCGTATATAATTTGAAGGGCAATATGTTGAAATATTACTAACTGAATAAACAGTCATCAGAGCAGTTCCAGACATCAGTATTGAAAAATCGGTTCAGATGTAAAAAATAAAGACAGTATCAGCAGTTTAAATATGCATTACAGAACCTTTGAAAATAATTAGAGGAAAAGTTGCTTTTATAAGTAAGGACTAGAGAAAAGATCTGTAGTGCAAAATTACTCAGTTAGAGAGGGGCGATGAAAAACTAGTATAGCCCAGTGAAGCACCCACAGTGGTGAAGGTGAAAGGAGAAGCAGGACTAATACAGGACCAAAAGGACCAAAATGAGGGGAGTGTAAAGTGTGAGATGTAAGGTGAAAGAGGCATAGTAAATGAAGGACGTAAGCTGTTCTTGAGGGGTAGGACTAAAATAGCAAACAATGAGGTTGTTATGATATAAAAATGTTAAATGATGTCAAAATCACAGTGAGACATGCAACACTAAGTAAAATGAGAGTTTGTCAATATTTTAAACTCTGTTAATTTTGGTATTTTTTGGTGTCGGGGTTAAGGCTGTTCATTGCATAGATTTTTTGGATTTGTTGATTTTATCTAGGGTGTTTGATTCCATTCTGTAGGTAGACGTGGGGATGCACCAGTGCTTAACATATTGGGGTACAGGGCATCTGTTGGGTGAGTAGAGAATGTGATGTTCAAGTTTCACTTAAGCAATAGTAAGTTAATGGTTGAATTCAAAACAACAGATATTTTGAAGGCAAGGCAATGGTGTAATATATTGGGCATATTCATGACAAATACTGAAATTTTGTTACAGCTCTTGTCTAGAGATATAGGAGTTCTGAAAGCTTGTAAAATGGTAATATTTTGGGGGAAGCTTAAAAAATAGTACAGAATTATGTAGAAATACAGTATTTAATAGTCTGACATTTAATATGGGCTCTGAAAAGTTATGTTCCTCTAATTTAGTGTATCAAATATAGATCCCATTGCAAGTGTAGCTACAATACAGGTACTCCATTTAACAGATATCAGTATTTATGTTGCCCTAAACACTTTGCCTCCTTAGTCAGCATTCATCTGTTATCTTCTCCTCCCCTTGCAAAGCAGACTGTTGTCAGCTGCTCTGTGTATTACACCCCCTTTCTTGTTTCTCTGGTAATTGATAGCACTTCTTTTTTTTCTCCCATTGCACACACCTTCCAATTATTGTGGTCTTATATTTTATGCAGAGAGCAACTCTTCATCCATATGCTGCACCTGTGGGAAGACCATTTCATTAATTTTATACTTGAACCTAGAGGCGGTGAAGGTTCAGAACATTTAACAGGAGATGACTCAAGCTTCTTCAATAACAATAGTTAAGAGGGCAGAAATATTGCTAAAGACAGCAATCATTTCATAAAACATTACTCCTCTCATCTAATACACAGACTTCATCTAGCAGCAAAAACACTTCCTTCTCGCCCCTACATGCTGTCTGACATTATCATTATAGCAACACCTGTATATGGAATTTAGCCCTTCTAAAAAATAACAGTTAATGTTAACTTTTCTTTCTAAAGATTAACCATTTACAAGAACTGGAGGAGAAGAGAGTGGACTTAGTTTTAGAGGCATACAGATGCAGCTCAAAGCCACTAAGTCATGGCTACAATGAGTGAAAGATACATCATCACCTTGTTTTAACAGACTCAAGAATAAGGTCAGCTAATATAACAGCAGATTCATCTACATATTAAACAGTAAACCTCAATAGTGGTTAAGCATGACTGTTACAAATATTGTGAGCAGATGTGAGCTTAGTACTGATCACTGAAGAACTCCAAAGTTGACTGGGATGAACTGGGAGGCAACCATCTGCATGCCCTCCATGTCCTGTATAGCTAGAGAAACATTTATAGGTTCATAGGTAGGTACTAGGCTATTGGCCCAAGGGCCTAAGTAAGCCTAGCCAACAAGGTTCCCTGGCTTACGCCACCCAAGAAAGTTATTTTCCTGTGCCCCTGTCGAGCAGAGCCACAGAAGTGATCCCCGGGGTGTATTTCCTATTTCCCATCCATTCATCAAGATTTTTCTTGAAGAGTGCTAATGAGGAGCTTTGCTTGACATAGATGGGTAGCTTGTTCCAGAGTATGGGAAGTCTCTGGGACAGGAATTTATCCCTCCAGCATGTCCTGTTTATTGTGCTGACAAGGTTTAGGTCCCTAGAGCATATAGCTCAGAAGGATTGGGATTTCATTAGGTGTAGCATGTCCAACAGTTCTGGGTTTGACATAGCTTTATATGTTAGGCAGAGGTCACCTCGGAGTAGGCGATATGCTATGGAGTAAAGCTGGAGTTTTTTGAGATGGTCAGTTTTAGGTATCTATTTGAGGCCAGTAATCCTTTTTGCGAGGTACTTATGTGGCCTTTCCAGCTGCTGCAAATATCTTGTGAGATACATTCCAAAAGGGGCGTTGTACTCTGTAATGGGTCTAATGAGTGTTGAGTAGAGGGGAACAATGACCTTTTTTTTCCTGGATGAGAACCGTTTTGTGATGAGGTGTGCCATGTAGAAGGATTTCCTGACTGCTGTGGTGATGTGATTATCAAAGGAGAGACTACTGCCCACCTGGGTCTCAAGGTCTCTTATCACACATTCCGTTTTAAGTAGACTGCCGCCTATGTGGTAGTTCATGGGTACAGAGTTTTTACCAAAGGGGATGACAATGCACTTTTTGGCATTTAGCTTGAGGCCATGGCTCTGACACCAGGCATCTGTCTCAATGAGGCCCTTCTGTAGGATAGCCACATCATTTGGGGACTTGACTATGGCTCCTAGTTTGCAGTCATCTGCGAATGTCGTTAGCCAAAGGCCTTCTGTGTTAGCCTGTACTTCAGAGAAGTAGATACCAAACAGGAGAGGTCCCTGGACTGAACCCTGTGGTACTCCACTTGTCACTGGTTTGAAGTTAGATTTGGAGTGTGCAACTTTTACAGTGTGGGTTCTGTCAGTGAGCCAGTTGGTAACCCATCTTATGACATAGGGATTTATGCCTAGTTTAGTGAGTTTAGCTATAATTCCAGAATGGGAGATGGTGTCAAAAGCCTTGGCAAGATCAAGATAGGCTGTGTGAACCACCTTACCCTCGTCTACGGCTTTGGTGACTGCCTCAAAGAAGTCAATCAGGTTCAGGAGGCATGATCTGCCTTTCACAAACCCGAACTCGGTGGGGTCCAGAGTTTGGAGGTTACCAATGTCTTTGTTTATGAGTTCCATGATGATATGTTCCATGGTCTTACAGACCAGGCTCGTCAGGCTAATTCGGCAATAGTTCCTGGGATCAGTGGTGGCTTCCCCTTTGTGGAGTGAGATAAGTGCTGCTGTGCACCATTCAGTGGGCACAAAGCCTGATGTTAGGCTATGATTGAACATGGTCCTTAGGTGGGGAGCCAGTTCATTCTGATGTTCATGTACAACGCAGCCTGGGATGTTGTCCGGTCCCATGGGTGCTGTGTTTTTGGCTTTAGAGAGTGCAGCTTTTACCTGCCTAGTTGTGATTTCAGGGACTCTGCATTTCTTACAATCAGAAATGAAACTATGGCTTTCCAGGACTTATTCCAGGTTAGAGTGACATACCTTACCATATACTTTTGATGAGCACAAGAAGGGTGAGCTTAGCTTCCCACAACTGAGCTGGCTGTGGATGTAATCAGTCACTGGCAGAAAGGCAGTGTCTGTACCATGCATTTGCCTAAAGCCATGCTTTAGGATAATATATGAGATGTTGCACAAAAAAATATGCACACTAAGTGAACATACATTCCTATATCTGCACAGTTTGCTTTTGATATTTTGTTGAAATGGTTCAGCCTTGTAGCCAGTAATGCCACCATCTATTTAGAAATGTGCCATTTCCAAGTTGTCATCACATTGACATTTCAGTATTTGTCAGACAACCACATGAATAACCAAATCTGAGTAGCCAAAATGGTATTTCTGGTGTCCTTTCACATATCTGCATTATCTACAAATCATCCTGTACCTAGCAGCAAACATGCATCTGTATATGTTGACACATTTACTGTGTTCCATTTTTGCCTCATAGTCATAGATGATATGTAAGTTTATTACAATAGAGGCCACTGTCATGTTATTTGTCCTACATCAGAACATTGCAAATATTGGGAATAGGTCAAGACAAGCAGTTGCATTCATGAATGTTGTGTGATCTGTATACCAGAGGCAGTGTGCAAAACATCTAATACACAGGGTTGATAGTTTACAGTTAATAAATCAGCATGCATGCTGGCCAGAAAATTTTCATTGCAGTAAGTAAAAGGCCAGTACACCATGCAGTGGAATGTGGCATGGACATAACTACACAATAAGTGCAAGTGATATTACCAAGTATATGGATTTGTTGCAACAATGGAGGACATACTGTAGGACTGCAGGAACACTTCTACTGCTCAGTTTATGCATGATGATGATGATGATGATGATGTACATCACCAAGTCTATACATGACCATGCCACAGCTATGTGGATATGTTTACTGATAGAGTTCTGAGGCTGCACACATGCATGTGATGGTGGATAGGCACCAAGATTCCTCAGCTGGTATCAAAGACTGGTGTAGCATTTAGACCATATAATCACTGCATTGGGCATATAGTCAACAAATTATCCAGATATACAAACTCCACCTGGTATACAGGTATCTAGCTAAGAGCATGCCGTTTATGTACTGGTAAATGTGCTTGTATTCTAGGCAACATGATGGAATTCCATACTGTGAGCAATAACAGGTGGCACTCATGAACCATCTGAAAGGTTCTCACTTCATCACAGATATTTGCAGAGCATGCTACCTTTGTATTTCATTATATTCCACCCAACAGACCCTGAAATCATTACCCTGCATTGTGACATGTCCACTGAACTACATAGGCACCCTTTGCATGTTGTTGACACCAGACATTTTGCATCATTGGGTAGTCTGCCATACCTTCCTGTATATCACCATTGTCAGTGCTAGGGACTGTGTGTATACTGGATGGTCAGAGTTTAGCCATCTTTATTCTTAACTGACTCGCCTGACTGCTTTTTCCTGTTATTATGGGGTATAGTTCCATGGTGTGCTATAGCAGATGTGAATAATGCTTGTACAACTGTTCATTGCTCTAATATGGTTTTCATTATGAAATGTATACCCTGAGCTTCTCTGGTATGGTAACATAAATATTTTGTACAACTTTAGTGACCATTTCTGGATTGTGAAAGGGTGTCAGACGTTGTGTTTTTTAGGGCAAAGCTTTATGCAAGGAGTACCATATCTTGTATCCCATTTTGATTTCACAGTCTCTGTATCATGTAGGTCAGAAGCTTCTAAACTCCTTTAATTAATAACGTAGTATTCAGTTGAACAAGACATTGCATTTTTCATGGTGCTTTCATACCCATTATCAGCAGTTAGGCTCTACAACTGATGCACTATCAGTTACTTTTGGCATGAGATACAGCCACATATATATGTCTTTCTTTGACAGGAAACAACGAGCAAAATCACTCACATTAACTGCCATGCTGTGTGATAGTTCTACTGACATTAAGTGGATATGTTTGTTTTTGCAATGAAAATTCATTTCACAGGCATGTAGCTTTGGAAATGATTAAGGCCTTTTCACTTACAGCATGTTTAGATGACATTATTCGCAAGATTGTTTTGTCTGTACTGACTTGATTGATATGACACTAAGCAGTGCTCTGCATTGCCTTTGCACCCGCTATCATGATAATGGACCTGTCTATATCAGCAGAGAAAGTTTTGTTTTACTTTTAGCTTATTTATATTTGTTAACCAATGTAATCACTGATCTTACTTGGGCAAGGATATCAGCTATAAGTGTGGTACATATTTTCCAACTCTTACAAGATTTTCAATATTGAACACCAGCCTCATTTGCTGTCCTTATAAAACTGTAACAAATTATCAGACTTTGCGTCATTTGTTAGCTGATTGGTTTGAAGCAACATGTCTAACTTCTTACAAAAGTGGATATTCTCATTTCTGTTTCATTTGGACTAACCGCACTAACCTCTGTATGTTACTGCACTGCATATGGAATTGACATTCAGAACATCAGAAACACTGACCATTCTTGTACACATGACTGCATATGTTCAGTCCAAAACATTTTGATTTCAGACAAATATGCTTCAGAATTAATTGATTTATCATGTTATGGTCAGTGCTTGTTAATTCACACATTTCCAAGTATGATTCCAGAAACAAGTTGATTTTTAGTTTCTGCATTGCATCTGTGCATAATGTAGGTCTCCTTCATTTTTACCTGCTCTTTGATCTTTATCTTAAATTCTGTAAAATATATTGTCTTTTATCATATATGTTATCTTTGTATTCTATATACTTGTTCAGTTCTGTTGTTCACATTCTATATGCCATATTGCTTTTCTTTTATCTTGTATATTGTCATTGTGTTTATGCTTAAAATATATGTATTGTTTTCTATTATGTATCTTATCATTGTGTTTATGCTTTGTGGCCTGGGTAGTGACTGAAAATGTCCTACAAAGCAGTAAAATAAATACACATTTACTAAACAATTTGTTATTAGCATTGGCCACAACATTCAAATAAATTGTACATCAGCTGTACTGACCTTTTTAAATGTTTTTCTTATTAAATTAGTGACTGTATTGTACATTTGTGGATTACTCTTTATTTTCTCAATATGATCGGTCATTCCTGCATGCACCTGTTTTTTTACATTAATTTTCAATGCATAAGTTTATATTGCAAAACGAGATTCTCCGTTGCTTTTTTAAAGCTGGCTCGCTATGTTAAACCCATTTAACATAGCGAAACAGTTTGTAAAAAGCAACGGAGATCTTGCTTTCTCCGTTGCTTTTTTTAAAACTGTCCCGCTATGTTAAATGGGTTTAACATACCGAGACAGCTTTAAAAAAAAGCAATGGAGATTCTCCGTTGCTTTTTTTAAAGCTGTCTCGCTATGTTAAACTCATTTAACATAGTGAAACAGTTTTTAAAAAGCAACGGAGATCTTGCTTTCTCCGTTGCTTTTGCCCACAGTTCTGATGTACTGCATAGGCATACGCATGCTCAGTACATCAGAACTGCCGCAGAATACCAGACAGCTGCGTAAGGGCAGCAAGGAGGCATTATTTAAGAAAAGTAATTATTTTTTTTTCTTAAATAATGTCATTGTATAATAGCAATAACCTACTTCTGAGTGTGGGTAATGCTGGATTTACCCACGGTTGGCTTTGTTTAGCCATTCGAGCTTCGCCCTCGTGACCACACCATGCCAACCGTGGGTAAATCCAGCATTACCCACACCCAGGCGGTGGGTTATTGCTATATGAAGGTATAGGATGATAATACCAACAGCTGTGTAGCGGTCACAGATATGGAAACAAGTCGATTGAAATACCAGGTGCTAGCTTATAGTGTGAGAAGTATATATATATATATATATATATATATATATATATATATATATACATGTATGGATTTTGGCAGAATGAATCAGTCAGAAACATGCTTGCTGTGTGTGCTTACCCTGAGCAGGACAGAGGAAAAAAAATAACTTGTGAGTTACTGTACTCACGGGAATCATGTAGTGCAATGTGAAGGTGGAGTGGAGTAAGGTGACAGGAAGGCGAGATGGATGTTGAAATCATCTTCTCATATAAGAGATTGGAGAGGCTTCTTCTGAACCTCCTTTTCCAGTTCTGGTGACTATACAAAGGAAAGACAGATGCTTATCCACAGGTTTGGTATAAACATGTGTTTTCTGAACAATTAGAAAAAAAACTCTAACTTCTAGCATTATTGGCTGACTAATCCAAAAATGTTGTACCTATAAATCAAATATTTTTTGAAGGACAGTGTAAAAATATGTGGCAAAATCATAGACTTTCTGTAAAACCAGGTAAAGTAAAACGCTATGCGTGCAAGATATTCAGTGCTATTTATATTGTTAATCATACAGATATGTATATTTTTTATATTTCTGTAAATGTCATGATAATTACTCAGAAATGAATTTCTTACTGTCATGTGAAAGCTGACTGAACTAAAGTAAAATGAAAGCATGTGTCTAGGTTGTACAGTTTACAACATATGAAAAACTATTAATGAAACTTTAGAGAAAATTTTAATTGACTTTGTGCACATTATAAATGTTTACAGTATTGATGTAAAGACTGGGAATGCAATGATTATTGTCACTGTAAAGAAGACCTTTTACTGATAATATTGCTGGTTGTACTTTTTTAAATATAATTTACTATTTGCATTTGTTTGGTTTATGCTTTATTTTTCAAAAAAATGCTCTATAATGTAAAGGATATGTGTAAGGCTGCTAGAGGTGTGACTTTACAGAGCTCAGAGGAGAATATTAGTTATCCCTGCCTTCTTCTCTACTTCATCTGCCATTCACCATATATATTTAAAAAAGCTGAAGCATTTGGAGGAAATTAGGGGGAAAGGGCAATTGTATTACTTCTATAAAGCAACTCTTGCGGGGTTGCACTCAAGTAAGCTGTCAAGGACAGATGCTAAATGCATTTCCTCTTATTCCTAGTTACCATCTTCACCAGGGCAGGCAGAGCATCTCAATAATTTGTGCGTATCAGAGGAGCAAACTGATATTACCCTGATTTGGAACTATATATATAAATATTTGTATCCTGTTGCTCACCAATAAAAATATCCAAAGAACAAGTAGTTAGTACCTTCTTAATTACACTAGTGTTAAGACAAAAAAATATTGTGGCAGTTAAAGAGGCCTTTAACTAAAATCTTCTTGGTGTCTATCTTGCTGTCCACCAGTATTTGAATTTTGTTTAACACCAGTTACTGTCAGAAAACGTATTTTCTTCACAACAAATGATTGCCACACACAAGGTATATTACCTAGAACCTCTGGAACTTGTAACTGCTAGATTTTTATGGACACTAGCTAGTTTTCCATACACATGATAGCAGCATATTGCACAGTGGAGAAAGGCTAATATGCCCAGTAAAAGAGATTGCCACAGACACTGGAAATTCTTTCTGTAGCTACTTCTGCTTATATTGCTTACATGTTTAATAGTAGCTATACATAATACCTAAAACTATAGATTTCTCCCTCAAAAAACATGCAAAGATAGTATATTATGTAGAGGATTGTGAATGGGTCTCCAGTTGTAACCATGGTGTTATGTGTAAAAGTCAAAGACACGAATACAAAGACATTCACCTTGAGAGCGGAGTGAGTGAGGTGAACCTTGTCATCCATGTCAAGAATGCATAATGGACTGTTATAACCAGGGATACAATCATAATTCTTTGTTGTACATTTGCTGGTTGCAGAAAAAAAAACAGCAAAATATTTTGCTAGCTTTCAAAACCAAAAAACACTTGGCGTTTACTGTCAAAAAGAGAGCGTAATATGTCATACTTTAGGGGAAAGAAAGTCAGGGACAGATTACTGGCACAGATAGCAGGCAGAAGGAAAGTTGATTTTAATTTTGCTGTCATTTGCTGGCCATTGGTAGCAAGTTTTACTACCTAGCACGATGCACAATTAATAGATTAAGCAAAGGTGCTTAACAGTTATGAGCAGATCTTGTGAGAAGTTGTTCTTCACTCATATAATGTGCATCTTACTCTGGGTTTTTCACCTAGGATAGCCCGGCTGCATGCTTCCTTCAAACAACATATGAACTGTTCTTTTTGAAGATTTTTACTGATCTCTGCCTTCACTTAATTACCACTTTATCTTCAAGAAGCATATTTTTTCTTTACACATTGTTTTCAATTACATTTAAGTATGTCTGTTGTTTGTGTCAAATTTCTTTTGGTATTTTTTTTTTTTTTAGGAATCTCAACTAGAATGGTTACGCAAAAATTAAGTAAATAAATAAAAGAGACTCATGTAGTCCACCTCGCTTTAATGGCCCATATTCAATAGTCAGCAATCATTACATTCTTCATGTGGTCTGGTTAGAATACTGCAAAGGTTTTGCCAAATAGCCTAAAGTTGTGAATGTTTATTACTTTCAGAAGTCCATTTGAGGTTGAAGTTAACAACACTTATATTTGTTTGATTCTGACAGCCCAGAGGCAGTTTTGTGCCAGAGAAAATTGTAGTTTACTCTTTTTCCTCTAGTAACCTTTTGAAACAGAATATTATTTATTTGTAGAGCATGGAGTGTTGTTACACTCCAGTATCAGTTAAATGACATCCTGGTTTAGTACTACTTTACCGACAGACTAGATCTTAATAACACTTAGAAGGGGGCTTAACAATTGTTAAGCACCCCATATGCTGTTAACATCACTTCTGGTGCTATAGTGAATTATAATACCTGAATCAGGATGTTATTCAACTGATATCTCAATGTAAATAACTGCAGCAAGAACATGAAGCATGTTCATTTCAACTCTGTTTCTCTTTGCTGTCTACATTCACTAAAAATGTATTTGGGAACCAGCTGCTTCCCAAACTGGCTTTCAAAGCTGGCACAGTACTTCCCATTTTTTTTTTAATTCATACTTCCCTAGCTAGTACTTCCATGGTGGTGCAGCGGTAGCGTTGTTGCCTCACAGCAAGAGGTTCTCCCGTTCGATTCTCGGCTGGAGTGCGGGGAGTGTTTTCTGTGTGGAGTCTGCATGTCCTCCCCGTGGTTGGGTGGGCTTTCGAAAGACATGCGTAAATGAGTATGAACGTCAAGCTGGCACCTCGGTGTTCATGAAAATCTTCTGCCAATCATTAGTGGACCAGAGTTCCGCTGTGGCGACCCCTGACCGGGGGTGCCAAAAGACAACAACACTTCTCTAGCTAGTAGTTCGTTGAACAGACAAATCTCCATGCTATAGAAAGAATTTTGATCGGATCTGTGATTGTAACTTAAAATGATGTGTTCTTGTCATGGATGCCAAAGATTCATAGGTTGGTACTAGGCTATCGGCGCTAGGGCCTATACAAGCCTAGCCATAACAATTCCCTGGATATTTCTTCATTTCTTTAGTTTTGCTCTCAAAGTGAATTTATTGGCATTCATGTCAAGAACACATAATAAGCAAGTTACAGTCACCAACCTGATCATAATCCTCTTTATTATGTCCTGATTTATTTAGGAAAAATATATACACACACTTTATGAAGGCCTTTTCTATTGCAAGGTAATTTTACCCCACAACCAATATTGTTTATTGGTACTCTTTGTCTCATGTATTACTTAATTTCCACCAGTAGGAATAAAATTCTCACAATCTGGCATCAAAACATACTCTTTGGTCCAAACAGAGTTTAAAACATAATTTTTATTAAACTGATGAAACAAGTGAACTAATGCCTTGGCTATATGACTTCTACTGATTCCTAAACTTATCAAATTACATTCTCTCTAAATGCTTACATAACTGAACTGTATCTAATCAGAAAAGCCTTTCCTTAATTTAACCCCCTTTGTCTCATGTTATCAGCTCACACAAAGACCATCATTATAATGAACTGTATGACGTATTAAGGTAAGATAACTATTGTTTTAAAGGCATTACAGACCGAAGAGCATGCATTAAAGTCAATAAACAGAGTACAACAAATCAATTGACTGCATAACAACATCAATATAATGTTTGGAAAGTAAATTTTCTTATTTCCCTTTCCCAGTAGCTAAATTAAATTCAGATTTCCACAAAATGCTGTCTCTTCTTTGTCCTCTATGGATGACTCCTGCAGTTCTTCAGTTGCTTTCTCTCACTCATCTTCTGAACATTCTAGATCATCCATCTGAAAAATCTTTGAAGAGTGATACAGCTACTGTTCAGCCCTTCCCAAAGTCTCATCACTGAGGACTCATTTAGGGTAGATACATTCCATTCTGCCACAGATTGTCAGGGTTTTAACTTTACACCAGAGAACATCTAACAACCTGATGGTTTGTGTCAGTGCTGGATAGATGAAGCCTTTTGATAAAATAATACTTGTAAAAAATAACTGCAAAAAATGCTGAAAAATGACCACAGGTTGCAAGACAAATCCAAGGAACAAAATATAATCCACAGATACAAGTTTTAATTCATAAAAACAAGTAGTGTAAGCACTTTCGTCTTGCTTCTGTGAGCCAGACTTCATCAGACAAACAG